>NW_020271125.1:2841531-3156550 GCF_002803265.2 Melanaphis sacchari | reverse complement strand
ACGAGCTACCAAACGCTCCTGCAAAACCCAACGACCAACGACGATCTACGAATAGCCTGCGGCGGACACGAGATACAAGCTCTATCACGGCATCGACCGCAAGACTGTCGAGCACGCCGATTTCACCAACAACCGAGTGAGGGTTGCCTATATTACACGACCAACGGCGCATAATATTGTTCGACACCGCTCAGGGCTAATCGGTTAATCAGGCAACGTCGTATCCACCGACACCTGACGAACGTCCTCGACGTGCGAACAAACTAGCGTCAAAACGTGTATATAAGCAACGCCGTGACACCGCCACAAGGCCGTGGCGATATCACTCCGTCGGCATTGACGAGCAGTACCTCCGCCGAACCTATTCCGGCCGACGGCTAATACCGTCGGATAACCGCGGGAATCAACAAAATCGTCCTTTTCAGGACGTCCACACTTAAGTCGACCCCTCAAGCGCGCCTGATACGGCCACGCTACCCGAACGAAGTTCATAGACCGAACGCCACTTTTACAAGCGGGCCCGGTATATTAACCTCATTCTTCCCACTTAATTGTAATTAATATATATCATAAAACATTCCTATTATTGTACGGGAAACCGACGGCCGGGTGGCCCTCGAACCCCCTCCCCTTGTAAAAAATTGTAAATAATTAATCATTCCATAGAAATAAACAACAATCTTATTACCAAAACCTGAAGAAGTTTTTCATTATTATACAACGGTGCCACGTGAAGTACGTGCACCGTTTCAATATATATATTTCTAATCCAATATACGATGCAATGAAAATGGTTAAAATAAGAGTAACAGGCCGTTGTTTTCCTCAAGTATCCAATTGCACGTGATCGAACTGCAAAAACTCTGAGCACTCGGATTGTTCTTTATTCTTAATTGTCGGATGTTCACCGGAAAAGAAGTGTATTGGGAAAACTCGTACGGGTACCAACGATGGGCAGTGCAACTGAATACCAAATGAGAGCGCATTTCCCTGCGTTATTCTCATCGGACGCTGACGGTGAGATCCGATACAATAATAATTATCACCGTAATTCTCCGTGCGGAATGATTGCCAATAACAAACATACGGAAATACGCCGACTAAAGAGAACCGTGTACCTACGAACCAATATAGTTTATAATTCGAACGAGAATGTTTCGCAATTCTGTGAGTAGTTTTTAATAATCATCTACGGTATGTATAATACGATACTATACTATAGTAATTATTATTACGCAAATAATATTATATTCCGCTATATAATTAGTACATGGTAAAATTACGTAGGATGGTAACCAAATTTCAAGAGATTTAATTTTTAAATTTATTTCAACACGTACCTACATAGCAATTAGAATCAACAGTGATTTTACGATATTTTCTCATTTACTATATTACCAAGTACGTTGCGATGTCGCGTTGTCCATAAATATAATATAATATTACGCGCAGTGTTGTACAAATGTATAATGTCATCAACAACCACATAGGCTTAGATAATTAATTGCATTTAAGTATGTATGCAATTCGTCTGTGATATTTAAGGAGCGTGTCAGCACGAGTATCTTATCTCATGTGTCTATTTCTGAACAGTTCAAAATTATCTACTGACACACCAATATTATAGTATGATGCGAACAAAATGAGAAATTGGAGAGAAGAATTTGTCACGATTAGATTATCATTATTATTTCGTGGACACAAATCTTACCACATTATGTCCGCACTACTCGTAAACAAAAGCTCGTTATGCCACCATGGAAATCTTTGTACATTCATTGAATTAATGTTATTAAATATGCACGGTAAAGATTTAAATAATCCGCGAACGTAAACGTTTAAATATATATATATACACATAATATTATCATATGCTGTCGAGTTCCGTTTTAATAAAATAATAGTAGTGACCCGCGCAGAAATAATTATACAACCGCTTTTAAATTTAGGGTGATTAAAAATATATAATATATATATATATATATATTAATGATAATAATAACAAAAAAACCTCGGACTTCCATATTTTACACTGCGTATTACACATTCCCACTAGCGGACCCTTATACTAGATTTAATACCTCTTTCAGACCTCTGCAGTGCTTCGTGCTTCGCAGTTAAAAATAATATTAAACAATAATTAAATTAAAGTCGTTCAGTAATCGACCAATCCGTGCAATATGATACCACGAAATATTTTTTTTTTCTATGTTTTATTAACGCGTAAAAATAATACAACTTAAAAAAAAAAAAATAGTTAGTTCAAATATAATTTGTTTTGGGTCCAGCTGGGATAATTTAAATACAATTTATTTGAATATTTTACATATCGTAAAAAAATAAAAAGAAACGACATAGAACTCGAAGCACGTCAAAAGTTTTAACAACTGATTGAATTCAGTGAAACGAAACAAAAATTATTATCATCAAACTTAATCTGAAACTTTCTCATCATACAAGGTGATATTATTTTTAAGCACACTACATAAATGTAATATTATTTCAAATTCATACATGTTTAGATTTTGCCGAATTGTTGCAATGTAAAGAATTTTGTTTAATTCCCTTTTGTCACAACCCAAATATATGAACATCTGAGAATAAGACAAATTGTGTTTTATGTATATGAGTGTGTGCGTTGCAATCTGGAGTTAAAAGTTTTGAAAACATTCCTATACTAGTTCTAAACACCAAACTTTATTTTATATAATCGAGAATCTATATAGTTATAAATAACTTTTATAGCATTTTATTTAAACTCCCACGTGGCGGAATCGGTAAAATGTGACAAGCCCGTCGTTGATGTACAAAACATTTTTATAGGTACCTAATTTTTGTTTTTGTTTATTATAAAACCATAAAAAAATTTAAAAATATACATACATTTTAGTCAAACATAATATGGTAATAAATGTTACTAAAAACAAAAATATGAATATATTTCATGCATAAACTACTACTGTTTTAAATTTAGGGTCAGCCATTTAGACAAGCTTATAATATTTCTACTCAAATATTTTGAAAACAATGACGAAATTTAAAGTCATGTCATCATAGCCCAGATAATATAAATTTCAACAAAGATAGACCTTTCTTGCTAATAATTCAATCTTATGAAGTCGAAATTATCAAAGAAAAATATAAAGATTAATAAAATTATTTATAGTGTTTTTTCATATAAGTTATATTAGAATATTTTTGATTGCGCAAATATTCTAAAAATATCAATTTGTATAGTATTTAAATTATAAATCCTTAATCGTATAGTTTTAAAAATAAATAATATTTAATTTTTCCCACAAAGTCAACAATAATGACATTGACACACACGTGCGGAAACATATTCGACTGCATTATTAAAATATTTTATCAAGAATTACATTAATTCAGCATTAATACTGAGTCAATAACTCTGTGGTTAATTCACGACAACATTTTATTATTTATTTGTCCTAACATTTTATTTAAAAAATGTAATATTTGATGATAAATGAATTATAATAAATTAAATACATGTCATAAAATATAATCTTTTCGGATAAAGTATGAATATGGTGTTAAGTTTATATTTATTGCCACACAGTGTGTTTTCACTTTTTAGCATGGTTAACAAACCATACTTGACTAAAAATGATTCACTCAAACATTTTTACTTTACCGTATGTACATCACAAGGATATTATACATTGCGTAACCAGACGTATTATGTCTATCGCATAATAATAATATCTATCACGCATGCAGTTTTAATTTATTTATTTTACCAAATGATATTATTTTATAACTTCAAATGTAAAAAGGGGTTTAAAACGATTTAAAAGTCGAAACAAAAATATTTATTATATGATTGACAAATTGCCAATCACAGAGTGAGTGATTCGTCTGTAATATGTATACTCTATCAGTAAAACACACATTTTCGAGTGGAGGATTCAACTTCATACACGGTATGAAGACCGTGGTGAAAATTTAAAAAGAACCGTACAGTAACAATTATTATTTATTTAATATTATACTACTAATATTATATTGTCAAAAATATAAATCGACCATTGACCACACCCCAAAATTTATGGGCGGGACCATTTTCCTCCAAAAACGAGATACCGTTTTCCTCCACTGTCCATTTTCCGCCAAAAACAAAAAAGGTTGGTTTCCATTTTCCTCCACATTATTTTTGACTAAAATTATGTCTATTTTCCTCCAATATTTAGTCAGTGTTTTTATTATAAAAAATAGAGTATGGCTAGATTACATTTTGCGCGTATTTGTTGATTAAATTCTTGTCGCGTTTTTATCGGCTAGGGAAAAAACGCTAGTCCAAGTGTTCCACAGCACACGCGGTTTATAACAGTCGATTTTAACTTTGATTAAGCCTAATAAAGATACGTACAAACAACATATGGGTATATACGTATATATTTATATTGTGTATCATCAATACAATTGTCACTGATTATTATGATTAAACACATTGAGATAAACAGACACACGAATATACTAAATACTCGTATCAATAAGACTATATTTTTAGTAGTTTACCCGACTTTACCGTACGCCGATAGTGTCTATTACGTGTTTTATAGTTTAGCAAGTTTTAATTTTTAACATGTCTGAAAAAAGCGACGTTCATTGAAAGTTCTCGAGGAAAACCTTTGATAATTCGTGATAGTTACAAGTATTTCTTAGCATATAAGTTAAAATCTGAATTATCACGTTGGCGATGTTGTTTAACGACTTGTCAAGCAGTTATATACACTGATAAAAATGAAGAAATAGTAGCCGATGAGTCACACAAAAATGTACATAATCATTTGCCATCGCCAAAAAAAAGTAAATCGACAAATAGTGAATAATGCATGTAAGCGAAAAGCAATTGACGATTTATTTTCACGACCGAAAAAAGTGATACTTAAGGAATTAGGACAAAGTTCTGCCGACTGTTCAAATTTTGATGATACCGATATTCATAAAATCAGGAAAAATATTTATGCTGCCCGTCAATCTTTGCTGCCGAACCTGCCGAAAAATGTTGAAGAGGTACATTTAACAATCAACAATATGGATATTAAAACTACTTCTGAAGAACAATTTTTACTAGTTAATGATGATAGTAAAAATGTGTTAATATTTTCTTGTTACCAAAACTTGAAATTTTTATGTGAATCTGAAAATATTTATTGCGATGGTACATTTACATACAGTGCTAAACATTTTAACCAAATGTTTACAATACATGGCTTTAAAAACGGACATTATATACCTGTTGTGTTTTGTCTTCTAGTTAATAAATCCACTGATACATATATTAATACATTTAACCATATTATACTTAAATGCATTGAATTAAAATTGACAATAAACCCAAAATCAATCACAATTGATTTCGAGCAAGCTATTCATGATGCTGTTTCTATAGTATGGCCTGATACACTAATAGTTGGCTGTAGATTTCACCTGACACAATCATGGTTTCGGAAAATCCAAAATCTCGGTTTAGTTCAATACTATAAGGAAAAAAACTCTGAAATTGGGTCTTGGATAAGAAACACGTTTGGACTCACATTTCTAAGTCCACAAGAAGTTTCCAAATGTTTTATTGAAGATTTTATGAGTATTATACCAAACGATCAAAGAGTGAGTCAGTACGCTGATTATTTAACTGATACGTATATTTCGGAAAATTCTATATTTCCGCCAGTTATTTGGGCAGAATCGTCTTCTTCGTTATCAAGAACCACTAATGCATGCGAGTCTTTCCACTCTCATTTCAAAGAAAACTTTTATAAAGAAAAGCCTAATATATTTATGTGGCTTAATATCATAAAGCAAACTCAAACAAATATTTATTGTAAAATGAGAAGTATACATGTTCCAAAAAAATCAAAGGATTACCGAGCAAACAAGCGTCGTGGAGCAATCGACGATGCAATTATCAAATTACAAAACGGAGAAATGTCTAGGTATGTACCTAATTACAAAAAGTGAAATAATTATTCATATTATATCTAATTTTTATTTTCTTTCAACAGGTATTCATTTGTTGCTGAGATGTCTTATAATTATAAAAAAATGTAATATTATTTACTGCAGTGATTTTACTATATTTTATATCTTTTATTTTACATATTATATTATTAACTAATTTTTTATTATTATTTTATTTATTAATTGATGCATTTTTATTGACGTGAGTACTTTTTATTATATTATTTCTCTTTTTAGCCACCTGCCAAGTTCAGCGCGTACGGTGTATTATTATATTACAATTATACTTTAAAATTTAAATATTTGATTTGTTATTTTTTTTTTTTTTAATTTAATATTTTGATAAAGAATGACGATTTTATTATTTTATTTATTGGAGGAAAATGGAAAGTGGAGGAAAATGGTCAAAAAATTTTTTTTTCTTTTTTGGAGGAAAATGGACAGTGGAGGAAAACGGTATTTTGTTTTTGGAGGAAAATGGCTACGGCCAAATTTATAATAACTTGACAGATCAGATAAAAATGTAGGCTTACATTTTACGCTCCTCTCTAGAATAACATTTGAAAACCAATAAAATACGAGTGATATCTGTATTACGAACCAAATGTATTTCAGTGTGAATTAACAATACATCATATACATTCTGACGGTACAACTTAAGTGTTCCTGTTAACTATTTGATACTTTATTTTAAAAAAAAAAATGTCTCGTTTATCTTACTAACTATTTTAAAATAAATATGTGCAAGCCCTAATACCGAATTCGTAACTGCGAATTCAGTGTACGATCACGACACTGAGATTTTAAAATGGTAATATCTTTAGAAATATCAATAAGTAACCAATATCTCGACTTCAACATACGTTTGACTAAATTATAATCAAAGCTTTTGTGGCATACGGGACCATTTTAAAACAATTATAATGCCTTTCCATATTTATGTATATATATTATAAATAGAAAGGGACCCACTCCAAGTACAGAACATTATCGATAAGAAGCTAAAAACTTTGAGTGTACGAACAGTATAGTGTTTACTACGTATTCACTGTTATTATTACCACTATTATTAATTTTAATAGAGACATTTATACGCTAATTATCAATGCGGCATAATATAACACCAAAAAGTTTTATTTTTCAAAAGTTTTGAGTGATTTTACATTATTAAGACGCAAATTGCTTTTTATTTTTCATTGAAAAACTTTTAAGATAAAAAAAAAAAAAAACTATTGCTTTTTAATTTATTAATAATTATGATAGTAATAAAATCGGTAAAAGACAAAATTTAATACCATATAATATTTTATAGACAGTATACGCGCCTATTCAATAAATATTATTATGACGTCATAATTATAAAAAAAACAATTGTCATTAAATTATAATATTTAAGGAAATGTTGGTTTTTTAAAAAAACAAAATATATGAAAGTATTGTATCAAAATACGCTATTTTGTATTTTTTTTTTTTTTATTTAAAGATGAACAATACAGTTACGGAATAATAGTTATATTTAAAACAACTCTAAGCGTGTGTCACTAAATAATATAGTTCTTACTTCTATTTGTCTTTGAAAAAAATCATACACCTTGGTGAGCCTTTTTATTTTATTATAAATGTAACTTAGTAGGTAATTATTTTATCTCAATATGCAATAGGTTCTGTACGCTCCAACATGTCTAAATGTGCTAGAGTTTCTTTGATGAATTCTGTTCATACAATATCGGGAATCACTACTTGGTATTTATTATTCCTTTAAATAAAAAACAATAAGTAGGTATACATATTATTTTGAAAACGACTAGGTAATTTTCTAAATGACCAATTTTTCAAAAGACCAATTTACCAAACGACCAATTTTACCACGACCAATTGACTGTACCCCAATAATACAAACCACATTCATTTGAAATGCAATTCAGCACGAATTTCTTGTTGGCGTAACCCTACGTTCAACAAAGTTCAATAAATGTATTCATTTATGATAAGTAAATGCTGTTTGTTTTAAAGAATTTTTTTTTTTAACTACATTGCATTGTTGCTTTGTGAAACCATAGTATGTTCGTCAAGTGCGATGATATGCTAGTCTAGACAAAACGGAAATTTCAATTTCCACATTTTCTATTGTCTAAAATAACCAAACGAGAAAGATGTGAGATAACCTTAGATTGGATATCCTCCACTTGACGAATATACAATTGTAATATGTTGTTACACAAAGATAATTTGTCTCAAGTTTTCTTCAATAATTTAAAGTGACGAATTTACGTTTTTAATTCTTTAATTATTGGTTATACAAGTTCGTATAATAAATGTTGAAATATTGAGTTCAAACATCTCGAGTATAATATAAATTATAAAATATATATTTATTTAAGTATAATAGAATAATTGTCTAATAAATAAGAATAATAAACTTTTTTATCTCTTGATTATTAATAAAGGTTTAAGTATGGTGTTATGTAACATTTTTTTTTTTTTTTAGTTAATTTAATGTTTAAACATTTAACGAGTACATAAAATTAAACTTAACTCATGTTATAATTAAAGAAATATCATATGTCACGACGTTTCATAATATTATAAATTATAATACAGGCTTATTTGTTTTTTTTTTAATACTAGAGGAATATTAAGTTTCTAACAAAATCATTAAGTCCTAGTTAAATTCAATAGACTATACTGTATAATATTATACCATCCTAGTTTTTATGTTTCTATAAAACAAACAAAATTTACGTATATCTTTGACTGCTTTAGGTCATAATAATTTATATCATTTATCTAAAATCATTATTAAAATTATTCATGGTCAAACAGTATAAATATATTTTAAAACAGAAGATGTACTATAGGTATTATAATTTTACTTACATTATTAAACATTGTCTATACTCAGTTCGTTTTTGCTTTAATAGAGATTTTTTATGACATTAATATTATTTTTGATTATATTTACCTATAAAGTATATACTATACATTATACATAATATATATAATAATTAGCTAAATTTATTAATTTATAAGTTAACCTATAAAATATGAATTAAGATAATAATATTTACAATAATATATTAGAAATATTTTTGACTTATACTCTTAGACGTACAAAAAAACTGGCTAAAAAAAAAAACATTCATATTCATATCATAAATTCGTAACTCCTAAATAGTAGCAGCTTTATTAAATATAATTTTACAACTGTTGGCCTAAGTAGGTTCCAATTCACAATTTCGTAATATTATATTTACCATTAGTTAATTCAAATTATGTGCCTATGCTTATTTACAGCATACGTAGGTACTACGTAAATATGCAAAATGCCTATACAAATAGTATTAACATTATGAAGTATATTAAAACGTTTATATTTTTTTACTATATCAAACATTTTTTGTACATGAGTAGCAGAATTTTGTGGGGTAAACTTGTCATCTGTGTTAGTCCGTTGCACTCATAAAAAAGTTTAACTGTAAATACATACTATAACTAATTTACTTCCCGTTTGAAATTCAACAGTTGAAAATTCTTAGAAAAATATTTAGCTTGGGAATATAAAATTAAAAATAATGTCATTCAAAAGTGTAAAAAAATTTGAAATGATGGCAAAAAAAAATAGTGTAACACATTTTTCTTTAATGATTTTTTGTAATGAATTCAAATTATTTAAAAAAAAAAAAAATCATAATACTTTTTGAAATGATTTATGTTTACTAATAAAATATCCAGTACATGTTTATATTCAATGAAATGTATACATTTTATATTTATATTGATATACATAGTATACTCTACAAGAGATTTAAAATATTTCAGTTTTATCAAACATCTCCCACATATTATATGACATGGGCTAAAACTTGATATTTTGTACGATATTATCAAAAAGTGATTCTAATAAATAAACAACATACTAAAATAACTCGAGTTTCATCAAAATTTCATTTTTTTTACGGTGAACATTATCTCACCGAATTACTAATAAAAATATATATATGTATTATGTATATGTATGCGCATATTATTTTTATTTTGTTTTCCTTGAGGTATTCTGAACGTAATCAAAGTTCTTAACTGTAAAGAATAATACACAAAATATGATTGTATTTATTATCATTTTTGATTTTAAACACCAGACTATTTTTTTTTTAAATTTAATATCCTGAAAACGTTTAGTTAAAAAACATGTATGAGCTAATAATAAAAACTTTACTTGTCATAACAATGATTTAATGAACGACTTCAGGATATATTTTAGTTTTGGTAATAATAATTAATAACGATACGTTAATGTGATGACAATTATTTGGCTTACATTTATTTTAAATATTACTAGATGATAGAATAAAAATTAAGGTATATCATTCATATTATTCTGTCATGGTTAAGTGAAATATCTATATATGTAGATTAGATGTGCTTAACCAATAAATCAATATATATATATATATAATATTGTATATATATACGCATAACAATAATATACAATATTTTTTTTAATTTAATTTAATTTAATATACAATCTAAGAAAAATTGTTGAACAATATAATACAATGGAGTTTAAAATATTTCATTTGAATTAAGTTAACTGTTTTAACTTAGAATAATCAGCCGTTGGATGAGAGTAAAACCCACGCTTATTCAATAATATAACCAAATTCACAATTAGATAATTTAACTTTAGAAATTGAAAAATTGATTTTAATGTTACCCAAATAATCTAATTATAAGGATTCGTAAGTCTTAACAACAGAGTTAACTTTCCCTCTAGCCTATTTTTATGATTATCAATGCTGATGTTCCTTTTAGTGAAATTACTTAATAAAGGTACATAAAAAAAAAAAACCCCATAACGAAAACAATATATTATTTTATATTTATGAACCTAATATTAAACATTATTAAATACAATTTTCCATCATAAATTAAATGTAAAGTTACTTGATTTTTTTTTTTTTCATCTCAATTCATCGTCATCAACCAATTGTTACAAAGAATTTAACATTTTTATATCACAAATGAATTGAAAATAAAAATAATAATGTAATTATTTATATTTTTCCAAATAAATATTATTTTTAATTCAAATGTGTATTTATTTTATTAAAACCCCCTTTTTTATAATACATTGAGTAATAGTTTATAATTTAGCATCATTATAAATATTAATTTACATGATATAATATTTTAATATGATTATTCATTATTAGTAGTAATTTATAATACACAATAAAATTAAATACGTAATGTTATTACAGTATATTTTTGCTTTTTTTTTTTAAAATAAGTAATATGTTTTATTCCTAATTCAATGAAGACTCTAAAATTCTCCACTTAGAATTATCTCATAATTACAGGTCAATTAATAAGACACTTTATTTTTTAAAATGTATTTATTTTAACTCATAATTTTTTAATGAATAAAACTATTATGTTATTTAATATTTGGTAACTAAATAAATTTTTAATTAAAAAAAAAAAAAATGCATTTACATTTATATTATTTATATATATACATCCTAAAAATTAGCATGCTCAAAAATTATTTAATCTACTTAAATTAAATATACATTTTATCGAATTTATTAATTTAAAATTATATTCTAGTAACTATAATATTAACGTAATATTTCTAAATAAACCATCCTGTAGCTAGCTTAACTCTATACTTAAAAATATTCTATTAAACAATTTTAATCAAATTTCATATCTTACCCATCAATTTTATTTTATAACATATTGATCATAAACTAAGTTTTCATTAATAATTTGCCACTGTACAATACGAAAATATGGACAATGTTATTCTGAATAGTACTTATTTAAAAGTTGAAACAAAAATCAATTACTATCATAAAGTAATTTTATGACTGTTAATAAAACTAATGTCAGTAGTTACAGTGAATTTATATTTTTCCAGCTTTGTTGATGTATTCTTCTAATAATAAAATTGCATTAATATCATATTATTATATTCAATAGCTATTTTCAAAGTTTAAAATATTTTTGACTAAATACTCGTGTTCATTTTGAACAACTTAATCCTTGCGAATTCAATTTATACGTTTTCTTGTTACGTGCAAATATGGTTATTATGTCATAATATATTTGAAAGTTCTAATTTATGTTATTACTAATTAATTATTATTACTAGACTTTGTGAAAAATTAATTATTATTAGTATTAAACTTATTATAACCAGTAACCATATTCGGAGCAACTTAAATCGTGCTGTGGTTTTCATTTCGCTGCTCTACGTTTGTTCATCTCTTGTAACAACGCACAGACCTCGATAAAACGGTTATTAATCAGCTTTGTTGATACACTCCATCCCTGGTGTACGTGTTATGAAAACCAGAACGGGACGATTTTTAATTATAATTTAATATTGGATATTTTTCATCAACAGTTTTATTTTTTTAATATTGATGTATTTTTTTATTTTTTTATTATTTTTTTTTTTTTTTTTTTTTTTGTGTATGTGTACGTCGTAATCACCCGTTTGCTCATCGGCCCATGTGAGATTTACACACATAAATATATCGAATTTTGATATCATATAGGTTATAGGTAACATATATTAATACCCACTAACCACATATGATATTAACTTACACGTGATCGAGTCTACTCGAGACGGAAAGTCTGTTGTAAATGTATATATAAAATACAATGCCTATTTATATCGTATTGTAGTTCATCATAGTATGAATGAGTATTACTTAAATAACTTTCAGTTATGTTGAAGTTGCGGAAGTATTAAGCTATGTTTTTGAAATTAATAATCCGTAGGTTATTTTCGAATATGCCTATAGTTTTAATAATCTAAAACACGTTCAATTTGTTATATTAAAACAAAAAATATTAGATTAAATGGACAATGTTAAGTTATTTTAAAAAAAAATTCTATTTTTTAATTTTTATTGTTTATTCGTATTATATAAGTCATTTACGTTTTTATTTACTTGATGCTATTTTATAATAGTTGTTCTAAATATTAAAATCATACATAGGTATACATTAATCAAATAATAAATTAAGGGAATTAATTTACTTTTAATCAGAATTTCTATGGTAATATTAAACTTACATTTCTGATTATAAGTGTTATAACTATGATAGACATAGAGAAATAATTATTTTCTAGTAACGAATAGATACGTAAAATTTTATCATGTCGATTATGGCCAATGCATTAAGGACAATAACTATGTTATGACTCAAACTTCAAAAAATCATAACGTATAATATTAAAGTTCTATGCTCTATTTACTGACATATAATATTTATAGATATATTTAAATTTCTTGGGAATGATACATTTTAAATTACTTAGTTCTCATACATGATACTCTATTTAGTAATTCTATAATTTAAGCACTATCCACTGTCATACAATTTTTTTAAATCAATTATCTGTTTGCTTAGATATAGCATAATTGTGATACTAGAAAAAAAAGTAACTAATTAAATAAGACTTTATTATTACTTTATGAGTACCGAATAATATACAAATTACAATTTTACATAAAATATATCGGTTTTGTATAAAACGTGATTAATTTATCTACTATTTGTGACTTAAGATAATATTAAATTTTATTTGACTTAGTTTTTTTCAATTTAAAAAGAATAAAGAATACGTATAATATAATATAAACGTATCGTTGAAAATTACGTACTAGTCAATTCTGAATTATAAACTAAAATTTAAATATAAAATATAAATATTTATATTCTTAGTTATTTATGTATAATATAACTGGTGTATATAAAATATAAATTATGAACATAATATAATATATATATATATATATTATGTATACATGTATATGTTTTACAATTATAAATTGTTCATACTTTAGTATTTTGTTTAAGTTAGTTTTATTTTGAACAACTCAAACAGTTAGTTAATTATATTTTAAAAACTTTAAGAGTACTGTTTCACTTTATCCTAATAAAATTATTTTATCAAAAAATTATTAATTAATATTATGATAGTATTATTCTAATAATTTCAAGAACATTATAGTCGTATATACTCGCTTACTCAAAATGGGTATCAATATGGTTCAGTGATTTCTTCACGCGTGAGAGTGTATAAAAAAGTTCATGGTTACCTATATTATATTATTATAAAAGGTTTTTTCAAATTATTGTCGGCCCTTACGATCGCACACTACATAGGTCATCGGTAGGCAACTTGTCATAAACATTTTCTAGGATATAAAATCTGATATAATATATTTATAACGGAAAAACATAATTTTTCTAAGAACCCATTATTTATTTATTAATAATAAGTCCAAAGTTGGTCTATTGCAAAACAAGCAATACTTTAACCTTCTGTTAATATTGTAATAAAATATTATATTATCATAGCACGTGAATAATAAGTAATGTCATTGAATTATAAATAACGTCAAACTTCAGTACTGAGTCAATTATGAATTAATAAATGTAATTTGTATAATATCATAAATGGAATTTCATTAATATGGTTGAGGTCACTATACAAATAAGATATTATCAATAATGTCTGTGCACCGTTATAATATTATTATAGAATAATGGCAAATTCAAACATAAATAATGTACACACTTTAGACAATATTATATATGTAATAACTTTTCAACCTCAATCACTTAAACTGCTACTAGTTGAAAATTACTATAATTTTGTTATAATGATTTACATATACATCACTTAGACATTTATCGTCATATCCAAATGTATTAATTTCTAACTATTCTAGGTGAAGCGATGAATGTATTAGATTTACAATGATAAAATGTGTTTTCGTTTGTATATTTAATCAATTTTTTGAGCAATTAAAATAATTTATCTTCAACTGCGAGATTTGGGGTCAAAAGAATAATTCCCCATTTTTTTAATACGGAAAATGACTAATATTTACAAACCATACTTTTTTAATAAAATTGATTTTGTTATTTATAAGCACATGTAATTTAATAACATATAACCGTAAATTTCAAATATAATTTTTACTGTATAAAATGGCATATTAATGCGTTAAAAGCTTAAATTTTGAAAAAAATCAACAAGATACGGTCATTTAAAAAATATTTTATGGATGAAAATGTAACTAATTTTAAATTTGTATAGCTAAGGCTTCATAATTTAGTACTTAATTTTATACACAAAAGTTTTAGAGAGTTTAAAAAATATCAAAATATATATTAAGCAATAGTTTTTTTAGAATTTAGAAATTTTAATTTTTGAGGAAATTGAATATTTAGATATATAACGATCGATATATTTATTATTTTTTAGTTTAAAAAATAGTTATCTTAAGGACATGAGATTTCTTATTTTAAAATGTTTATATAACAAACCTATTTTCATAATTTTACTGTACATCAGTATTAATTTATAGGTTAACTACAAAAACATATCATATAATATTATAACTATTATTATAAAATATAATAATTTAAAACGTCCTACCCATTATAAAATATATATATCAATTAATTATAAAATATCCGTGTAAATAAGTACACCATTTCTGCTTAGAATCTTTTTTTCGTATGCAGTTATTTTTCATTAAATGCAAATTAAAATCATTTATTACAGTGACCAACTCAATGATGTAATATACTCGAAATCTACAATATCAAAATCTACATATTTCATACTTAATAACATAACAATTTCCCTGCTTATTATACGTTGAACCTGAATACGCCAAGACCAACACTAAATTATAAATCAGCCTTAGTCGTTCCAACACTAAAAAATGTATCAATTATAAAATCATTACATTCAAGAATATTTAAACATTTAATTTTTTTGTAATGATATTGTATACGTTACACAATTGAATACGACAAATAAATTTGTCATTGTAAACTAAAATTAATATTTTGTTACTAATTATCTTCCTTGTACAACTTAAGCAAGATAACTTTAAAATATGAACTATCATTGGTGAATACTAAGTCCTGTGCATAGACTTGCGAAATCTTGGAAATTATAAACAAAATATTGATGCCAATTTCAACTTCTTAATGAAACATAGATTGAATGCACGAAATTGCCTCGCATAGTTTCACGTATACACTTTATAATAATTCTGGTTAAAGGGGTAGCGAATTTAAATTGTGTTATTATACTTTCAAATTACTCTCTAAATATTGATACTGGTTTGAGAATCACAGCATCAAAATGGCTGGTCCAAATTTGTGCGCTTGAATAAAATACATATTGTATTATATCATACATCGAGTAACATAGACTACTTGATATTTGTTTTATTGCCGATTGTCTATATCACCGTTAACCCAGAGTTAAATATGATTTCCACAAGTTTTACGAAGTTTTTGTTTAGATATTTTAAATTATAATATATATTTGAAAAAAACCGAATTTTATAAATATTTTCGTGTTTAAATAGTGAAGCCGTAATAACTCGGAAACTTGATTATTCCAATTATTGCGTTTAATTCCACTTGACTTTTGGGCATACATTTTGTAAACTCAACACATTTTACGTACGAATTATTGAAATTAAATCATTAAATAACGTAATAATATTATTAATATATCGGCACGATTATTTTTACCATAAGTAGGTATTTTTAGTGGCTAATTCAACTGCAATCAATGAATTCTATTTACATCATATTATACAATTTCACGTGTTGTTATCACTGTAAAATTAATACTTACCGAATCATAATTAAAGTTTGTAAAAAACCCATAAATATTATAAATCGTTGGTGAGTCGGAGACAAAGGTTATACATTTGTAAAGTTTGACATTGCTTTGATCAAATATAAAATCCATACTCTGCTTACCGTTTTTTTTTTTTTTTTTTTTTATTACTTTATTTATATTTCCACAATCTGTTACATAAATTTAAAACAATAAGTGAACTTGATGAAATGGTAATTATGGCGTGAAGGACGGATTAAAGATACCTTCCAGTGAAGGCACTTTTACAGTTAAAGATGAAAAAAAAAAAAAAAAAAAAAAAAAAAAAAAAAAAAAAAAAAAAAAAAAAAAAAAAAAAAGTGTTATACAACGTTAGAGAATATCATAAGGAAAGATAAGTGGAAATAATAGGTAGATATGGAAGAAGAACCAGGGGAGTTAGATTGATCTAGACTAATAGGTCCCTACACCACCGCCTCTTCAACCTTTTTTGTGGGTTGCCGGGTATATTTATAGACGCAAGTTCTTTGATTAAAGGATTTTTGTGGTTTTGTAGGTTGAAATTAAAACGTCTGTAGAAGGTCTTAGCTACATCGTTGACAGAAGAGATGGTTAGGTCGTTATGTAATGTATGATTTGATACATAGAAGGGTGCTTTGGTTATAGCGCGGAGGACTTTGGACTGGAAACGCTGGATACGGTTGACATTTGTAGGTTTTGCGGAGCCCCATAATTGGATTCCATACGTCCAAATAGGTTTTAAGAAGAGTTTATATATTAGTAATTTAGTGGACAATTTTATATGATGAGAAGTAAGAAGAGAACGGAGAAGACGAAAACGATCGTTTAGAGTTAAGAGTTTGTTACGTATATGTGGAGCCCAGGTGAGACGTTGATCGATGGTGATGCCTAGGTAGCGAATGCATGGTGCGACAGGTAGAGTTTGTTCATTAAGGATGATGGGTGGACATTTTTTTCTTTCTAAGAGTGAAGGTACAGTGTATGGATTTAGATTCATTAATTTTTACTCCCCATTCCTTATACCATTGTTCAAGGAGTGAGAGATGTTCTTGGATGTTAAGGGAGGCAGTGATAGGGTCAATATTGTTGGTTATTATTGCCTTGTCATCGGCAAAATCACCAACAAGGGAAGTGGGTATTGTTGGTTGGTCGGATATGAAAATTTTAAATAAAAGAGGAGCAGTGACTGCACCTTGAGGGACTCCTGCGTTTATTGGTTTCGGTGGGGAGGTGGATGATCCGTAACGTACCGAGAAGAAGCGATCTTCTAGGTAGGATTTCAGAATCAGGTAGTAGCTAGCTGGTAGAATGAGCTTCAATTTGAACAGTAGACCTGCGTGCCAGACGCGGTCAAACGCCTGGGAAACGTCAAGAAAAGCACCTGTACAGTATTGTTTTTCCTCTAAGGAGAAAGATATCTTGTCAACTATTCTGTGAATTTGATGGATGGTGGAATGTTTGCTACGAAAACCAAATTGCGAGTCGGGTAAGGCTTTTGTTTCTTCAACGGTTTTAATAAGTCTTTTTAGGAGCATTTTTTCAAAAACTTTTGATAGTATTGGTAGCAAACTTATTGGTCTGTAGGATGATGGACAGTCTGGAGGTTTTTTTGGTTTCAGGATAAGTATAACAGAGGAATACTTCCATAGTAATGGGAAGTAGGATAATCTGAGCATTGAATTATATATGTAGGTCAAAAGTATGATAACTTTTTTGGGGAGCTGGTTAAGTATTTCTGCTGTTATTAGGTCGTATCCGGGAGACTTTTTTCGGGGAAATTTCGAAATTGTATATTTTACCTCTGCTGGAGAGAAGTGTTTAGGAGGAAGGGACATTTGTAACGGTATGTCAAGGAATTGTTCAACTTCATTGATTTTTTCCGGTTGAAGGATGGTATTGTGTGGTTGGAATGTGTCAGCGAGGTGGTTTGCGAATATATTAGCTTTTTCCATGTCAGAGTGTACCCAATTGCCACTGGCGTCGCGTAAAATAGCTGGAGGGTTATGCACGCGAAGAAGTTGTTTCGTTGCCTTCCAGAGAGAACCGTCTTTTGTCGTAAGTGATTTTAAGTGTTTAGTGTAAGATTCATTTCGATAATTTGCTAGGATGCGTTTGAGATTTTGCGCGAGTGCATTATAGTGGCATTTATCAGCCGGGTATCTAGTTCTTTGCCATAAACAGCGAGCCCGACGTTTTTGTACTATAAGGGTACGTATATATATAAAGGAAGAATTGCGGTGGGTGTGTGTGGTTTCGATGGTAGAGCTGAATCCCATGCTGAGGTTTGTATATTGAGTGTTAAGAGATTCACCGCGTCATCAATGTCAGATGTGGTTTTCAGCCGGACTTTTAGACTAGTTTTTTGTAGAATTAATTTTTGAAAATTTTCCCAGTTGATTTGAGAATGTAACGGTGGTGCATTGTATTGGTTGGGCAAAGGCTGGCAGTCTATTGTGAGTAGAATGGGGGAATGATCTGAGCATGGAGCGTGGAGATTTATAATCGAGGAGTGGAGCGTGCTAGGGATTTTTGCTATAAATATATCTAAAATATCCGGTCTCTTTCTAGGAGACGTTGGCCAATAGGTGGGGTTGGGAGGTGAGATGACTCGTAGGGTATTGTGAGTGATACTTTGTAAGAGTGAGTTTCCTCTCGGATTTGTGGTGCGGCATCCCCATTGAATATGTTTGGCATTTATATCGCCACCAACTATGAAGTTATGACCAAGTGTATGAAAATAAAGATCGAATTGATTTGAATGTATGGCGTGTTTGGGAGGACAGTATATAGCTGCTATTGAGATGGGAATGCTGTTAATTGATATGGATACCGCGCAAGACTGGATGTAGTCTGTTTGAAAATTAGTAAGTTGGTGCGATGCAAGTGATGATCTAACATAAATTGCAGCACCTGCATGTGCAGTTCCATCTGGGTGGTTAGTCTGATATGAGCGGAAACCTGGTAGGTTGAGTGAGTAGTTGTTTGTAAAGTGCGTTTCAGATATTAATGCAATATCAATTCTTTTTTTCTTGTAGAGTGATTAAAAATTCATCTTTGTGATTTTTTAGGCCATTTGCATTCCATGAGAGGATCGTGAGAGAGTTGTTGGTAAATGAGTTATACGTTGTGTTTGACATTTAAAAGATTGGTCATGACTGTTGTGAGGAGAGAGATAAGTGGGTTTATTATGCATTTGAAGTCTTCTAAAAATTTAGTTAGTACATTGTTATCAATGCTAGATGTTTGTTGGGTATCGGGGAAGTTTGGCGGTGGTGTGTTACCTGTATTAGTAGCTGCCACTTCTGCGTATGAGTGATGTTGAGTTCTTGGAATTTGTGTCATTGGATGTGGTGTTGGCTGGTTGATGGACTGCGAATGGTGATTGGCTGGTGGTGGTTGTTGCTGCTGATTGCTATTTCTTGAGTTGTAAGGTTGGCGGCGACGCTGTTGAAGCTCTTTGTATACAATACAACCTTTGTAGCTTGCAGGGTGTTCGCCGTTGCAGAGCGCGCATTTTGCCGGCAATTCAGGTGATTTGGTGCAGTTTGCGGTGGGATGAGTCCCACCACATTTAACACAGCGAGGAGAATTAGAACAGTAGCTCCTTGTGTGGCCGTAGGTCTGACAGTTTAGGCATTGGGGAATTTCGCGGCGCTTGTGAGGTTCTTCTACTTTGATTTTTGTGTTTAGTAGGGAAGTAATATTAAATATTTCCTTACTTATAGTTTCAGGAGCAAGATCAACAAAAAATAATGGTAGTGCCTTTTTGGTTTTTTGGTGTTTTATATTAGTCACTTGCCTTACGGTAAAGCCGATCTCTTCTAGAGCAGAAGTGATTTCAGTGGGTTCGGTTGTATGATGAATATTTTTTATAACTGCTCTGAGTGATTTATCTGACTGAGGTTGAAAGGTATGGTATTCTGCTTTTTCGTCTTTTAAAAAGTGTATAAGTGTTCTGTAGTTATCAGGAGTGTCTGGTTGTATTTTTAGATGCGTGGTAGTTGATTTACAAGTGAAGCTATCCTGCCCAATTAGATCGCCAATTGCATTTCTTAGATTAGAAAAGTTAAGTATTCCTTTTACATATATTGGTGGTGGTTGGTCTTTTTTTGTTTGTTTGTGTGATTACGGGTTCGTTTTGATTATTAGTGTCATCGTTATCAATAGTATCGGGTTCGTTTTCAGATAAAACGGAGTATCGGTTTGGCGAGGAAAAAAAATTTTGATTTTTTCTCTTGGATATTGATCGGGCTATTTGGTGAACAGGGGAGACTACGTTTCGAAGGTTTTTGTTGTTGCTGCCATTCGGAGCTTGATGATGGAAGAGCGTTGTTAATCACTTGATTATTAACTATTTTAATTGGTTGTACCGTTTTAGCTTGTTTACTTTTAGGCAGATTAGATTGCATGGTGCGGTTATCTGGTTTGCAGTCCAAAGGTCACCGCGTTGACGGTGCCTGGAGTGACTGATATAGATAATTTTTTTCTCTTATGCTATTATTAAGTAATTACCTAATTAGTTAATTAAATATGTTACTTTTTTTGATGTAGCGATGATTGAAGGTGCTAAAGTGGTTTGATAGTATGAGTTGAAAGTTTGCTGCGACTTTATATTGAATTTGAAAAAAAATTAGATCGTAAACCGATAAGATTAACGAGTAATGTATAAACATAGCTCGGGAACAATGAACTGCACGTATGCGCTGTACGGTTGCTCGAGCTGAACGCTTACCGTTTTTTAATATATTTTTATTAATTCAAACAATTACTGTATAATAGCATGGTCTTTGATAGTTTGATGTCTGATCAATCCTTTTTGAATAGACTAATTATTAAAAATTCATGTTATCTAGTACAAAATAATTCGAACAAAACATTAAGTACGTTATTTCTAGAAAGTTGTGTCTGCAAAGCTCGACACAGTGTTGTGCATAATTTTATTATTTCTCTTTATTAAATTATATTTTTGCGATAAAAACAATTTCGAATTGAGTGAAAATGTTTAAAATATATATGACTTAAAATCGCAAAACTGTGGTAGTCAGATAAATACGTATTATTACCGATAATTGCGTTTCACAGCGACACTCTCAAGTTCTATGATGTTCAGAAACCAAATATTTCGTTTCTCCTCCCACTTGTTTTTGAACATTTTTCTCATTTGAAAGTTATAAAAAAAAAAAAAAAACTAATCGTCATAATAATAAAAAAAAAGTCACTTATTCAATGTAAAATTATTCACGAGGTGTTCAGTCATTATAGATAAAGCGATTTTATACACTAGCTGATTTTAATCTAAAACCATTAAAATAAGGCCATGATGACATTATAAGGGTACATTGTACGCGCTATAATCTACTTTAAGAGATTGAGTTTCTTAGAATGTTTCTATGATGATAATAATAATAATTAGAATATTATATACACAACGGAGTTTAGTATACTTTCACCTAAGGCAAAATTTCGACGTTAGGTTGCATACTATATGTATGCAATATTTACAACGTAAATTTAAAGTTGATATAAACAATAATTATTAAATAGATTTTAAAGTCACCTTATAATCTATAAATTAGCTTGAATTTTTTACCATTTTAAGACATCGGGACCATTAGTCTTTGATGTATTATATAAAATACACCCTCTAACTAAGAATAAAACTTCTATAAATTAATTTAGAGAAAACAATATAATATACATATATTCAATAGTTAATTTATACATGTTGAGTTAAAGCATGACAATGTAATTTTATATTGTTATAGGTAATTGACGAAGTCGGGATTTGTTATAGATACATCAATACTAATCCAAAAAATCAATAACCATATTTTTCACTAAATGTATTTAATTATTCAAACAATTCATGACATTAATATATCTATTGAAAACTATGGTATAAACAAGGACAATTAATAACTACCTATAAATATTTAAGCATAATGTTTAGTAAATGTATTTTAACAGCAAAATAATTTTGGATACTTTTTTTTATCAAGCATTAATTAAATAATGTGTATAATTAGGTTTATACGATTCGAATTAAACAGTTTTTTGCTGAACATCCATTTTAATACGGTCCTCGTTACGTTTGTGTTTTAAATTTAAGAGTGGTTTTATATTTTGAGGTTTTTTTTTTATCATGATGTTCGGATATTTAAATTTATTATTAAAGACCTTTCAAGGTTTGGTCTTTATATTCGTAGCTGTCATATTAATGAATAACAAATGAAAAAAATATACACATGTGTATTGAGTTTATATAACTATACATTATACTAATTTTTAGGGTCTAATACATTTTTTTTCTGTAAACTTAAAACCAACAGTCATTAATAGTAGAGCTTTCCTTTTTAATATTATTTTAAATTAAATTTACTAAATTGTATAAAATTGAATGTGACTATTTTTATTTCACCAACTTAAAAAATAATAATAATTGTACCATGCTAGTGATACTACTGACACTATTTTTTGGTATAAGAAATATTTTACATAATTAAAAATAAATACATTTCTTAAATATATTTTCAATGCATTATTATGAATAAAACAGAACTAATCATACACTTATTTTCTACTCGTAGAGAAATTTTAAAAAGTACTTCCTGGTGACTATTGCTATTCAATTTCTTACGCAAACATTTAGTCATACAAGGATTACATAGTCATTCACATAACTGCTTTAGACAATGTCAGAAACATTTAATAAAAAAATTTGAAAACGCAGGTCGCTACATTAGCCTATTTTGTATTTGCATTTTTCATAAATGATTCGTTTTAACTATTTTATAAAAAAGTATATAAATGTAAACATTTTTAATTAAAAAAAAAAAATATCATCAGTGCGGTTTTAAATGTTATGTTTAATGATAAAAGATTTCAAATAAATACCATTATAAAACTGTCAAACATAATAAATCCTATATTTTTTTAAAGTATAACAAAAAAAAAAAAAATCGATATAATAAATTGTTGAATCGTTTACTTAGAAATTTAATTTACACTACAAAATAAAAAAATTAATATATTTTGGACTATAATTTCATTATACGAGTTAAACTTTAAATACAAAAATAAGCCAATTTGATGATACTTTTCAATTTAAATTAAAATGTAGTTTTTATATGCATTAAATATTATAATTTCATAAGAATTGTGTTCAGAATAGTTTATTGAACATTAATTACACTATATTTAAATTATTAAAATAAAAATAACTATTTAAATAAACCTTAACGATAATAACAAACAGGGAACAAAAATATTTCTCAAGAACATGAATCGCTTAAAAAACGATTTATCTGCTAACAAAATTAATCGAGTTAAACGGAAGATGCTAAAATATCTGTTTTTGATGACTGAAATATTAAATATAATTTAAAATGTAGAAAGTACGTCTACCATTTTATTATAGGATGTATCAAATAAATAAAGCAGTATATTACAAAGAACTCTGAGTAGTCTGTATTTGATATTTTAACAACAATAATATATCGATTAACCTTCTACAATTATTTTAAAAACATGTATTTATTTCCTTTGTATAAATTGAGTTACGTGTCTACATGTTTCTATGGTTTGATTCATCACAAATATGATAGCAATGCATGTTTTAAATTTATTATGAGATTAAAAAATTTTACTTGAATTTTTCTTTAGTACATTTTAATCAAACTGAAAAATGAAGATATTTTATTGTCTTACTACTTCTTTGTAACATATTATTATTTTATTCAAAATGTATGCTTTACTTTTTACTTCATAATTGTTATTTATATTTGACTACATAGGTAATCGTAAACATACATTTTGACTGATTAATAAATTATTTTTGAGTTGCTTATTTTTAGTCGGTGATTCAAAAAACCCATAATAAGCACATTTAACTATATATTGTTTATACAATCAAAATAATATATCTAAATTAATAATTCAACTTTAAATACCTTAATTAGATTCGTTAAATGTCACACTACCTACTACACTTGTCACCAAATATCTAAAAATGATTAATACGATGGTTGTGTAAAAAACAAAATTCCCTGTTTAGCCAAAATAAAGAAAATTTTTATGAAACTTTCATCTTTTGTGGAATTTTTTCTATACACGTATGGACAACTTTGAGTTTATTTTAATTTGTTTACAACAAACGCTTGGCATTCAGTAGCTTAATAACCATGGACGCATTTTGTCTTCTCACGCCATCGTTAAATTGCGTTCTGTGATTCGTTTTCTCCAAGTAAACGGCAATCTAGCTAAACTCTATCTAAACATTTTTTTCTGTTTATGGTATGGATATAATGAGTGTCCAAATGGTGTAGATATGGTGTTCTGAGTTTGTGAGAGGCTGTTAGAATATTGTTAATGAGCCACGCTCCAGATGTTCTTTAACCGCCACTGAGAAGAAAACTAAGTTGCGCTTTAAAAATTTTTAAACGCGATGGACGTCTCACCTTTAATGATATCAAAATCATAACTGACATCAAAATTAGTCGCCAACATCTTAAAAGACAAGTTGGAAATGAAAAAGTGTGTGCTCATTGAATCTAGGACGATTAAGGCGATTGAGCTTCTTTAGCAGTTCAATTGGACGTTATTTCCATCTTCGTATCCCCAGACTTTGTCTCAAAGTAAGACCATCTGTATAAAACAGTATTTATAAAAAGTTATGATGAACATTTAAAGTAGAACTGTTCTGTGGAAAATGTTCCTGAATCTTAGAAAAATGGTATATGTAAATATATTTATTACTAACATCATTATAGTATTACCATTTAAGCATTTAAGCACTCCGTGAACTGAACTTAGATAAATAATTAATGTTATTGAATATGTACCTATATTATAAAGTTAATATTTAATTTATTAAAACAAATGTTGTAAAATTATGCAAGACGTTTGTTGACAATAGTATTTCATGAATTTTGTATTTAATTATTTATATATTTATGCATAGGCAACCAGCTGACCTAGAATTTCGTATTTAAATTATAATTACTATGCTAAAATGTAGCAGTTACCTATATTAAAACACTTAAAGGTATGACACTGAGATAATGCATAGAGCAAAGTATATTACTAAAATTATTTTTAAATATTATTTCAAAAATAAAAAATATGCAATAAAGTCCTCAAATACTCGAAGAAAATAAGTTTATTCTCAATTTAATAATATTATTATAATTCAGTTCTATATAATATAAACTAATATAAACTGTATTGCACACTTAAAAGTTAATTAAAATTATATCAATTTTAAAGCTACTATTACAATACAATTTTCATACTCCTTTCACAATATATTACAATATAATACTTTTAAAAAGCTGTAGTGGAATATAATAATATATATTTAGCTCTTTCGAGATTAATTAAACTTAAATTTTAAGTCTGTCTTCTATAGGTTGATATTGAAATTT
This sequence comes from Melanaphis sacchari, assembly GCF_002803265.2. Lineage (NCBI taxonomy): Eukaryota > Metazoa > Arthropoda > Insecta > Hemiptera > Aphididae > Melanaphis > Melanaphis sacchari. Next base: position 3,130,438 of record NW_020271125.1, on the reverse strand, counting down.
ATTATGTGGTTTATTTTTATCATAGGTAATTGAAAATTACTGATTAAAAATAAAACATAATATACCTACTTTAGAATTTAATCAATTTATCTATTATTGACATTGGTAACAATATAATATTATAAACATCATAAGACCTCTTGAACTTAAAATTTATCCGTTTTTATTAGATGAGATTAATTGGTTTTTCACCTAGCTATCTGACTTAAACTGTTCAACCAATATTAATAAGTAAACGCGAACCGTCGGCAGACTTGAATAACTACTTGAATATTGTAAAAGCAATATCGTGATTGAAGGTGCGCAGTTTAAGACCATTGCGGAGCCGAAACTACGGGGGTTGTTGGGTATTCCAAGTATTCCGGTGATTATGGCAATTAAATCATATCGGTCAGGTCGGTTTGATATTGTTACTGTGATAATATAATCTTACTGGCTTATTTGTTCTTGGTCCAACTGTATTTTTGATACCAATTAAACTTATTGTATTGTATTTACAAAATAAATTTTAACTGTGCTTTATCAAAAATAAGATTTCACTTCCGTCAATAGATACGTATAGTTGTGTTATTACTCAATATACATATCACTGTCTATCAGATATCGTTAGGATTGAATTATAGTCATTCATCGTCGTCTTCCGAAATCGTAACAATAACAATATCATTAAAATTATTATTATTATTACGACTATATACATATACTATGAATGGCTGAAACCAATAAAAAATGATACTACTAACACTGTATCCCGATGATCTAAATTGGTCCTTTATTTCTAACTGTTATTTATAATAATAGTTTTTATATTTTATTATTGTACCTAGTCCCGTTAGCCGATTAAGTGCACTGGTATTACAATAATATTTTTAGTACCATCAGTACGATAATAAATAATAATGCAATAATAAAATTATATTATCGTAGCCAACAAAAGAATTTGTCTGAGAACGACTTAGTTATTTTACTACCTTGCTTGCGAATGTCGTTTTCACTTTGTAATATTGTTGAAGCACCAAAGTGGTAAATATATGAATATCTAATAACATTACGCATTTTCCTCAGTACGTTTATAAGTCAAAAGGCGTAAGTTCACAAATTTAGTTGAATGGTCTTGGTAGACTAAGATAAATTTAAAATTACCATCATATTATGCCTGCATATCAATCAGGTTTATTTTACAACGTGAGATCATATACTTAGGTTTAATAGGTTTAACCACCAAGCCCTTTTTAACTGTATTGCCTTTTTTAACATGATGTGCAGAAATTTAAATACTACATAATTGTTTCTCTTATTATATTTTTGTATTTATTATTGAATTTGCGTTCCATTCTACTACGTCCCCGTGTTATGTAGATAAATAAATTTCATGCAGAATATGAAACATTTCTTCATTATAAACATAATATTTAATTGAATTAACTTTATTTATTGGTAAAAGTCGTTTCACATAACAAACTTTAAGAATATTATACTTCTTTATGATTTTAAAATTATTTGAAAATATTGTTTTTTCCTCCTTTAATTTCTTTAAAATGTATCATAAGTTGGTCATATTATTTAATTTTACTTTGTTCTCCATTTTTAAAATACTTTTTAAATTTTTGTTGGGTTTTATGTATTTTTCAATTGAACGTCCCAAAGTCCAACATGAAATTAAGCAGTAAACTACAGTTTAAAGTAGGTGTACCTACTTGTTTCTTACTGGATATATTAATTTTATAAAGTATCCAGATTACCTGATAATTCTCTCAATTCAAATCGCTTAAAATCGTCTCATAGTAATTAATTACTAAAATAAATGTATACGAAGTACCTCTGTGTTATACACAATGACTACTCAGCTATATGGGAAATAAATATTTACAGCAGTTTACCAATTTATCAAAAAGAAATATCATTGATTGACCGAATCATAAGCTTCAAAAGCTATATTTTATTTCTGAATTACTTTTAAGATTTTTATCAAATAAAAATAATGATTTTTTTTTTTTCCACTGAAAATAGAATGATGTTCAACTTTTTTACCAAACCAAATTTTGAGCTATAGATTTCTAATTACACAGGTTTTAAACTTATATTTTTTTAGTGGTGTAGTACAGCAAAATTCAACAACTCTTATCTAAAATAAAAACTTGTACAATATTAAAACAAAAAGTAAAATCTTAAATGAGTTCAAAGATAAAATTTTGTATTTAAAACAATATAAAAACATTTGTTTTTACAAATACACAATAGCTAACCGTGGTAATGAGTGTTAAATATAATTCATAAGATATTTATATGGAAGCGTAAATTACGGTAGAATTACCGGTCACCGGTCTACTGCGGGTCTTTTGCCTTCTACACCCACATGATTAGCGTGGTAACCCATTAGGCATATTAGGCCAGTGGGATCCCACACCTCTTATGAGTATCATAAAAATATTAAAATTGTGAGAATTGTATGTTAAATGGCCGTAGTTTTTCGGTTAGAACGCAAACAATTATTTAATTATTAGTTATTTTTAGTTCAGTGGGACACCTCTATCATTCCACAATACGGTGACTTCAAAACAAACCCATATAGTTCATTAAAAATGTAAAACAGAATAATTACATTTCTCGAAGAATGCTTAATAACATATTAAAAGTTGTATGTACTAATAGGAATGAAAAAGGAAAATATCGTTATTTGTGACAAATATCCTTAAAGATTGTGAAATGCACGCGGAACCTAATAAACACGGTTCTTCAAATTTTAACTAGAACAAAGTAGATACGATTCATTATTATTAAAATAGTGCTCTCGTTTCGTAAATGCATCACAATCAAAATATACTAGATAAATACTACGATGACAATAATGATATGATATTCGTATTAATCTATTACTATATACGTACAATAATAGTTTATACACTTTATAGCATTGAAAAAACATTTTACAGTGTTTTCGTACCAATATAGAAGTGGCGTACATAAGAAGGGATATGATGGTCATCTACCATAGTTTTTTTTATTAAAAAAACATTTCATGAAGCAATGTAGTTTTTAGAAAAAAACTGAAGATATAACTTTATTATAGTTTATATTTATAAAAAAAAAAAAAAAATGAATTTTTTTCATTATAAATACAAATTGCACATACATTACAACACACTATTGCGAAAATATAAGTATTTCATAATAATATAGTATAACTTACTAACTTACTATACTCTATACACGATATGAGTAGCGTCTAAGAAGAGATGGTTGGTAGGGAAATTAAACTACCCCTTCAGCTATTATCCCAGAGTAATTCCAGGAAAATGGATAAAGGACTTTTAGCTTTGTCAATAAATATTCAAAAATTTGTTATTCAACGGCTTTGAATGTTGAGCATAAGTACATGACGTTTTTGTATAATTTATTTGATTTGTTAACAAAAACTTATCAAAGTTTCCAATTTTTTTTTTTTTTTTGCTATTTTTTACATTTAGTCAATAAATAATATTTTGCTGTTGTATGGAAATATTACCTATTTATTTATTTATTACTCAGGTACACTATATTTATATAAATTAATATTATTTATAAATTAATTAATTAATAGTTATGTTTATATTGTATATTATATTTTTGTTTTTGTGACACATTAAAATCATTTGGTCCACTAAGGTGAACATTACAAATTATATTATTTTAACCACATAAATGTAGTATGCCTATATTATTTTTTAATTACGTGTAAAATTTTATTTTATAGGTATGTTCATTATACTAAGCATTATTGTTACCTGTCGGGATAACAATCAGTAGCGTGTTCGGGATTTCCAAGTGTAAAGTGTATCTATTTAGGTATTTATAATTTACAATAGCAACAAAAACAAAACGTAATAAATACATAATTTAATTTTTTTTCTTTTAAATAAAAGCCAATTTTTTAGGCTTATGTATCGTGACTAGGATTCAAATTCTAAATATGTGTACACTGGTTTTTTGAATAAAAATTTCACAATACTTTATAAATGAATAAAAAAAGCAAGAAATAAACTATTTGTTAATACTCATATCGATTTCATTAAAAACGAATCTTCTTCGTATTTTAGACAATAACTACTCAGGTTTGATCTTTTTACATAGGTTTGATTATTATTCTCAATATCTTATCTTTAATAATGAAATATTATATTTTTTTGATTTCTCGCTGTTAAAGTATTGAATTTCGCGATTTTAATTTGTTTATTTTTAACAATTATGTATCTCATAGCATTATTATCTTCATTTAAAATTACGATTCATCGTCTGCTCCAAGAATCACAACGATTTTACAACGCTTTTGATTAACGTTGGTTAAGGCGACTGACCCAGTTTTATATCATAAAATCGTTTATAAAATTACGAAAATTATAATATTATATTCTCGTGGAAATATTTGACCTACAAACGTATTATGTTGATACTAGAATTACGATGTCGGTCTAATTTTTATTTAAACAGGATGTAAACCCCACGTAGGTACTAATATCACGTTTTCGACATAACATTCACATTAAGAAGTTGTTAATTCGAAGAATTAATATAACATGATACACATTAATGTTATTCTGATAAATATGTATCACGATTATTACGTATACGGTATAATATTAACATTCAAAACTGCACTCGACTGCAGCCTTATTCTGAGAATCAAAATGCTCGTATGTATGACATTTCTCGAGAAAACATAATGCAAATAGCAAGGTATTTGAATTGTATACGACGATCAAACAGAATGACAACTTTTCGCGGGTAACAACGCTCTAATTGTCTCGAGTCGAGAACATTATATTATTATAGTACGATATTAAAATCAGGACACCGAAGGAAAGATTAATTCACTGTTATCTATGCACAGCTGTGACATACGCTTAGCAGTGTTTGTACCCCTGCACAGAAGGATACACAGGTACTACATATATTATAATCGCGTCACTATTATTATTATTATTATTATCATTATCATTATTATTATATAAATATTTTGGCATGTGCAGCGTACGTTTAGGACCATAAACAGCTCAAAAACAGTCGTAGATATATCATATAATATACGACGATGTAACGTTGTTTGGACGCCACCTATGTCTACGTATAATACTAGTCACCCCCTATATTGCGGTAAGATAAAATGTGCGTACGTGTTAGCTAAACACTGCGCAAAGGCGTACATAATATTCAACCAATTATTAAATCTTAATTTTAATATGACTATTGTTTAAATTATACCGGAGTGATTTTTCGGGCACGACGACGACGCCGCCGCCAGAATCTTGACGATATATTTTATTTCCGCACAGCAATGAGGATTATACAATCCGTAACGGTGCACTTCGCGTGGGCGTGGAGTTTTACTGTCATCGGTAATATATATGTGCAATAATGACGGATGATGATCGGCCCCGGTACGAATACGTTCGTGTTAGGTATATATTTTATTTTTTCACTCGGAAAACACTGCGGCTTAATCAAAACCTATTCATTGCATTATTTATCTCCCTCTTGTAATCGTGCAAAACGGCACAGGGTACGTATTACGAGAAAAGCAAAATATGATCACCGCTGCTGTCGAAGATTAACAACAAGAGAATAAAAAACCATTATATACACAATATAACACGGTATCGCAATACGCTTATACCTATGCACATCCTATAATACATCCGTTCGAATACGATTTTTCTACGGTCGGGTCTGGCACACGCGCGTGGTGCCCAAGTAGGTAGTCCTTCACCGTCATTCCTTCGCTCCGACCGCGTCTCCGGCCTTTCCGCACTCCCGCGCCGTATCTCTCCCGATATAATATATTTACTAGTCGGCGTAATACGCGCACGGGTATACAGATATTATAAATATATACACATGTATTATTGCGATGCCACGAGAGAGTGTATATTATAATATTATATTATATACCCATCTACGACGTTTATATTGCCACGCATAAATCCAACAGTAACGCAATCAAGCGGGTCTACAGATGTATGTTATAGGAGATAGGTACCTGTGTGTAAAGTTCGGCCCACGATATCCCGAATATAAAAATAACAATAATATACACAGACAGTATGTCGTCTATTTATTTATATTTATTTGTTACTATTTTTCTTGTCCGGAAAATCGATGGGGACGGATAAAATATAACATTACAATATTTTACATCTATACGAGATGATCCATTTAACGTAAGACGTTTAATTTTACAGAAGATATCGGGGTTTTTTTTTTTAATATTTCTTTTACAATACGACATTTTTTTTTTTTTTTTTTTTTTGGAAAACGTGTTATTTTTTATTACATTTTATCGCCTGTAATTTTTTTTAAGTTTTTATTAATTTGATCGACATCGTACATTTTTATTTCATATGCCGTAGATATCGAAATATTATTTTGAGTGTTTCAATCAATAAAAATTTCATTATGGACATGTAGCAGTTTATTGGTTGTAACTAGGGTTCGGAAGTTATTGCATTGAAAATCATGAAAATATGCATGCAAAAATGCATTAAAATATCATCGAAATTGCACGAATATATGCACAAAAAAAGTTATATACACTGAAATATGCATTGAAATATGTAATTAATAATTATTAAGTTATTGTTTTTATTTTAAATACAATTTGATAAATAATTTATAAAAATTAATAATATAAGTACAATAAATTTTATAAATAGTAAAAATGCAACTAAAAATATGTATTTCTGTTTAAGTTTCAGTTTTCTTTAGTTTTCTTTTAATGGCTCTGAAAAAAATAAAAACAATTTTCTTTAAGTATCTATTTTTACTATTTATTTTGTGTATTATTTTACCTTGGAAATTGCATTGAACAATTAAAGATTTTTTAATGTTTTTGAATTTGAACGATTGTCGATTGCAAGTAAGTAAACTTTTGTATACTGAAAACGTACGTTCAACGTCGACTGATGTTATTGGGCAGTTTTTCATATACATGAAATCATTTAAACTCCAATCTTCGGGTATTCCATCTGTTTCTTCTTTTCCATTTAGTATCTCTGATATTTTTAAAACTGCTTGATAGCCTTTATTTTTTGATAAAACGGACTCAATCTTAATTTTAATTTTTTCCCCCATTTCTCCATTAATTTAAATTAATTTTTTTTTTTTGCTCCTTCGATAATAGAAATAGAATCTGCAAGTAGAATTTTTTGTTTTTCAGGTCTTGTAATTAAATCGGGTAAAAATCCGAAATTTGATTTAATAAATACAAGTTGAGCTTCAATATTTTAATCAGAAAGATACTTTTTTGAATTTTTTATTGATACTGTATTATTGTCATCAAAAGTATTAATGATTAATTTTATTTGCTCAAAATGTTCACAGTAGTAATTCGCTGCCTTTATCCAGGTACCCAATCTTGTCAAAATTGGTTCTGGTGGTAGTGATAGAAATGGGGCTATTAATTTAAAATATTGAATGGAAGAAATGCATTAGAAATGCATTACACAAGAAATGCTTTACGGAAAACTTTTTTTAAATTTCTTTTTTCAACTTTTGGATATCCTGTATGTACAGTTTCTGCGATCCTATGAAATGCATAGGCCAAACAAGTAATGTGTATAGTTTTTGAATAAAATAAATTAATGGCTTTTCTAGCTTTAACCATATAGGGGGTAACGTCACTAATAAACAATAATACATTATCGTGCTGGACACCTTTTGGCCAAAGTAAGTTCATTGATTTATCAAACAATTTACAAATTGTGGAATGATTGCATTTTTTCGAGCTCCTCAGAATGTAAAAGAAAAATCTAATCTCTGAGTCATTTAAAATTCCAATAACAACATTTGCTACATATCTACCTGTACAATCGGTAGTTTCATCTATTGACAACCAAATACATTTATTTTGAACATAATTCCTTATTTTTGAATTGTGTTTTCATAAATTTCATTATCATATCTTTTTCTTAACGTTGATTCAGAAGGAATATCTTTACCAATGTACATTGATAAAAATTCTTTAAATTACATATTTGATAATTTATTCAAAGGTAGGTATGTTAGCTAATATAAAAGCCTTACATAAATTGTGACTAATTATAGACTTTTTGTAGCGTCCGTTATAAATTTTTGTGTAAGTATTTTATTTGTACTTGGATGATTTTCAACGCGCTTAGCTGCCCACTTATGTTTTTCCGTTTTCAGATGTTGGGTGACAATAAACCTTTTATCCACGCTCACTTTCGTTTCATAAAAATAACAAAACAATACATTTTGGTCTGCTGAAAAAACATCTGATCCGAATTTTGTAATATATTTTTTAACTAAAACATTCGTTTTTTTCTTAGGCATATTTGTTACAAAATTAAATTAAATTAAAAATGTAATGAAATTTTCAACAAAAATAAAAATAAAATTTTACGATCACGCACACGAGACGGCAAGACACGAGACTAATATGTAGAATGTAGACGGTATAGCAATTAGAGTAACAAATAACAACGAGCTGTACAGGAAACTATTTAAAAAAAAAAAAACCAGAACGTTCTATTCAAATATCTTATCTTTATTTTACGTTAGACATCTCGACTTTATTTGACGTTTATCGATAATAATTAATTTCAATAGAGTACAAAAAAATAAAACAACATTAATAATTATTAACTTATTATAAGAAATATTCTACGTCGATGTTATATGCATTTATTGTGAAAAAATGCGTGTTTTCATTAAAAATTAGTTATAACTTATAACTAATAAATATTTAAAATTTAGATAACCAAAATAGTGGACTAACGTTTTGCGATAAATCCCTCTACCACTTCATTCTATATATCTAACCTTAAATAGTAAATACTTGTAACTATGGTTCAGAGTTATAAAATATTTCTATTGATTGTTTAAAAAAAAAAATAGTAAGATAAGACATAATTCAAATGTGAACCTTATGAGTTAGTAGGTAAAATTGTATTTTACATATTTTTACATATTCAGTATAATTTTAACTATCATGCATATTTTGACTTTAAAAAAAAAAATATAATGAATACATCAAAAAAAAAGTAGTGTTAAGTTAATATTATTATCTAACCAAAGGTTCATTTGAATAAAATGTATTTATTTTTTACTTGTAATTCAATTTATTGAAAATATTAAAAACAAATTTAAACAAAAAACTTGTGCAAAAAGTGTTGTAGTTTACAATAATTTAAATAAATCATTAAAAACAACTATGGATTTTGGCAATTATCAAATATATTTAACAATATAACTAGAAAAGAAAATAACGACTAACAAAATAATAGAAGACTCTCAAGCAATGATTTGGTATACTCGTACTTTAAATATGTCCCAATACCTTTTGTAGATATAAAAACAGTTTTTCTAATTTTAAAATATATTTAATGTAAACCTGCATTAAACTGTATAAATTATTCATAAAAAATCTACTATTACCTACATCAATTTATTTATTTTTTTACATTTTTTTTTTTTTTTTTATTGAGTTAACTATCGATGATAAAATGTGCCTGTTAACCCATTATAGTTTATTCAATTATTGGATCAATTATTTGCAGTAAATTATTGACTAAATATTATTAACACTTGTAAACTAAACTTGTTTCAAAAAAAATATCATTAAAATTTATGTATTTTGTGAATTACGTTATATTTTTTTTTACACAGTTTTAGTGCATAAATTATAACATTTATAACAAATAAGTGAATAAATGCATGCATATTTCAGATGTATTTAATGCATATAATTCCGGGACATATTTTAAATGGTTATTTATGAGTTTAAAACTCTTTAATAACTCGTCCAAATTTCCTACATGTTTATACATCGAAGTACTCAAAAAAAAATTTACCTTTGAAATAAAGAATTAAAAATAAATTAAAATAAGTAAACAGTTGATAAACGATAAAGTCAATATAAATATATTTATGAAATTTTTAAACACTTAAAATCATGTTTAAACATTTTTCAAAAACTTAAATATTTTTTTAAATAATAATTGTTTTACATTAAATGAGTATCATGCACGATTGCATACTATATATGCATTACGGCGTTTTTATCACCGTGTGACATACCACGACGACGAGAACAGCAACAACCATTGTATCATACCAGTCGTCAGAATGGTTTTTAGCGAATTCTTACTGCTTTTATGGTGCTTGAGTGGCACGTAAATTTTATAATATTTCGTGAGCATCAGACAACCCACCTTATAATAGTAATAAAAATAATAATAATAATGTACAGTGGTGGACACTGCATGTGCATCCAGAGATTTGAGTTTTATTGTCCTACGTCGCGGAGCACTAAATATAGAAGATAATACCGTCCTCCAAGGGTTTAATTATTCATAAAACCCATAAAAAAAATTAACAATGCATGTAATATGTAAAGCAATTAATATTATAACTATTATATATCATGAAGTATTCTATAATTATATTAATGATCGAAATTTTTAATTTAAATAACGCATCCCCTAAAATGATTTCTAATTATGTTTCATTTGCATTTAAAACTATTATACGCAATAATAAACTCGGGACAATATTATCGGTAGATAAAATATTTCGTTAAGCATTATACTATTTAAAGAGGTTTTTGATTGACATTTCCAACAAAAATTAAGTTTCCACAATCTAGTTTAATGGATCATATTTTAAGTCGGTTTCCAAACCAAACACAAAATGTCATGTTTAAACTTAACTCAAGCGTCAGACGAAAAATGCATATATAATTTTAAAGTAACTACAAATTAATATTGCATAAGCTATGGTAAAATAAATGTTTAACTTTTCCGAGCATAATAACTAAATACAAAAAGTAAATTAATATTTCGCAAAACTAGATATTAAAATATATTATTAAAAGCTACAAACTATGGTACTCTACTTCTATAATATCCGAACAACTAATCAAAGTAAAAAAAAAAAATAAATAAATAAATAAAATTATAAATACGAAAATACGAATAAAAGCTGCTAAATATATAACCACTAATAGGTAACAGGTACAGCCGGTGTACGGTGAAGGTAAATAATATTCACTATACCTACATTGACTAAAACTATTTAAAATGATTTATTAATATCGTTAATAAATATATCGATCATTTATCGATAATATGATAATTAATGTACATCATTTTATTTGGAACGGATATTAAACTAGATAACTTCTCCTAATTTTACTGTTAGGAAGAGGATATAATGTTTCTGACATTGTCAAGAATAAGCGGTAATTATTTTTAATTTATTAGAATGTAATTTATACAGTGTTATGTAATGCTATTCCATGAATCAATTTATAAAATAATTCAAAATAATCTCATATTAAATTGATACATTATGCACATTAATATAAATAGATTTAGATAATACAGTTGACAGATGTATCATATGTTCCTTGTAATTATATTATTACATCCTTCTGCCATTCTAAGTAATGGTGTTCATTAGGAGGATGGTTTATATTTATTTAGATAACTTTCTTTCGTTGTATATAAATTAAAATACTTAAATCAATAAATCTATCTTATTCCGTGTTCCCCACACCGGTTGTATTTTTATAGTGTTTAATATAAATTTAATGTGATGGTTTCATAAACAAATAAAAATCTATTTATAAGTAGGTATAGGATCTAATAAAAATACCGGCAGGTATCAAAAATCGGTATAATTTTAATAACATAACACATATGTCTTATTAGGGCTTTAAAACGATATATTTGACAAAAAAAAGATTGAAATTTGTAAACTTAATAATAACGGAAAACGATAAACATAAATAATTAAGTAACACAGAACAAAACATAACAATTAACAAAATACATCATCAAACAAAACTTAACGAAAAACGTTATATACATAGTATATCATTAAACGAAATAATTAATCTACAATTATTTAATGGTTATAATTTATAAGATATATTAAAAATTTTAATTCTGAATAATGATAAACGCAAAAGTTGAATAACGTTTTAATTGTAAATAACGTATAAACAATTGTTTTTTCAAAATCAAGCCTTGTGTCTAATAGTTATAACTGTTTCTGAATTCCGTATAGTATATAACCGCTGAGCTAACGTAGCCCGTACTAAATATATAGTAAATCGATAAAATTTTAGTATAATATTAGCATAATATATATCACAAATATAAAAAAATAGTTTTTTTATCTCCAAACATTATAAATAATCGAATAACAAAATAAGTAGGAGATATGAAAAAAATAACTAATAAATAATAATTTATATAAATTGTATTTATAATTTAATTTACTGTCTATAATACAGCTTTTGAGTATACATTATAAAACATAACCATTATAATAAAATCAAATACTATTTTAAAAAAGGACTGGGATGGCCCAAAGATGTCAAATTCCTCCAAATCAATCGTTGTATTTACACCTATAAAATAATATACATATTACAAGGTAATACCCGTTAAAATATTATGATTTTTTTTTTAATTTTTTTTTTTTATCATGGTTCGTTATTTACTTAGTCTTTTTAACCTATATCTAATGAATTTGTATTAATTAGGTATGTATTCGTACTTTTATATTTTATAATATTATGTTTTCATACGTGATGTATATTTCAATTATTGCGATTTCTCATATTATAAAATATTAATAAACTAAAATCGATAAATAGCAAATATTGTCTCCTATGGAAATAACTTATTAAAATTATTTTTTCGTTCAACCTACATAGAAGTAGAGTAACGTAAAAGTAATATCCTTACAGATAATATTTTATAAATATTTACTCAATTTTTATCGGTATAAAGTTTATATTATTTTTCTTGGATTAAATAAAATCATGATTTGTATTTATTATTGATTATTATTATTTCCTTTTCAATTCAAAAATAATAATTACATATACCAATAAAAAAAAAATTATTTCATCAGACTTGGAAGACAAATATATTATTCATTATAAATAGAATATTTTATACCCATAAAAAAACACTTAAAAAGCAGATTTTATTTTTTTTTTGATTTTAAACTTCAAGGATAGTTTAATTTAGTTGATTGAATCTGGTTGATACTTTTGGGGGTGTATAAATTCTCAGTACTTATCAAAACAATCGGTAAAATAAAAATATGAATTACAATACATGGAAATTTATGCAGGCAACTTAAATTTTTGACAAAATCAATTTTGTTGAAATTCAAAAACAAATTTCCATAGATACTTAAAATTGTCATAAAATATTTTATAGATATGTTAAAATGCTTGAAATATTTTATGTGTTTTTTTTTTTTTATTAATAACTATTTGACATTTTCAAGATTTTTTTCTATAAAATATATAATATAATTATTATGTTATGTAGAATTGTATACAACAACGTAAAATATATTATTATAAATAATTAAATTATTGTACCCTTTTGGCTACAATATATTCTCATACGATCTCTTTGAATGCTTGTTCAAAATAATATAATGTAACAACATTTATGTACATTACTATATATGTGTTATACATGATATTTATGATATAGTGACGGTTGATTTAGGTTTAGAAATAAATATTTCCCATGACTTTTCGGTTTAGTATACAATGTTCTATTTATATCAAGTATTTATCAGTGGTTCTGTTAATCCAAAAACAAAACAGCAGGAACAGTGAGTGACTTTATATTCGTCCTTTATATTCAATGTGAAGTGATTGAGTTTATAGAAACATAATTTAAAATTAAAAAAATTCTAAGAAAATATTTTTATTCAACGCAACAAGTACCATTTAATTTATCTTACAATCGGTGAAAAATGGAAACTATAATTTTATTTCTATATATTAGGAATAGACATCTAAGTAATTACATATGTATGTATATAAATACGTCCACATGTTCATGATAATTGTAAATAGAATATAATAATATTTAATTTGAAACTCTTCAAATGTTTAAAAATAAGAAAAAAATAATATAATTATTATGCATGAATATTAATACTCGTATATAAGTAATTTTCTTTTAGATCCTAAGTTAAGGTATGATTGTATGAATATTAAATTGGTTTTAAAATAACAGTTTTAATCATTTTTTACGTGTGATTAATGTCATCTTTAGAATAATAATAATAATTAATTTTTCGACTTTGAGTATAATTTCTAGTAGAAAATTGAATCTATTTTACGCTTTAGATGGTGAAAAATAAAAAATTCTTCATTCTTAAACAGCAGAATGATTTTTTCGGTTTTTGTTTTTTTTAGCTGAACCTTGTATTTATTAAATATTTTTATTTTGAATCTTATTCATAACTATTTTACTAATTATCTTATCTCTTAACTTAATTTTATTTAAACATTAAGGGCGTTTAATATCAAAAGTCTACAACAGTGCTATAAAAAATACATTTCCTTACAATAATGATATACATGCTAAACAACCATAAAATAAATATTATTTCACAAAAACCGTTGTGATAATTTCAATACTATAACATCATATTAATACTTTTTTGACATTTACATTTACATAATACTGTAATTTTGACAGTAATTGACTTTCACAAGACGATTTATGTATTAAAAATATTCTAAATTTTAAAAATTCCTCGTAAGCGTAAATTTCATTTTCACAGAAATGAAATGACATTTACGATACTTAATAAAATTTTAATATATCATTTACTTAATTAAAATTTATAACATAACACAAAAGTACAAAAGTAGGTTATATTTTCATAAATCTATGAACTATATGATAGAAATATTATTTACTTGTAAGTGATTTACGTTTCATAAAATATTTCACTCGTATACGAATAGGATTTGATCCACGTCAGTTTCTGGTAGAAAATGATTATTTTAAAATAAAACTATTTAACTTTTAGAATTAATCAGATGTATATTTTATTTATTTAACGTCATTTAGATATATAACTAAAAAAAATAAACTGCAAATACGTCATACTAGGCAAATGTAAGCGAATAATATTCAACAAAAAATTTTAAAAATATTTCCAATTAAAAACCATTTTACATACCTAATACCTATATAACAAATAATAGTATAATGTCAATAATAATATTATAAATTCACGTAATTATTAATATATACTTAAATGATAACCTTGTTTAATCGAAATTTTTATTTCTTTCATAGTAAATTAATAAAAAAAATTATAATTTTACGAAAAAGGTATCTAATTTATTAATTTAACGCAATTTATTAAATTCTAGTACATTTGAAAATCACAAAAAGCTATAGAGTAACATTTTAATCTGAAGACTTTAATACTCATTTTCAATGTAAATAGTCATTATGTTATTGAGGTGATCAGATATATATATATATATATTAGTTATTATTTATTTATTTATTTTTTTTAATTTAAAAAACAAAAAAAAAAACTAATTAACAATAATCAATAACTATAATATAATATTATGAAACTAAGTTTTGCATATTATAAAATAACCAACTATTTTTCATAACTTGTAGGATATTTATAAATCATTCGGCATGATTAAAAATAGTTTTTTAACCATTTTTCACATAACATTTTTGTATTTTTTTAAATGTCTATACGTCGTTCTACTGTTAACTTATAAATGACATATTATATGGTAAATATAAATTATTTCTATTATATCATTCTAAAATTAATTGTTTCCTTATTCAACTCAAAATGAAAAATAATATATACGTTAAGTATTATTCTCATTACAAACTATAAAAATTAGTATAATTTAATATCAATAAGGTATTCAAAATAATTTATTTACCTGAATGTTGGATTTTACATTTGAACTTTTAAATCGTGATGAATAATTAATAAAATAGAAGTGTAAATTATAATATAATCACGCAATTAGTAATAAAACTATAATATACCTACCTATATTAAAAATCAATTGACTATGTAATTAAATTATTTTGTTTAAAATTTATAATTATTTAAAAAGAAATGAGATACTGCGTAAATAAAATAAAAATAACCATTTTTTTTTATTTATTTCCAATAATTTTAAAACCTCATTGCTAAAATACTAAATTTGTTTTAAATTTTAAGTAATACAAACTTAGAGCTCTCGTTTAAAATTTTACGATTAAAATAAATTAAATAATATAACCTTGCAGCTAGTTGTGTTTTTCTATTAAAATAAAATAACAAATTAATTATTAGAAATATTTTTATAATACATGCAAAATACTTATGATAGAATAGCTTATTTTTAAATGTAAATTAACTAAAAAATTTGAATATTTTTTGCAGAGTATTAATTAATTTCAAGTTTGTGAATAGGTAAATAATATCAATGTATTGGCATAATTACATGATCTACTTAGTACTAACTATTAACAGTTCTAATTAATAAATAATTTATCTTATAGGTATATTTAACCATGTAGCAATTAAAATACCATAACATAATTACTACTATAATACTGCTAGCATTTCCATAAACCTTATGTACTAATTTGATAACAAATTATTATGTGCTTTTATTCAACCTATAGTTTAATTTGTGTTCTACCTATTATAACTATTAGAGTATAGATAATATTATATTATGTATATTTTGTAAGACCTTATTATACCCTTATTTTCACTAGTAAAGTTAGTTTAAAAAGTTAAGAAAGTTAAATTATATACCTAATATTAATTCATTTAACAATATATTTTTTTATTTTTTATTTTAACCAGAATTGTTTGTTAATACTAAGTTAGGTTAATTTAGGTTGACCTACATTTTAGTATAAAAATATTTTAATATTTTAATTCCGAATTCAGAATAATAACAATAAAACAAATATTGTGCGTGATATTCCAATTTGTATCATCTGTGGTGGTGTTGTATACGAATGAATGTGAATTAGTGGTTTTAATAAAACAAACCATGGCAAGAAGAAAAAATGTAATTGTTTCGGCAATAACAAAAAGTTTCGTAATGACCAATAACCTACTGCGTAATATCTTCTGCCTCACTCCCATATCGAGTAACATTATGGTTTAGTCTTCTAGTTCCTCCCAAACCATGTTTACTTATCAAAAACCACAAGCCCCCAAGCATTAATTAGCAATAGAATTAATTTTCGAAGCTCTGGAGAACACACGCAACACACACACACACACAAACACACTCACACGATATGCAGGAGGAAATTGCTAACCGCTACAACGAATCACATGGGATATAGTAAACGCCACGTGCAGTAGAACCTATGGGTGTGTGTGTTTGTCGTTTGTGTGTATGGATTTCAATATGTTTCAACGAGAAAGCGTGGAAAGTCATGTATACCACAATAATATTAACATCCTATGGGACTATAATAGTTCTATATAATAATTATTATTATTTATATAATAGTTTTCAATAGATTTGTTGACTACGCGTCTCCCTATATCTTATCTAGTATATTAAACCGCTTCAGAAAACATTTTAAGTCGATAATATATAAGTCTATAACCTACAGGATATATTATGTACTCTTGGTAACTTTATTCATTCGTGCAGAGAATGATATATCCAGTATAAATATACTATATGTAGATGTTATTATCCGGGTTGGAAAAAACTTAAAAGTTGTCCGGAACTTGTGATGCTATTTGTCAAACATATCTGCAAGCTGACATGAAGTTTTTTACAATAGATACAATAAATAAAATAATTTAATGTTTATACTCGTGTTGATTATCGGTTATTGTATTGTTTA
Source organism: Melanaphis sacchari (assembly GCF_002803265.2). Classification (NCBI taxonomy): domain Eukaryota; kingdom Metazoa; phylum Arthropoda; class Insecta; order Hemiptera; family Aphididae; genus Melanaphis; species Melanaphis sacchari. The sequence continues at coordinate 3,112,754 of NW_020271125.1, read as the reverse complement.
GGTTATCTCATTAATTTAATATTACATTGACTTTAATTAATGTATACATATTACCTATTGCTTTTGTATTATTATAAATATAAATTATATATGTATTTATTCATTTCGTTTAAACTGGTCCTCACCGAGGAAATCTTGCATAAAGACCTAGGGTATTAACCTTTGTTGCAGCATGCATAAAATTATAAAATATAATCATAAATGAATAGATGGAATAACGAAAATTAACTTTTATTGGTCGTTTTTTATACTATATTATAAATTCAATTTATTGACAGACACATAATACCATAATATTATAAATGTACGTATATCATACAAAATTTTAAAATACATGACTGTAAGTCTATATTAGATTTCTAAAATGTTTGATAGACATTGTTCATTATATCATTCAAATGTATGATATTTAAACATGCATTAAGAAGACTAAAATCCATTTGTTACATTAGTTCATTTTAATTAATCTTATAATTCGTAATAAATCGCTACACATTGATTATGATTTTAATCTTTGTACGATGTATCCACTGTGGTACAATTATTATGGAAGACAAAAGTATTACATTCACAGACATATTTCACGGTGTTTTGTAAGTACATAGATCTTATAGTACTTATAAATGTAATTATTTGCGTGACGCATATTATTACATATTATTCATTATTCAGGGATGATAATAGTATGGTTGTAAAATGTATATTATATAATAATAATTTGTGTTTTATAATTGTAGATTATTGGTAAATTTCAATTTTTTAGTTAATAATCATAGTATAATATTTAATATATAGTAGATATATACAAAAGGTTACTTACGTTGCGATTTAAATTAATAAAGAAAAAAACAAAAACTTGTTGAAAATTATATTTAATATTGTATAGATAAATGTTTTATTTAACGTTTCTTTTCATGCATTTAATAAAAATAATTTCAATAACTCGAGTAGATTCTAAATCCATTTGCATATTTTATTTTAGTTGAACTTATTCAAATTTTAAGAAAGTACTAAATAGCTATAAATTATATTTTAATTTAGTATAAAAAAAGTAAATATATAGCTACAGTATTCAAATATTGTGAACAATTTGTAATGCTTAATAGTCTAAATATCAATATATTGATATGTATAATATAAAAAAAAATATCGTGTCATATATTTTATTAAATATTACGAATAAAAAGTGAATTATTTTAAAAATGAAATAACTAAAATATTATTGTGCAACATAAATATTATATTAGGTGATCAATTACGTGTCTAAGCTCATTATTTTGAAATGTTTTAGCATCTTTGAAAATATATTTTCATATGATTTAAAGTTATTTTGAAAGAAAGTTTTTAAAAAATATATTTTTTTTAAGTTATTAATTATATGCCTATTTTAAGTATGGATGAGTAGTCTAGAGTGGCACAATAATAGTAACCAACAAAATATTGATTAACTTTACTTGTCTACACTTTAAATATTTCTAGATTATAAATTACAAAATCAAATTTTGATTTATGTGTATACTTAAAAAAATAATATTTTCCTTTGGACATAAAATTAAAAATATATATTATGAAACAAAAATGTTTAATTGGAACAAAAAAATGATGGTATAATTAGATTTTCAAAAAAAAAAAAAAACTTTTTCAAATACCAAGTGTAGACTATTGAGTAGATAACGTTATATATACATGAGATATAAGACTAAAAAACAAACAAATTACGATAAAAGTTAAAAATTTAACTTAAGTTGTCAATTCTATAGTTTTGTAATTTATAGTTTATACTTTATATGAGTATATTCGTCCTATACATAATTTAGTTATTTTTGTTTTTTTTTTTGTTTAGTACAAAGTCTGACCAATGTCGGTTTTTTCTTGTCCCCGGGGATAACATGTATAACGTACAAAGAGTTCATGTGATAATAATAAAATAATGAAATTCCAAAAAATAAATCAACAATACGCTGAGTTACAAAAAACGAAAACCCTTAACGACTGACTTTTGCGGCACAAATTCTACGCTTGTAATTAGGCATTTTAAGAATAAATCGAGTTTTTAATAGCCGAGGTTAAGTTTTTGAAAACTACCTACACCTTTTTATTTCATAGTTTGTATTTTTTTACCTTTGCGGAATGAAAAATGAACGTGGAAATAAAAATGAATACGAAAAAAAAAAGCGCTAATGACGTAATTAGATAAAGATATCGTTGTTTTATTGTTATTACTATTTTATTTTTTTCATATCTCTAAACCTCTCTTCTTGTGTATCCAGATGTGTTTTAACGCATTTCAGTTTTTTCCAAGTCTAGTAATTCGTTACACCTGGCACCTGCCGTGTGTTCAACAGACACTCGACGATTATGTAAGTTCGTACTTAAATTCTTTGTCTAGCCACAAATAAAAGTCATTAACCCTGTTTAATTAAAATAGCCTCTTCCCTGTTTTAATTACGTTCGCAAATGATGTCGCATAATACTCACAAACACACAACAATTTTTCAGCCAGTTTAAAAAAAAAACATTATATATATTATATTATATTAATCTCGATATAGTTTATACTATTATACTATATAATATTGTAATATAGTCCAAAGTTTTTTTAAATAGCCATTGATATAAGTAAAGTTTGAAATATTAAATAAGCTTTTTCAATCTAAGGATCCAAAAAATATATCTTCAATGAAGTGAAATAAATAGTTTCATGTTTTTTTAAAACATTTGAAAGTATAAAATACACAGTACTGAATTTTTTTCAAAAAAAAAACAAAACAAATAAATAAATAAATTGAATCATATTTTTTATGCACAAATTTCGTTTTTAATTCGCGACTTAGCATTATTGTAGGTTCTTGACAGTGTTGATCATGACCGCTCAATAGTAAAAATTTTCAAATGAATTTTATCTAAAATTGAGTTTTTAAGTTAGATTTAACGTTATTTTCTATAATACATTAATACCTCTAAAATGGTAAAATGTCTAGAATTTATTTTCGATCGAATATAAAAGTTATTCCAACACAAAAGAACAAATAGTAGATACTTATATTGTGTATAATAAATTGACTGATATTGAATTTAGTTCTTGCACTACTAAATTTATCCGATTTAACACTATTTTGTAGAATATATTTAATTTTGTTACATATCGTAATCTATATTTCTATGTGTATTATAGTACTTAGTAAACATAGATTATAAATATGTAAAATATGTCATAAAAAAATAGTAAATATACAATATAACAAAATTTAATTAGCATTTAAAGAATTTTGATTAATTTAAAATTTGTAAAATACAATACATTTACGATTCCATGACAAGCTTTATATAATATTTTATAATTTTTTTCTGCTTAAAATATTCATCATATTAAATGCAGAATATATATCAGATATGCTTATTTGAATAATATAATTTATTTGTGTTATTATTTATTTATTATCTTTCATCTGTAAACTATTTTCTCTTCAATTTTATAAAATTTTATAATTTTGTAAAGTTTTACAAATTACATTAAACATTAATTTGAAAAACTTGACTGTTGAATAAATTTTTAAAGTGATTCATTGTATGTATAAAATTATTTTAAAAATGTTAATTGATAATAAAGATTAACGAGAATTTATTGAATTTTAAAATGTTTTATAAACAATATTAACAATATACTCATAGATAGGAGAGAATAACAGTAAAAATAATAGTTTTTATTATTGTTTAAATCATTTAATGATGTTTTTAAATCACAACAAATAATTCAGTATGAATACATGATCAGTTTGTAATTATTTGTACACCAATGAGTACTTAGCATGCACTATATAGAAATGCATGATTATGTTATGTATGAATCAGGTTTGGATAAATAATTGTTTTTATAAATCTATATATTTAATAAATCTAATCATATTAAAAATATTAAGAGTATACACCTATATTTTATACATTTTTAAAATATAATGATAAGAAAAGTTTTTTATTATATATTCATATTAACGTAGTTAATACCTATCAATGTAATATGGCATCATAAAATTTAATAAATATAAACATAAGAAATAATTTAAAAATATAATATCATGATAATATAAAATATGAATTTATAATATATTATATTGATTATTCTACTCGTGTAGTTTTAATATTTATTACTTTATGATTTTTACACGGGGTTACATAAAATTAAAAATTAATTTATCTTTTAACAAAACAGAATAAAAAAATCTTATGAGACTAATTAAGTGTATCTTTTAAAATAGAACAATTTTCAATGTTTAGATAGATTACTACTTGTCTTCAATGTTTCAAATGATTCATTAAATAGTCGTTTTTTCCTTAAAACTTTTGATTGAATTTTGTTATATTTATTCTCAACTAAAAGTACCTTATAGCTATATGTTTTAAATGAACTTTTTGTATAAAACGCACGCAATTTTTAATTATAAAATTGAACATTGAGAGAATATTAGTGCAATATTTGTTTTCTCGCTCCCAAACCCACGTACAACGTACGTAAATTAAAAGTATTCACTTAAATCATTTTCATGATTTTTGAGCTCTATCTTACAATAAAATTATCTATTAAGAGAGTTATTTATAAAGATTATATTTTAGAGGGTTTGATAAATCTGTTTTATATTTTATTATTATTTGAATTTAAACTTGTCTTAAAAATATAAAAAATTAATATATACATTTAAAACATATTCAATTGTTTTTAGACTATGTTTAGACAAATCAATAATTCATATTCTCATAAATATAATTATCTATAGACTATAAATCATTTTACTTTTAAGATAGGTTTCAAAAATTATAAAATGATTTTGAGCTAAGTTTTATTTATCTAACAAGTAGGTTAAAGATACATTACCAACAGTGCTAAATTGTACAGGAGTTCTAATGATCGTAATCATATTAATATGGTACTACACACATTAATCTAAAAATCCGATCAAACTTTATAGACTACAAATCAAAAATACAATTGATATGTAAAGTATAATTATTGTTATGTACCCTGGTCTATGTTTATCAATTCCGTTATCAACATCCGATTATCTGAGCAATATGTAAATGTATAATATAAACCTAACATAATTTATGTCATATTACACTGGTTTATAAAATAAATACATAAAACTCATCAAAATAAAATGTGGCCAGTTAATAATTAAACCAGAGGTTTCCAATCTACATGCATTTTATAATACAATATATAAATAGTATATTATTTCAAAATATTATAGTATATGAACATAAATGAACATACTTGTAACATTAGTATTGTATTATATCTATATATACTTATACTTATAATATTATAAAGCTGAAGAGTTTGTTTGTTTGTTTGAATGCGCTAATCTCAGGAGCTACTGGTTCGAATTGAAAAATTCTTTTTGTGTTGGATAGTCCATTTATCAAGGAAGGCTTTAAGCTATATAACATTACGCTACGACCGTTATAGGAGCAAAGCATCAGTGAAAACAGGGAAAATAAATAATAATAATAATAATAAAAAAATAAAAAATATATGAAAAAAAATAATATGAATATATTATGTACCATATTCTGAAAACATCAATATACACTTATTGTTATTACACATTTGAGCAAAATACTCTTGTACATTATGAAAATAACTTAAAAATAGTAACAATAACAACGAAAGTAATATAATATTAATAATATATTATCGGGAATAGCACAGCTGAGAAATCGGCATCGCCGTTAGAGTCGTCGTCATTCAAGGAAAATTAATAAAAACTCACTACTACTATCTATAAAAAACTTTGCAATTTACTCATTCATTGCAGACTATTCTATTCCTAACCACGTGGGTTATTAAATCGGTAAAAACGATTTTATCTTTATTAGTGCCATTATATGAATATTAATTTAATATACTTCATAGTTTACTATACGCTATGATCTTCGAAACCTCTAATAAACACCAAATAAAAAAAAAATTATTTTCTCATACATAATAAGTAATAACACTAATACAAGGCCTAACAAACTAATACGCGGGTGACGCCTTGTCGGGACATCAGAAATAAATAGGTACGTGAAATTATAAAAATCCTACTTCTAAATTATAATCAATAAGCTACATAGAAATATTTAACATTCAAATTTTGTTAATAGTGTAGGTTGTACTACTGAAAATATTTACATAGATAAAGACAATATATGTAGGCAACGAAGTGTACGAGATCAGCTTGTTATATATAATTTAAATACAACATTTTAATGGCGGTGATACTAATATTAATATATGACATATTTATTATAAAAAAAAAATTGTTAAATTTCGCATACTTACGAGTATAGTGCGATTTAAAAAGTAAGACAGGAAAATAAATATTTTATAAAATTGAGCTAATACAATATCAATTCATAACAATATTCTAGTGCGATAACAGGAAATGAAAATATAAACGAAAATTTGAAAATATCTAAATCCACATACTTTTGTGTTTTGTGTTGTTTACTCGTTTCTGTTATCTCTGCCCAAACCCCACAAAACTCTTTCATGCCAAAAAAATAAAAAATAAAATAATAATAATAATATATTTCGACATTCATAGTAAAACTTTAAACAAAGGAAGAAAACAAATTTCAAAAATATCTTGACAGATAAAAGCTCCATAAAGATTACACGGTTTGAGCGAAGTTTCTGTATCCACAGTATTCTAAATAAGATTGTCGTTTTTTAGGAAACTAGCTAGTGACCACAAATTATACGAAAAAAGTACTACAAATATTGTTATTATTATTATTATTATTATTATTTTTGTACCATTTCCTTTTTTAGTATTTATATAGGTATACATATTTGTTTGTCTGGAGCCATACAATTACAGAACATAAAAATACTGAAAATAGAATTAAATGTATATTAAAGTTGTGTACCTAATATAAACTAAAGAAATAATAATAGCCCAATTCTACCAAGTTTGATAGTATTGAAGTAAGTCGGATAATGGTCTATACATACGTAGGTATACTATACCTTTTTGATCGCTACGCATTTCGTAAATTCAAAGTAAAATTAAAGCTACTCGAGGGCACTGTTCTACGTCGAAAATCGGAATACATATTTAAAAACAAAATTCCTGGTATTTTCGAGTAGGTATTCCTAACCTACTCGTTTATGTTTCGGTTTCAAAACTACACAGTTGGGACCTTTTCCGCACCGGTCCCCTAGACCGCCAAAATGCTGAAACGTCTACTCACCTACTTAATTTTTAGTACGAAATGTGAAAAAACATCACGTACTCCCCTTGCCCAGTAAAATATATGTTTATCTATCTAATAAATAAAACTCAACGTACGCCTCAAAGCATATGAAAACAATATCGATGCACATGATATGGTTAACATATTTATGCTGTTACTAGTTAATATTATAACGTTGCAGTACTTAAAATATATGATATATGAATAGTTTTGTTTAAATAAGAAGATAATCAATAATAATTCTCGTGCATAAATAAAATATGCATTACCTTAAGGTAGATTAAATTATTGTTTAGGTTTTATTACCTTATATATATATATATATATATATATATATATATAAATAATATTTAACATCTAATTTATCCAAATTACTCACTATGTAACTTAATTTTTGTATTCAAATAACAAAAACTAAATTATTTCACTGCCATATTATGAAAATAGAAATAATAAATTATCTTAAATGTTTTTTGTATAAGTAATTTAACCTATTTAAATATTTTTAAATAAATTGTAATTGCTTCAATTTATCATCCTAACTGAACAATCAGAAGTTAGGATTTTATTGTTACTTGAATATTTAATTGTCATGGTATTAATATATAATTAATAGAATTCTTTAGTTAGTGAGAACAGAAAATATTTATGACTATATGTGAAAAATAATTAATCAGACAATTTTACATCAATTCCAATTAAAATGTCTTGTGTACCTAGACGTGTTATATTTAAAACGTATTGAACATTGATTAATGAAAATAATTATTAACTTATGTTAAGTATACACAGAATATACTTTATTGGCGAGTGGCGACGTACTTTCTACTAATTTTTAATGAATTTTCAAGTTGAATTAGATTATAAACGAATCATAAATGTTTGGTTTTATGTTGTAACTCAAGATTTTAGCATTATAATTTTAATTGAATCATTTAGCCATAATAATTATGGAAACGGAATTAACTCCCCCATCTTAGTGTACCGTGTTGAATCATTATAATTAACACATATAAATAATAATACAAACAGTAGTAGGACCGTTCGAAAAAAAAATAACTTTTACAAAGGTATAATATGATAATGGCCGTCAATTTGTAACACAGGAGTAAAACTTAATACAATCATAATACTCTATTACACGCGTTTCTAGGTTTGAGTTCTAATACAAATGTACAAAGCGTTTATCCGGTACAATTTTGAATACGGACAATCCTATTTAATTCGGGCGAAAACGTGGTTACCTATTGCAAATTATGCTTATTTTAAAGTTAACTATATACAATTTATAATGCAAAAAAGGAATTTTATAACGATTCCGATACTTAGCATACTAAATAATACAACAAACAATTTACATTTCGTATTCTAATGGAAAATAAAACCTGCTAATTTGTTTAAACTTCCAATATCGTGGGCTGTGTCAAATCAATGTAAATAACATCGTGTCTATTATACATTACACACGTTTTTAATAAATAACATGGCGATGAATCAAAACGTATTTTGTCCATCGAAGGTATAATGTTAAATATTATTAATCCTTATCATTTTCTCCTCGTGATTTAGATAACAAAACAATTTGTGCTTAAAATTTCATTATTAAAATTGCATATTGTTTTTTTTTTCCAGTAAATTTTTACTTTATTCTATATTATGACTCTCTAGTAGTGTATCAATTAAAACTGAATAAATTGTTCGATCCACAATATACAATCACAATTATTATATTATCTTCAAACAGATTAAAAAAAAAAAACAAAAACTTATCGATAATCTAATTTCACAGTCCACAAAGTCCTCTATTGTTATATTAACGATATAAATGTACATTTGATACACACCATGTATATCTTTTTTCATTTTTCTTAAATCGGATTGCCAATCTGTTTTATATCGTATAATACGGGAGAGAGGGGTGAAGTATTAAAACGTAGACATGTACAGCGTTTGGTTGTTGAAAGTATACGTATAATATAGTTGTACTGCTTGTACATAATATATTGGACAACAAAAGTGTAACGAAAAAAAATATGGAATACGCTTTGCACATGTACATGATGGTGTGTTTTGTTTCTTGGAAATTTATCATTGTTAAGGTCTACCATATAATGGCTAAAATATACTCGTCGTATTTTTGGAAGACAATCCGTCGAAGGCAGCGACTGGAATGGAATAGTGAAAGAGACACTTCGATCGAGTCATTTATATTGCAGAATGTACACGAGCTCAACGAGGACCTTGTCAATTATTTTTGGCACAATATTGGAACTATAAATCAAACGAAAGGCTTAGCGAACTCACCGTTTAAAATGAAAACCATGCCAAATCCGTTCCATTCTTTTTCCCGCTTTATTCCACAGAACGTGAAAATACGGTTTTATCACAGTTGTTTTTGCCGATAGACAACAATCATCTATATCACTACAAAATAATACACCAAATTATTAGTTATATATTTATATATTTACACTCGACGAACGTATCATGAAAAAATAACGAACGATGAAAACAACGCAATTCTATTATATTATATTAGTAGGTGTTGTTGATTAATCACAGTCAATAAATTTAATATACACCTATCAATTTACTATAGCCCATATTATTACAATGATATTATCATCATCAAAACGTGTACCAATGATTCGGTTAGAAATGTTAGAATATACCTATTATTGATAAAATTATAATTATATTTTCGCCAAATTTAGTCTGACAAGCACCACAAAAAATGCACATCGCCAACGATGACGTAATTTTGAATAGAAAAAAAAAATGACGGTCACCAAACTTTAATGAAGATTGTTAAACGTTAAACACCATTGACAATTATTATTATACCATCACAATATACAATATCGCGTTTTGCTCATTTCGTCGGCAACCGTACAATAATTTAACAGCGAAGTGGTTAGCGCCGTATCCTTCAGGATGCTCAACTCTGATACGCTTGTCTGCGTCAGACCAGCCGAGATCTTAACGTTAGACACGTGTACGTTACCACCGATATTAAAATATAACACGCAAACATCCGCGAAACGTCTACACTATAATATGAACCTTTTGAATTATGTCGAGCACGAAAAGCCCTGCCGATCCCTTTTTCCGCCACAGCAACGATTATTGCCTCAGTTTTCGAACTATGCTCGGAACAGTCGTACTCAGAGCTGTTAAGTGCTGTAGCGCGGAACCCTGCACGGACGACGACGTATGGACCGTGTCCCACATATTTTCATGGTTAAGTGCTATTTGTTTTTTCAACACTTGTATTTTCAACGTGACCGTTTCTAGAGCGGAATACAAACATCGAATACGCGACCGAAGAGCGCATCCTTCACAGATTTATTCAACGAGCCACTTTAGATGTCCGTCGTGATTTAAAAACATATTATTTAAAATATCCACGACATCTTATAGTTTTGAGTGCGCGTTCGAATCGTCTTCCTTCCTTTCAAAACGCACTGATCACAATACAAGAAAAAAAAAATACACATATTTATTGCTCGGCAGTAGAGATATAATTTCAAACACAATATATTTAACAAGCGCACGGATTCCAATCATATTGCTAATGTATTAACAGTCGGTTGCTGGTATACGTTCGGGATGATTGAACGACAGTTGAAAGACGAGTTGACGGTACGAATTGAATGCCTAGCGCGTTAGTTTAAACTATATCACAATATTTTATTATCATCTATACACGATTGATGTGATACTATGTTATAATATTCGAACATTTTATACCCACTGAATAGTGCGGATCATAAAATACATTATGTACATTATTCGAATGTGATTTAATCAAATTCAATTTCTTGAAATGATTTATTGTCGTACCATTTTGATTGTAACCGCACTTAAAATATTTATAAGCAGACGCGGTTGTCGTTGCCGATGCCTTATTATTATTGTTCTCATATCTAGAATCGTAAAATTGTTCCATTCTCCGTCCACCGCCGCAATGCACTCCAATGATCAATAAAGCCCAAAGTCGTCCTCTATTCGTGTGAGGTACGCCAAGTTTCAGGTCACGTAATATCTGATAAGAAAAAACCCCCCGCCAAACACTTCAGTCTACCTGTTAGTCGGATTCTACACGAGAATCGTTAAAATCATGTCGAGTCCACAGTTATCATAAAACGCCCCGGCTACTGTGTAAATTAATTTCTCATTTTCTAGCCGGGTTTTAGAACTTACCGCTGAGCATATAAAACTTACCGTACATGTTTTTATTTTTTTATTACAGCCAGACGATGACAAGGAACCAGAAAACTCCGAAGACCTAGCTAACGCCGGTTACTCGGATAGACCACCTGCTCCTCCACCACCACCGCCATCAAACGGTAATTTTTGTTTTTACTACATATTAGTTTTATTAGTTTTACTTTCCAGAATCAACAAAACCATTAAACATCTATTAATGTTGAATTCAAATAATATTTATGTAATATTTACGGCTTACGGTTTACGGGTTAGGTTACAGCGTGCACAATACACATATTATTTTAATAAATATATTACATTATCTATGTGTATTTATTTCAAAAAAAAATTAGGTGATTATTATACTTACTAGAATACATTTTAAATAAAGGTTTTTATTTTTTTTTTTTTTAATTAAGATAAAATAAAAATATTGATTATTACTGACAAACTTTTCATCTTTTGAATATGTATGTTCAATTAAATAAAATATCCTTTGATTAGCTCTAAATGTTAAAAAGTACACTCTAATATTTTATTTTAACTGAATTAACAGTGAAATGGTAAAAAGTAATAGAAAAATCAAACAGTAAATATCGGATGAAGTTCATGAAAATACATGACTAACAAAAAGTATTTTAATCGTAATTCTTTACTATAAATTTATAAATAACATATTTTATCAACATAAAATAATAATAATAGAAAACATACAATGATTTTGGAAAAATTTAGTTTGAGCTACAGTATCAGAATAAAAAAGAAATAATAATATTAATAGTAAACTAGATAAAATATTTATGGAAATAGAAACTGAGACTGGTAAATTTTCGCACAGATTTTTTTTTCGTATGCATTAATTAATCATTGGGTTGAAATTTAACACATCTATATTCTATATTACAGTTATTTATTGTATGTAAATTATCCCGAGTTTCACACTTATTTTATCATTATAATACGTTTCAAAAAATATTTATTTTTTTTTCATAATTTCCAGTCAAAGTAAAACAATATTATTTTTAGAAAAACATATTTTTCGTCGTTATCATATATTTAATTTTTTAATTTTTTAAATAACAACATATTTCTTAATTTCATATTCTGAAGCAAAATATTTTTGAAGTATTTCAATACATAAAGATCGAAATTAAGATGGATAATTTATGAGCTATAATATAAATATTTAAAGTTTATGCGAAGAGATACTTTGCAAAATGTTGGTCTACTACTCCGCAAACCAAAACTAGGTAAGAGTTGTTCGATAAAATAATCACCCATTACAAGATGATAAAAATTATATCACAATTTAGAACGCTTTTAATGATTTTATTTACAGCAGTATAGTAGGATTAAGAGTAGAGAAAATAATTTATTTTATTATAGTTATAATTTTGATCTTTCCTATAAATATATAATGAATAGTTACTATGTCAGCAAAAAACATATTTACATTTAAACACTGTAAACATTGTCGAAAATCAAAAAGTTTTTCCGAGAATATGTATATGGATAGTAAATTTACATGGTTACTCTATTTCGTAAGAATACTACGAATCTTTTTGAAAATTAAAATGCGTATATGAAAATTAATTTAAATTCAAAAATCATTAATATTATAATTTTTATGATATTATTGCACTAATTTTAATAGTTAATATGATAAATCTATAGTCAAGACATGTGACTAAACCGTGCACTGTTCTTTAAATACCCTACCATTTGTATTTCGTACAAAAAACTATATCATTATTGGCTTTTCAAAAAAATCACAAATAATAAAAATGATAATACAAATATGCATCATAAACCATATAAACTGGTTATAGTATATCACAAGTTTAGTATTGTTCATAAAAACCAATGACTTTGTATAAATTTATATAAAAAAAAAACTATTGTTTAAAGCAAACCATGCTTTATTATAAAAAATATTGCATAATAAATTCTATTATATAAAACTTTTTTAAAAAATAATATTTTATTTAGGTAAATTTTTTTTTATGATATTCAGCTCTGTTTAGTATTAAGTTATTAAGTATAATGGTATTTCTAAAATGCGTAAGTACTTTTAAACTATTCAAGGTATACTTTATTAACAACATAATTGAAAACATTACAATTTAGTACAATCATTATTATCCATATGTGCTCGACATGAGAAAAATATTCCCTTTCTAGAAAAATAAATTAAAATGTATCCACAAATTATACAGCAGAAATAAAAAAAAAAAAAGGCATTGTTCTTAATGTACTATTTAATAAAATATCTGCCAGATATATATTTATTCACTGTAACATTCATGGTTAAAATGATACACCGGATAAAAAATTATTGTAACGTACACTAGGTATAATAACTTTTACTAATATTACTTCCACATTTTTCCTACGCTTATATTTATAATTCCAACAAATTGTTTTTCAAATATCAAGGTCTATATTATTAATTACATATTAAACCCAATGTGTTATTTTCAAAATCCATAATATTACAGTTCGTAAAAACGCATTTAATGTCCATATAATTCTGATTATTTGTCCATCGTAAAACATTTTTTTTTTTTTTTATGTTAAGTTTACTTTTGATTTATTTCATAATTCCATATAGATATTAAGTACTTGTATTTAAATAAAAATGATTAAAAAAAAAATATTCGCATACATTTTTCATCAAATTGATTTTATAATTATGTAAATTTGAATGTTGTTTTTTCTTTTTCTTTTTTGCTTGTTTAAATTTCAAAACTAATATAAGATAAAATTCTTCTATCAATTTTTTATAATTTCTTAGTTTTTAGGATTATACACTGATTTGGTAACTTTATATGCAATAAACACTAGCCAAATATACACTAAAAATGTTTAATAAATAATATATATATGCAATAAAAAGTTTGAATACGCTAAAAATAATATAATAATATGCATTCAAAAACTATAAAAAATAAAATTATTTCTTGTAACATTACCTAATTATAAATATTAAATAATGGTGAGAGATCTGAATTTTTCATCTGAGTATTTAGCATTAATTATTTAAGATTTCGTAATTGCAGAAAGTACTATTCGGAAAATCCGCATTTATTAGTATTTGATACGCTTATATAAATTTATTACAATAACAATCAAAAAATATAGAACCAAAATTTGAATAATTTTTTTTTTTGTGTGTGTGTGTATTGACAGAATGACAGAAAACGTTATTATTGAAATTCTTTCAAAATTTTTGAGAAGTGAACAAATTTTACACTAAAAGATAAAATATGAAGTCAAAGTCATAGAATAAGTCCATAAAACAAGGTCAAAATATGTATAATAAAATATAATATTTATTATACACTCTTTATAAATGTTATATAAAATTGTCAATCACTATACCATGAAACAAATGTTGTTCTTACTTAGCAATGAAATAATAAAAAATTAGCATTTGAAACCGCACTCTTGTAGTGACTGTTTATTTTATTTTAAGGTGTATCATATAGTTATTTAAAATTACGATGTACTTGTTAAGAAAACTGAATAGGTACAATTCCTTATTTTCCATTCAATATCTCAGAGTCACATCACATATAATTATTTTTAAATCGTCCAACGTTTGCTTCTTTTATTTATCTCAGGTGTTGGTTTTATATTTTTAACCAAACAGTGTTTTTAAGGGGTTTTTATAAGACAAAACAACTTACTTTTATCGTTTGTCATCGTTGTGGCAGTGCAACAAACACTCACTACTAATCATTACCTACCTATTATGATATCACACTATTTACACATTGTTTTCCTTTAAACTGTAGCGACTTTTCGGATAATAACTTGTGAACAGGACTTTTTTATCTACGCACATTATAGGTATTAGTATATCATTCCCATTCATCAGTCTATATTATATATCAATTCTTTGTCTTAAGTTTGTCCAAAGACCAATTAGCGTAATCATCGTTTGAAAAAGTCGTTTCTTTTCTATGCTCATGTATGGGCCTATTAGTAGTGATATATTATTGTTTATTATTTATTAAACCTTTATGGCATTCAAACCATCATTGTCATGACTTATAGGTAATGCATTTTTGATGTATCCTTGTTTTGATCCTCTTATTCACTTAAAATAATGCTATTTCAATATGATATTACGTGGCAGGTGATTTGTATAAATATAAATCCACGGTAAAATATTCTGATATGTAAATAACCTGACCTATAGGCACTAAAATATTAATCTAACGGTTATATATTTTAATTTAACCATTAATTATTCGTTCACTAGTAAATAAAATAGATGATTTTATTACAGTCATTTTTCTGTTTTGACGTTAGAGTATTGAAGTGTGTTTCATCAATTATAATTGTTTAATAATATAGGCATATTGAATACTATTTGAGTTTAGTTTTCAGTCTTTAGAGGCTATGTGAAGTATCATCATATATTCATATCTAAACATCATTATTGGTACCGAAAAATATGATTCCGTCAATGAGAAAACTCCATAACTCTGTTAAGAATATGAAATACTTCAGGCATCTAGGTGGAACAAATGTAAATTCTATCATTAAAATATTGATTTCATACTATAATATATTATTATAAAATCAGTATCATTAATCAACGCATTTATGGCATGATATTACTATTAATGCAAAACAATATCAACTTATTTGGTCCAAATCTATATTATCCTTCTATTGATCACCCCAAATTAAAATAATTACTATGTGGTACATGCAATGTGCATATAACCTTTACATTATTGTCATTATTTGAGTAAGTGCATAATATTTCTATTTCTATTTATTCTCGTATGGCTCAGGTTCTCAACTAATAAACCCATAGATTTTACATATAAATAAAGTTGAATCTAAAAGCAATATTGTATTTTACATATCATTATACTATGATAATATCGGCTATATAGACCTCCATTATGGTTTTATGTATTTAAACGTACCTATGCAATTTGATTATTGACACGGTATAAGAATTATTATTGAACTACCTTGACACCTACCGACAAGAGATAACTAGTGTTTTGTTATACACATAATATCATTATTTATTTTAATAACAGAGGACCCCATAAAGTTTATATTACAAACAATTAAGGCTAGCGTGTTCTACGAGCGTACTAACTTGCTAGGTAGATACTATATTATACGTGATTTATGAGTAAAGATATAATCAATAATTAATGTTATTTTGCCTAATTAAATTCAATATTATGTTCAAATTAATATTTCTTAGTAACACGTAATAAATCCAGACTACTGCATTAAACACGAAATAGAATAATTATGTCGTACACAATTTCCAAGAATGTATTTCAAAAATATCAACTATAATAAATAACAAAAAAGTTATTGATTGTCATGACCGAGTTACCATATTATACATAAATTAATAATGTAAAACGTAAATAACAAATACTATGTTTTGTGAAATAATTTAATAGGTAATGAAATTTTACAAGTCATTTTAATGTAATCACCACGTATAATAAATTGTATAATTTTTTTTATTTAACAATAGCTTACAAAAAATTCTATTTTCCCAGTCCCTGTTAATACTTTAAAAAATGCATCTAACATAAATTTACTAATACAAAATACCTAAATCTTATAAGTTAATGATTAATCAGAATTTGAAAAATTATATTTAAGTGCCTAAATGACATAAATTCATAGTAATGCAATAATTATAAAATTACTTAAACATTTAAAATTGACTTATCTTTATATGTATTGAGCACGCAAAAATGTATTACTATTTTAAATATTACATGCATAATTTAAATAAAACATTAACGACAATTAATTAAAATATTTAAACATTTCCAAATTATCAATAAAATATCAATTAATATAATCCAGTTTATAAATGGACATTATTAACCGTTCAATAACTAATTTAATCGGATGAAAAGGCTAGTAAACATTAAATAACTACATTATTATAAGTTGTAGTAGTGATGTTTTTAATCACTTTAAAAATATTATTTCCTATCAATAGGTTCTAATTTGTTTTGCTTTGTCATATCTCTAGGCATTTTTATTTATTCAAAGGGACCATATTTTATATATATATATATATATATATTATATACATATTATTTTTAGTATACGATTTAATTAAAGTATCATAAATTGGGATCATACACAGCAATTTTGATTGAGACACTCCATGACTTACACTGTTTATATTTCTTTGTCTAATCGATGCATCGGTATGTTCTGGATAACTTTATTAGTACATGATTTACCGACTCCCTTCACTTTCTACGGACTTTTAAAGAAATCTTAAGGTCCAAAAGTATTGACATTGAATTTTTTATTATATAATTAAAAAGTGTTTAAATTACAACTAAAAAATTGTCAAAAATCTATAATATAATATACATAGGTAGTAGATAGATTCTATGTATAATAAATAATACGATGTGTAATCCAGAAAAGCGTTTATAATTGCTAAATCTTAGAACGATTGTTTGTTTTTCATTCTCCAATCGTCGTGGTGCCAAACTGTTTCGTAAAAAAAAAAAAAAGAAAGAAAGTAAAAAAAGATGGCGTTTTATTATCTATAACACATGATTTTGTCGGGGCCAATAAATTAAAATCACCCAACAAACGGACTTTTAACGATTTGAAAACAACGATACTAATAAGTTACTGTTGCGTTAGCAATACACGCGAATAAAACATTCGAACTGAGGTTAACTATGTTTAATTGATGAGTTAGTTGTCATTAGTTATGTATACCTACCAACTCAGATTATTTATATTACAGAAAACCATAGCTATCAGACGCCCAACATCAAAGGGGACAAAGGCGATCCTGGTCAAAAGGTGAGTGTCACTGTTCAATGTATTTTTTTTCATTTTTTTTTATTGTTATTATTACAAATCGGTCTGGCGAACACTGCAACGGTTATGTGCTCGCACACGGATCTAATGAACCGTTGGAGTTACACGCTTAACAACCAGCTGTTCATTAGTGAATCTGAGGTTTACCACCGAACAGTAATAATGATAAGAATAATAATGAATTGTCCACAACGATCTAAATTTGTTCGAAACTGACAGGGAGAGTCAATCAGAGGACCGCCCGGACCACCGGGACCTCCAGGCTCGCCGTTTTCCGGAGACTTTGCCACCGACGAAGAAGTAAGTTGTTGTAAATTATGATTATTGATTTTCAATAAGACAATCTCTTTCTGTCTTTATTTAATTATTATCATTACACAGTTATATTTTATTTTAATGAAAATCGACTACAGGTAAAACAATAAAAATAACATTATTGCTATTGCATCAAAATCTGCTCAGAATGTTGCAGTTGTTGTTGTTGTTAATGTTATTGTTGTAATCAACAAACGCCAATCAAATTGTTAACATGTATTTAATATAGACTTAGATAGTATAGCTATTGACATTTTGCTAATGCAACGCAACCGGCAGCTCGTTTTAGTTTAAACTTTTGGAGTAATTCGTGCAGTATCCTAAATTGAATCTGTCCATTACAGTACATCTAAAATTTAAATGAGGAATATAAATTAATTAATTGCAATATTCTTTGAAAAAAAAAAAAAACACTTAGGGCATTCATCGATATTAAAATACTATGTGATAAATTTATTTAAAATAACTATTGACCAAATAAACTGAATATGTATGAGACAGTAGGTTACTTATAATTTTATATTATTGTTTAAGGTTAATATTACATAATATAGGTATGTTAATAAATTACACTAACATTAACGACTGAGGCACGTATAGTCATGTTATCAAATTTAAATAAAATATGTTACAACTAATAATGATAAAATATGAAACTATTAACAGTTGACAATCATATATCTCATCAAAGAAGTTGAAAAGTAAAGATCAAAAAGTTTTTAGTTGCACAAATAACATGAAATGAAAGTTTAAAAAACTACTATCTTATAATCAATGCTTAGTATACTATGTAAATTATTTTATGAAATAAAGTTCAATCTCAACCCAAAGGTACACATATAATGATGAGACATTGTATAGGTACATTAATTTTCAATATAATTCACGAGTTAGTAATTTCCTACAATATTACACAAGTATTAAAACTTATATAATATTGTAATTCTGAAGACACTTTTATTGAAAATAAATTTCATTGAATGTAAGTAAAATAATTTTAATTAAATCAAATTTGAAATGTTGACATAATTTATGTATGTGAAAAATAATAATAGAATTATAATGTTTTTTGCTAGGAAATATAAAAAACATAATACCTAATTACCGATTTATAACTTTGTATATTATTATGTCGAGTTGTAAAAAACTAAAAATTACATTTTTTCAAAATAATTCGATAATTAAATAAAAAAATTCATGACGAAGTTATACATTTTTTTTTTTTTCATTAATTTGAATTTATTTAAAGACAATTGATTATTATGCATATTTAAATAGTTACTCAAGCAAAGCTATAATGCATTATTAATAAAATAACATGTGTATGATATTTTTGTTTTTATTCATTGAAGATAAAGTGAATACTTTTATATTTATATTATATTATATTTTACTAAGTACCTTAAGTCCAGTAATTATTTATCCGAATCTAACGTATTTAATTTGATTTTAATGTCAAGTTAAAAAATATATGATGACGAAATGATCATATATTTAAGATAATATGCTAATAGAATAAAAACCATACTAGTAATTATATATAAAATATCCAATTAAATAAAAATTTAACTTTAAATAAAATAAATATCACCATAAAAATAATGAACTATTAATTACAAACTACAGCAAAGTGCCAAAAAATAAATCAAAAATATTAAAATATTAAAAAAAAACTCAATTAAAATATTCTAGAAGAACTCAATTCTAATTTTATCACAACTTGCTAAAATTAGTAAAGTTCTTAAAATTAATAAATATTTACTATGATACTTGAAATTAAACAATTAATTATGTATTTATAAAATTGAATATATCTAACGTTTATGATAGTCATTACTATTTGCATATCCATTATAAAAATAGTGCTTTTATTGATATCTAAAAATCTTGGATACAAATTTAAATATTGTTAACTAAAAACTTTTTAATCTTAATAAAAATTTCAAAGTAAAAGTTTTTTTATGGATTATATAATATATTTAAAGTTAAAAACTATTAATTGTCAATGACTTGTGAATATATTAATGTCATTAAAATAAATAATATACAATACTTTAATGTCGATTTGTTCTCTTCTAATATTTTACCATGTCTATACATATATTTGCCTATACGCGTAATATTATTTTTTTCAAATCAGATTAAACAAATGATAGAAATACGATTTGGTTTTAATAATTATATACTTAGTAAACAAAGTTTTTCATAAATATGTATTAGTTGAAGCTACTAAAGTCGTGACACTTTATTCTTGATAAAATCTTAAGAGCTTTTAAGTTAATTTTTCATTTACTTAAATTAAGTTTATTTATAACACAGATATTTTCCAAGGATTTTAATCTGATACTGTGAGAGATAATTTTTAGTCAATTACCATCTACAACCATTCTTTAAAATGAAAGATTACAATACTGCATTAAAATATATATTTTATTTTAATAAAATTAAACAATGTTATGAATTAATTCTCAACATATTTTTTGTTAACTTTTTAATAATCATTCTACATTTTAAAATTCATTATATATCAGTTACGTAATATTATAATAAATTAAGGTCTTATAAACGATAGGGTTCAACGTAAATTCCATATTTATGATAAACATGAATAAAACATCGTTATTACAAACATTTTAGAAATATTTCCTATCAATGCTATAGAATTACTAAGCTCTAGTAGTTTCCTATTAAATTCAGTAATCGTCGGTCTATATAGAGAAAATACGATCAGATAGTATTTCTCCACTTTTAGTTTAAACTATCCATCCTACCATTTACTTTATTCAAAAACAATGTACCCTATTAAAACAATTATACAATATTATATTATAATCAGTAAATACATTATAATAATTTTTATCACAGCGGTTTTAGCATTTTTATTTTAACTTCAAAAATAATACGCTAGTATATTAAAAAATGTTTTTAATTACAATTTAATTTAATTTTAAAATTTAAACTATTATCTTAGCGATTATTAATCATTCAACGATTTGTTGCATTTCTGGTTAGTTTTAAATATTGTTTAATAGAAAGTTATTACCATTAATTTTTATTATTATACAGGGGTATAAAAATTGATTTATATTATTGTAATTTATATATTTATTAAACTATATTTTAATTGATTAAATCAGTTTATTTTATTTCTTTTGAAATGCATTACAATGTATTGTTTATAACTGTTATAGAAACAAAAAACATATACGGTATAATATTTAACAAGTAATTTTTCAATGTTGATCGAATTTTCGGGTATTCGTACTGTAACCTAGAGTTCTCATTTTGGTTGATCCTTGTGTTGTTTGTCTTAGCCAACCAGTTCTGACTGAACCTTTTTGCATAGTTTGTTTCGTTGTGTTATTAATAAGATGGTGATTTTAATATGATATATTTATTGTTAATTAAAAAAAAAAGTAATGCAATATACGCTACTATCTAAATCAGACTGACGACACTGTTTTGTGCTGTGAATACTTTCACAGCTACTGCACTGCTCAGGTATTTACTGAGCTAACATTATTCATGAATCGTACACAACATTCGTAACTATTATAATATTTATTTGAGTGTTTTGACTATAATAGTATACTTACATATCAAAAACTGGTTTCTACGTCAAAAATAATAATAATGTACTTACATTCTTAGGAGTATATTAGATGTTGTTTTCATTCTAAACTTTTGTAAACTATTTTTTTTCAAAGTTTAATAAAATACTGCTGCCAAATTTTCATGCATACCTAAATTTTAATTAAATATATTATTACTGTTGATATATAGCTATAAAATTATTTTACCTTATAATCTAATCAATTGAATAATGTTTTGAAAATAACTAATTTAAGATTCTGAGAAAAGCGATGCATGTATTGATTTAAAATCATGTGTTTTTTATACCTGCCATCACCTTTTGGGACAATAAAAATACTTCGGTTTTGTTTTTAAAAACGGAGTTGATTTCTGGTTAAAAATTAGATCTAGTAAATTGAAGGATCAAAAATAAAAAATTCCTAGTAATTTATATAATTGAGTAAACCAAAAAAAAAAAATTAAGAAGAAACTGGATTTTTCTCGTAAATTCAATTTTTCACAAAATCAATTTAATTTAGTTGAAACTCGAAAAAATATTACCATAAATACTTGAAATTATTATTAAATTTTTGTATTATCACTTTATATTTACAATTTAATCTGTTTTTCATCTATTTTTAGGCATAAGAATTTTCAAATTTATATAGACTTTTTACTATAAATGAAGATTAAAAATTATTCACTAGGTAGAGATACTCAAAAATGTAATACAAAATCTACGTAAGTTTTCATTTTCTCAATTAAATAATATTGAATATCTATAGTTACAATATTTTTTTTATAATGCCTAAAGTTAAAATTTTGATAACATTCATTCAGAATCTCAAAAATATACAAATTATTTTGTAGTTAAAAATTCATAAAAAATTGTTTTTTATGTACCTAAGGGTATTTAATGTAGACATTTTCGTTAATATTGAACTACTTGAAATATTCATAGTACTAAATATATCCATTGAAAAACTTCTATCTCTTTATTTTATCAAAACATTTTTGATTAATAAATTTGGTTTGTTTGACAGTCGGTAAACGTAATACTTTGTTTTATAATTTCTTGTAATTTTATTCAAATGGCATTAAACATTAAATATACAAATTTAGATAGGTAGCTATTGAAATAAAAGAACAAAATAATACTATTACACTTATTTACATAAAATAAAGTATTAAGTAACAGTTATTTATTTATTTAGTAAAATAAGTTTTGAATACAATACTATATATAGTTGTGAAAATTACAAAAATTTCGTCGTAAAAGCGTATTTTCTGAATTAATTTACGATAGTTTTTTTTTTTTTTTTTTTAATCGTTTTAAAAACAAAATTATGAATTCAATATTTGACAGCTTTTCATGGTGGATAATATGTATAATACTGCGTTTTGACCGTCGTATGTTATCCACAAAATTTGAATCATAACACTGACCACAACCCACGATCTTGTACCCTCCTCGTCGACGTCTTATTTAAATTGGCAAAGTTTCGACAAGCGTTTCTCATTCCACACTATATGTGTGTACGCGCTCGTATGTATATGTGTATATATTTGAGGCGTTATTATTAAAGTTGACTAAAGTCGTGCCAGCACAACCACAAAGTGTTATGTACTAATCCGCTTTAGAATCACGTGCTGTGCAAATGTCTAATGTTATGCTATGCAGTTCGTGGTTTTCAAAAGGGTTGGATAATAATCAACAACAATAATACTAACGATCTCGAATAATATAATTTAAAATATGTACTCTGCGCATTATTATAGCGTCGATTTTATTTAATTAATTGATATAGTAAATAATAATGATATCGATGTTATTTTAGCTCGTCAAATCCGGAGTATCCGGACCAAGGGGTCCGCCAGGTGTATGTAGCTGTAACCTCACCACGTTATTTGCACCCGGAAAAATACCGGAATTACTACAAGGACCACCAGGCAATCCAGGCATTGATGGCAAAATGGGATTGACAGGACTCCCGGTTGGTATACACGTTCTAGATACTAATTTTAGTCAAAATAAAATGTTGTATACAAAATTTTCAAAAGTGAATTTTCGATTTTTTTTTTTTGAATCTTCATTAACTTAATAAAATACGATTGAAAAATAAAACTTTATTTAACGTAAAATGTTGATCTACACTCCAATTATTCTAGGAGATAATTAATCGAGTTCAAAATCGTAATATATAGTTAATAATAATAACATTAATATAATAGCTTGTTTGAATAAATATAAGCAATTAATCGTACACGTCATGTATGATACGTCTAATTGAATTTACGTTACGTACTGGCAAATTGCATGTTTTGTATAGTTGTATACCTTTAACTTAACTCCTTGAGCGTTACCTTTAAGTTTATTATTTTACAACATATATGGACCTGCTTGACGTCAATGATACACAAAAAAAAGAATATATATATTAAAATGTCTTGTTTATATTGAATTTATATTTCATCTATTTCAACCATAAGGACCCAAATATTGTTCTAAATTTTTAAATGCAATAAATTAATATAAACATGAAAAAAAAATTCAATGATAGTATAATTTATCGGTAAGTATAAAAACTCATATTTTCTAAATTAGAGTATTTCAATAAAAATATCAATGTTATTTCATGCAAAAAATTATGTAAAACTATCAATAGTATTTCATGCAAAAAATTATATTTCATAATTTTTATTCATATAATACCTACAATCAAAATATGTATAATGTATATTTTAAAAACTATAAAATCAATTTAAAGTTTTACTTAATGTCGGAAAATGGCTTTTTTGACATCCTATATAGGTATATTATGTACTTTAAGTCTGTAAAATACCTACTTTTGAAACAAATGGTTATACATTTTGTACAGTTTTGCACAAGGAACGAATATGTTTCAAAATGCTTTTAGTAGTTGATATAAAAGAAATCCGTAGCTATCATGCTTATTGTCTTTCTTGGTTTTCAACTAAAAAGTTATACACATTTATAATTTAGCTGTATTGGAAACTAAAATTCTTTATAAGCTTAAAAAGCTTTCAGTAAAATATAATTATGAAATTTAAATTTACTTTTTAATTTATATCAATACTTAAATAAATAAAATGAAGCTTATAAAAATTTTGAATATAGATTTTAATTGTTATTGAATTGTTCATTATGAAAAGAGCCTTGCACAAAAGTTTTTGAAACAAGTAAATTTTAAATTATAAATTCGTGAAAAACTATCAACAAATTAATTAAAAAAATTAAAATACTTACCAACCTATTATTTACTGTTAAAGATTTACTATGAAAATATATATATTAAAAATTAAATTCAAAAAATATTTTACGGAAAAATTGTAGTTTTTTAGTTAGGTATATTTTTATTCAAGGAATAATTACAGACCAACCTTGATTAACATAAGATTGAATTTCCGAAAAGTTTCTAACAAAACATTTAATAGAAAATATATAACTATGTTAAAATTATTAATAATAAATTATATAATTATCAATAATAATAAAATAAAAGTTACAAAAAAAAAAAAAATTAACAATTCTTTGATGTGATTTTATACGATATTGCCATTTTTTACTTACCATAAAATTAATGTTATTTTATTCTTTGTTAAAGTTTTCGTTTTAAAAACTTTATAATTTATGTTGATTACTAAATTAGCATTGAATTTTGAATATTGAATTTTTCCAGAATTTGAGCTTAAAGCTTATTCAATAATTTATTTTTACTTGTAAATACTTGTATGTAACTGTAAGTGTCATAATATATTGTTAGGTATTAATAAAAAATTTAGTTTGGTAAGTCGCCAGTAACAGTGCTATATTATATAATAGGTGTGCATACAAGGGTTGGATACTTACCACTATTGGGATTAAAGTCAATAAAGTGATCACTTGGGAAATCGTGAATGGTACTCTAATGTAAAATAATAATGAAATTTTGGTTTTGGTATTGCACCAACTATCAGTATAGTAATTTACCGGAAAAATGTATTAGAATAACCCGTTTAAATCCACCAAATATAATAACGAGTAAGAGTTTAGGCACCGAAAAGGTCATTTTGAATTCATATGAAAGTAATTTATCGATTATTGACCAGTATATAGTTACAAAATATAACGCATTTAAATAAAAATCTGATATTTTTTTTACCTATTGAAATTCAATATTATATTTTGTATGTTTGTATTTCTAATAGGAAGTTATAGGTACTAAGTCTTAAAATACATTTATTTAATTAGTATAATATGTATATATATATATATGTATTATATAATACAGTGATAGATCAATATTTATATATTAAAGAGACATAAAATGAATTTTTATCCCCCTCCCCTTGCTAAAGCTATTAATAATAATAAAAACGGAAAATAGCTTAATTAATAAATAAATATATTAAATTTTATTTAAATATCACAAATACATTATAAATATAAATTTATACTCGTCTTCTTCCGCCCTCATTGATAAATTAAAAATCTGGAACTGGTTATTTCTTATCTAAAACTAAATAATGATCTTTCTCAAATCATGTTATTATAACTACAATATTATTAAAAAAAAAAAAAAAACAGTTCCTGTCTAAAGTAATTTTTTTTTTAAATTTATAAAATATTATTAGGTATAAATATATATAAATAGATCAAATTTTCAATAATAATAAAATAAATATTAAATAGATGTTGTATTTTTCGTGGCTTAATAAAATATAAAACATAATTAATATTTAATAACATTTTTTTTTTTTTTAGGGTGCAGTAGGATTGCCAGGAGATCGAGGACCAGAAGGAATAAAAGGTAAAACAAAATATTATTTTATTACTATTATAAATAATAATGAATTGAACAAAATTTTTTTAAGTTATTTTCAAGTAATTTATCACATCAATCAACTATTTTTATGAAAAAAATAATTAATGTGTGATATAATTTTAAGCAGTGTACTTAATGCACATCAACATTTTGGATATTTAATAGATAATAAAATTTAAATTTTAACAAAAATGAATAATATGACAAATTATAACGATTTTAGTTATTTTTTTGTAATTCAAATACATATATTCATAGAACCTAAAAACTTTTATGCCATTAGGCATAAATTAAGTTTAACTATAAAAAATTAAATTTTCAAAATATATAGACTCATTTTGTGCTTTTTTAACACGAACCAATTTATAATACTCTTCAATACTTTGGTATTATAAGTTGATAATAGTATGTTAGTAATTAATAATATTATAATTATTACCTCATAATATTATATATATTATGTTATTTGTTTTTGGTTAAATTTTATTCAAGCTATTAAATTGCTTAAAAGAAAAATACACTACTAATAGCAATATACATATTGTAATATAATAAAATATCCTTAGAAATATAGTTCATCTCCACTTGGAATCATTTTTCCCATACAACGATTTATCAAAACATACAAACATAAATTAAAATTAATTTATACATTTACTTTTAATATATTTATATTGCATATAATAAATGTATAAATGCGTTAGATGTATATTATATAATTTCAAACGAAATAATTTCTGTTATATCTAATCTTTATTTTTAATATTTCATAATAATCTTCATTAATTGTCTACATATATTAGTAAAATATCTAAGGTGCCTGTTTTTTTAAAGTATATCAATTATTTTTTAAAGTATTGATGCCCATCAATACTTATTATTCGAAAATATATAATACAATATTATTCCAAAATGTAAAATAATAATTAATACTTGTTTTTGATAATTTTAATTTAGGAGATAAAGGTGAAAGAGGAGATGTCGGGCCACGAGGAAGCGAAGGCATTCAAGGCCCTAAAGGTAAATATACAAATTTAATCATGACGTGAATAATAAAGTCTGTATTATTCCAATCACAAACCAAAACATAATAATATTGATTTGCCATATAGTAAGTGAATATTTAATACTATTTTCCATTTTATTGTTACTTACAGGCGATTCTGGGGTTGACGGAGAGCGTGGTTTACAAGGACCTCCAGGTCCACCAGGTCCTCCTGGTGGATCTGACTTTTCAAACAACGATGTGAGTTAATACATTTAATATAAAGTTTTAAATAATAAATAGTAATTTCTAATTCTTCATTATGTTAATCATAATAATCAAAAATATAATACTGTATTTAAAATTTATAGCCTAGTTGGAAACCAAGACCAATTTACAAGGTAAATTTTTGATTTTTAGAGAATGAATTATGATTTATTATTTGAATAGTTGAACACTTAAACAAGAAAAATTATCCTATTTTATTTTAGCACCTATTACCACAATTTAGACTTTTAATTTAGCTTTGGTTTAAAAATTCACTCACAAAAAAAAAAAAAAAAAAAAAAAAATATATTATTTATATAATTTTCAGGACATCGGGTTTGAGTCAAATGTTGGGAGGCCCGGTCCCCCAGGTCCTAAAGGCGACCCAGGTGTTGACGGCTCTCCGGGCTTAAAAGGTACTTCAAAGCGTATTAATGTTATTATAACCTACGGTCAGAATCTCTTAAAAATAAACCCCATAGCATAATACTATAAAGAAAAAAATTTAAATAATACCATATAAAATATGTTTTTATTTTAATTTTGTTAATAAATTAATAATCAAACTTTTATAGATTATTTATACGTACGTGCAATATCAAATCCTAAGTTCAATATGAATTCAATAAGTTATTAAAAGAATGCGAAATTCTGTAGTAATTCGGAGCAAAGAAGATAGATGATTTAAGACGCTTATCAAATTAAATTATACACTTAATGTCTTTTTAATATTTTTAAATTGTTGTTAAAACAACTCTTCAGAGAGACATTGTATCAAAACTTATGTATTTCATTTTAAAACGAAATGCAGTTTTAAATACAAAATAATTATTGACATTTTGAGATTTAAATATCTATTGAACAAAAACACTAAATTATTTTTTATCATTATTAGCTGTGTCCTCTGAATTCCTCTCTAAATGAATATATCATTTACTTGGAGACTGTAAGTCGAAAGTTACAAGTGAAGAGTTTAAATCGGTGATGATGCTTGTTATTATCCTTGTTTGAAAATACCTTATCTGCTCGGCCACTCCATTTATTTATATGATAAATTATATTATTCTTCTACTTATATTGGGGAATCCCCAAAGAATTTATAATATTTTATTTATAAAATATTGACTGTTCTTACAGTATTTTCAATATTCAAGATACATATGCTAATACATTTTATTTTTTTCTATTAAAAGAGATATTTATTTTTATACAGTACTAAACTACTTGAGGGTATAATAGAAACATTTACTTACATAGCTTAATAATTCAACTTTTGAATTGTATAGGTGCAAAAGGAATTCAAGGCAATAAAGGCGTTCGTGGTGAAATGGGAAGCAAAGGAATCAAAGGCGACAAGGTAGTATTTTACTTCAATAATAATTAATATATTAAAAGTTTATAATTAATGAATTGGTGGTCTATTTGGAATGGTTGAGTCAATATTTTAAGGAAATATTATTTTAGATGAATTGAAAGTGTACATTTTTTGTGTTGCAATATTATGTCGAAGTAGAGTAAACTTTTAGCCCTGAGGCGTGAAACTTTTGAATGTGCCACAGTGTTGAGCTTAAAATGTATATACTGTTAAAAATAACTAAACAATAAACCCAAGTCCCAAAGTGTAAATTGACAACTGGAGAGACAGACATGTCAGTCGTACAAAAAATATACTAAACATTCTGAAATATGCTGTTGGACAAGTTGAGTGATTGGATTAAAAATATAAAATCCTTCGACAGTAACAATTATTATGATTGTTTAAAGCTACCTAAATAAGGTCATATTATTCATTATTCAGTATAAGTTTCACTTAACAACAGTGGATTTATGCATTCGTCACTATTGTAGTCGATTTATTATACTTGCATCTGTTTAAATATTTAGTACATTCATTAAAACACAATGAAATATTAATATGACATGTCATGGTACTTAAATCCACCACTTTTTGTTTTATTAATAACCACTGTATTTATATTTTATTTCAATTTTTATATAAACCGTGTATTTTAATCCGATTTAAAGCTAAACCAAAACGTGTAAGTTTTTAGACAAATATTCGTATTGGATTTTAAATAAATATATATTAATACTATTAATAATTATCACCAAGCCCACATCCAATCGAAACTTGTTAATTACTTCTTATTAGTTACAATAATCATCAAAATATTTTTAATATTCACTATTTCAATGACTTATTAATTATTATTATAATTCATAAATAAGGTTTTGACTTCACCATTCGGTTAAACATTATTTTGAGTTTAAGCGATGATATCTTACACTAATCAGAAGTTGTATACATTAATATTATGATGTATTATATATGTATATTTAGCGTTCTAATAATCGTAATAATAATATCTAATATAAATTCTAATCAACGCCATTACCTGTAAACAGTTTCACGGGTAAATTAGAAACGAGTATTTGCTTACGTTTACTAAGGCTAGGATCACACTATGCGTTTTGTCGGCAACCGAAAAATACTATCCCGATTAACCGCAATCGGGACGATCGATCATACTGTGCGTTTTATCGGTAACCGAATACATACAAATGAGATTAAAAAGCCCGAAAATCGTTTTTAATTTAAATTTAAATTTTAAACTGATTTTTTATTTAAACGAAATGTATCTAGTATTATAAGTAAAAAAATAATAAAAAGGTTGTGTAATTAGAATTATTTGTTTTTATTTAAAACGTGTATCAACTAATTATACTAATAAATAATAATATACATCTATAATATAAATAAAATATAATATATATATATATATATATGTATATTACAAATATATTTTAAGTTTTTTAATTATTTAAATTTAAAAATCATTATTAATTATTCATAAAATTTTCAATTTCGGTTACCGATAATCCGCACAAATGTGATCGGACAAATTGCATTGCATGTGTTGTGCTTTACATCCCGAAACGCAACCGGACGGTTGGGCCGCAACACGTTGCGGTCGCTTCCCGACGGTTTTTAATCGGTTCCGTAAATCGGTCTAGTCTGGCCCTGATAACGCGTTTTATATTTAAACCTATTTTATTTTAGAGTGTTGCGGTTTGGCTCCGGTTGATCGGGAACCGACAAAACGCATAGTGTGATCCTAGCCTAAGGGTCAACGTCGATATCACTGATAAAATTATCAAAGAAAAGTTTATTAATAATAATTAACATAATATCTTAATAATTTACATCACGCGGCGGATATCCTTACTGTAGCTAGGCCAATTTAATCATGTCATATTATAGGATTTTGATGATTTTTCAGAAGAATTGGCTAATGTATTAAAATATAATTAAAAATTTTAAAGTATAATCCAGTTAAATTACCAATCACATTATTTTTAATTACACAAAAAATTATGTTCATTTTCGAGTTATGAGTCAATTTATAGCTATTTAACAATAACAAAATTAATATTAATATAATAGGTCTCAGATATCTTCAGATCCACGTGAAGTAATATAAAAAATTGTTTTATTAAAGGCAAGTATAATTTACGATATTATATCGATTAAAAATATCAAATAACCAAACTGATATGAAAAAAAAAAAACAAAAAAGATATTGCCGAAACCAGGGATCGAACCAGGGACCTTTAGATCTTCAGTCTAACGCTCTCCCAACTGAGCTATTTCGGCAGATGTATGCCTATTGACTTTTGTACTGATTTAAGTCAAATTTAATATTTAAGAAATCGTGTTATTAATATTAATTATTCTGTTACCACAAAACAATAATTATTATAATATAGTTTAATTATAATAATTATAAATAGAAATAATTCATTTGGGAATTTAAAAAAAAAAAGTTATTTACCTATATTTAATTGTTGATATGTAATCCGATTGTCTAAACATCCAAAGTTTTATAATATACATGTCGACATTTTATATTTTTAGTACCTACCTACGACATACCTATTTATGGGACCTCATGATCCTAGTCGTTTTTTTTTTTTCAAATAGAGATATTGTCTACAATCATGAGGTTAATTGTGATATCTCAACTTTAATTGTCTCGAAACACTATTTTAATAAATTTATTAAAATACTTTTTCTTTAGTAATCCTACGAAAATAAATTTGACAATCCGGTCGAAGTACAGTGAGATCAAATTTGATATTTCATTGCATTAACCAAATCATTAAATATTATAATAATATAGATACATAAGAGTTAACTCTCAGTGTATTATAAACTAGGTATTACAACAATAATTATTATCATAAGTCCCAACCTAGTACAGTAGTACCTAAAAAATTAGTAAATAGTAATCATACATAAAATTGTCAATATGGGTAAATAATTTACAAGTGTAGTGTGTTTAACAATAATTTTTATTTTATAATCTTAGTTTTATAAGGTACTTTTGGATGATCATGCATCTTTCCATGTTGAAGTTTAGAATAGACACGATTAACCATGCACATGTCACTTGCAGCAGTACTTTTAGATAATTAACGATAAAATACCTATGACCTATACAAATTGTATACCTACATTACTGTAGACTGCAAATTTTCTTGTAAAATATTATAATATTTATAATTATTATAAAATACTTTAAAAATGTTTAACAGTTACAATTTGATTTTAATTATTATTTTATGTCATAGGGTCATGCTGGATCTATGGGACCACAAGGTTTTAAAGGTAAATCAAAAAATTTATTTTCTTCGACTGAAATTTTCCTTTTCTATATTTTACTGATTCCAACATGATATTACTAAATTGATTTCAAAAAAATTATAAATGTTACTATCAATTATATCAATCATGCAATCGATAGGTACAATTTATTTTCATTAATAAGTATATCATCTAACCTACTTTAGTAAGTAGATAGGTATATCTATCTATATATACTCACCTAATACTCATTATTTCAATACCTACCAAACAGTGTGAACACTAAATTCTTCTAATGAAATATTCTATCTACGATTTAGAACCTATATATCTTTTATTGGTATTATCACATGATTAATATATTTAAAACATATAAAATCCGTTTTTCTTTATTAACAGTTCACTTTTCATTTAATTTAATTCAATATGATATATAGTTTTTTAAACTTATAATTTATTATTCTGTACATGTAGTCCTCTTGGTCCTAATCAAAGCCATTGAATACGGCGTAACTTTATCATATAATATTATTATAGTAGTTAAATGTATTAATATAAAAACCCACATGATATAATTTTGAAATGTGTACTTCTGAAAAATGATAAATCAAATTTTATTCGCTGAAACCTATCAAAATATTCCCACGTTAAAAATCAAATATGAATCACGTATTATTTATCGTTATGTACCTTTGCATATTTACTTAATCCAAATTTAATCCTTGTTTGAATGTATTACTTATGAGTTATTAGTTAACTATAAATATTTGACTAATGTATACTTTAGGGGAACGAGGAATACGTGGTTTTGATGGAACTCCAGGAATGCCAGGAGAAAATGCTCGTCCAGCGCCCAAAGGCGAAAAAGGTAAACTTCATTAAATATGTGCACTACATAGGTATTGAATAAATCGTTTAGGGGAAAAAACGTTTAGTTTTAATAATAAATATATCTATTATACATTTTACATTTTTAATGATTATACGTACGTTGGTACCATGTATAACATAAGCTCTGTGCAGTATATCAGCGTCTAACGTTTTATGATTTATATTTTAAACGTAGTACATAGGTACCTACCTATTGGAAGTACCAGAGTACATATTTATTGTATTTTCTAAACAACCTAAATTAAAAACTAAATTGTCAATAATAATATTAGCTACAAAATAACCTGGAATAGATATCTAAAATAAAATATTATGATTGTGTTATTATAGGCGATAGTGGGCCACCCGGACCTCCAGGTCCACCTGGACCAACGCAAATTGGAGTGAAAACTGATAAAAGTAAGTATGAACTATTAAATAGCCATAGATTTTATGTAAATTAAAATCCCAAATCCCAAATTCATAATATTGTAAAGCGTTATAACGTACTGCAATGAATACAATTCACTCATCCATAAGACTGCATTTTACGTGAATAATATTTTTATTATCAACGAATGCACAAAAACTGTATCGAATATACTACTATAGTAAACAGCAAATATTTCTTATGTAAAAAAAAAAAAGTGGTGATATACGATTTTGTATGTTTTTCCCTTTTAGTTTTAGTAGAACGATTGCGTATGATTTCTCTATTTAGGCATTAAAAACATTACGATTGCGTACGAAAATGAGTGCAACGTTGCCAGCAGGTAGGTACTACTAAATTTAATTTAATTTAAAAACTATTAGTATAGTCAATATAAAATATATATGTATATAAATACAATAAAATACATTAAAAACTTTGATATTTATCAATAACCATTTCCTGATAATTTGTTTAGATTAAAATAATATAATTTAAATTTTAAGAAACTAAAAAGTTTAAATCAATTAAAAAACAATATTTATATATACATAAAATACAAATTATATATTATTATAGGTTAAAATCTTGGTATCAATAACCAGTCCCTGATAAAAATGTAATACATTATCATCTATTTTAAATCGATTATATAGTTTTATTACATGGTTAATTTTTTGGATATCTTAAGTTGAAATAGCTTCGGTTATATTTTTTTTATACAGTGGATATTTTTTACATTGGTTTCAGCTTGCATTTCTTTCAATGTCTCAATGATAAAGTAGATTTGTGGATGTGCGTTATAGAAATGAAAGTTAAAAGTTTTGTGGAAACTCTCTGGACCATTTGTAGTTCTGATATTAAAATAAGAAAAATATATGGAATTAATAAAAATTAAATTATTTGATGGCACTTTATTTTTATGTATTAGAACATAAACTTTATAAATTAATTTATAAAAATATAATACCTTTTATTTATTGAAAGTTTTTCAGCCCATATATTAGTTGAAAATATATAATTTGGTTGTATATAATTTTTTAATACATAGGTAATCTAAAAATTCAAATATTTGATAAGGCAAAAATGGTAGACCAAAAAAACATTTTTAACCATTTTCCTAATATACCCTTATCATCCAAGTATGCTGTCCTCAATTTTTTATTTGAGTTCATCTATATAAAAAATGTTTTATGTAACTGTGTATGTATTTTATGCAACCGATGTGAGTTAGTAATTTTTCAAATACTTACATAACACCACCAAGATTGACTTAAATAGAAACAACATCCAGTAAGTTGTACATTTGGAAAAATTTTCCTTATAGCTTCGTGTGCTTCTATTTCAAAATCGATGTGTAATTTGCATATATTGAAATGTGTGTTGTAAAATATAATTATTTAATAAATGTCCATATTTCATTATCTGTTTGCTTAAATATATCTTTCAAAAATATAAAAATAACCGGTAAATAAAATCCGTTTTTAAAACAATTGACAGTATACATCTGCATAAAAAAATTAGGTGCAAATTGAAATATTCCATCCGAAAAATATTCTGTGCGAGAACTCATAAAATTTAAATCGTCTTCAGTCGTCATATAGATAAATGATTTATTTTTCGGAATGTGGATAAATTTTTTATCATTAAATTTAAAAAATATCATTGTTTTGCATTTTCCAAATTTTATCTATGGATTCATCAAAAGATTTTGGGTATATAGGAAAGTTTTTCCATCTTACCATATATATATATATATGGCTTTTTGAATAAATTAAATATCCTTATGTACAATATCTATACCTAAATTTGTCAGTTATTCTTTTCGTATAATTTTGCTTTGTCAAGTTGAAATTGAATCGCTGGCTTTTTGTTTACAATTTCTTCTAAGCACTTGGCTTTCAATATAGGTGTTTTATGCTTGTGCTCACCAATTACTGCATTAACCTGAGTTTTTTTACATCAGTTAAAATGCTGGTATAACAACTTTTGTTATAACATATCCATTTTAACCATTCGTATTTGCATTTTCTTATATAACGATATTTATGTGAAGAAACCACAGTTAACTTTTTCCCACGTTCTGATGTTATAATTTTTAAAAGATTCTCTATGGTTAACTCACTGTTACACTCACTAACACTATAATACCAGCGACTTATTGAATGGCAACTTAATCGTATATTAATTTTATAACGATGCTAAAGTGTGACATGCCAGATAATCCGATATAATAATCGACATTTTATCATATCTTATAGTATTTTATAGATTATCGAAAACTATTGGCTTGGAAAAAATAGTTACAGTAATGTTTATGAAATTGTATCAAATATAAGCAGTCATTTCCTAAAATAAGTTATATTATAAATTTTCACGACCTTGAACAACGGCAACGTTACGCTAAATTTGGGTTGGTAGAATGTACGCAATCGTATTAATGAAAAAGGTCCATACGTAATAGTATCATACGCAATCGTAACGCACCCAAAAAAGTCTACCAGTATACTACTATTTAATAAATAAGTCTGTATCAAAAATTGTGGTATTTAATAAACTAAAATAAAAACGATTGGAATCTATAGTGATATTTTTAATCGTTGCAAGTTAAAATCGATCATAAACAATTGTCATACATGACTAATTATGTATTTACGTATTTATGAAATTGAATTGAATCATTTTCTTGATCACACATTTTAATACCGAGAGATATCGATGATGCTGATATTTAGTTAGATTTTTATTTTTATGTTATCTACTCAAATAATATTTATTAATTATATTTCATTAAATTAGCGGATACAGCAGTTGTGAAAACAGTCAAAGGTGATAAAGGGACAAAAGGTGATCCTGGGGAAAAGGGAGCGGTTGGTAATCAAGGCCCAGGAGGAAACCCTGTAAGTATAATTTATTATGTATTCTTTATTTGGACTAAAATGCATACATTACAAATATGAAGGGTACTAGATAAGTTTATTTTAGTTATTAAATCATGACAAAAGTGGAAATATTTCTCCATTACATAGTATATTATACAAGGGAAAAATTGTCATATCTCTCAATTAAAAAATATAATAATTATAAATCTTAGTATGGTACATCATCAGTCATACTTAATATATTTTTATATTGTAAATTACAATTGTATGCAATTGCAGTTTACTTTAAATATTTTTATTAACTGTTAATATATTTTTCTTATTTTAATTAATAAGTTAATAAATTCTACGCAAAAATATGAAGTTTAAAAATGAATAGACCAATTTATTGATAATAATATTATTGACATTCATATTTGATATCTACTTATTGTAGATAATATCGTGAAGTGTATCCGTCTAGGTATATTGATCTTTATCATATACTTCAATGGTGGCCAACATGAATAGTTGGTTCGCGGGCTACGTGGATAAATACAATGATACCAAAAACTTAAATGTTTATAGATACATTTCACACAATTTAATATTTTTATAAACGTATAGGTAGCTAAAAAATTAAAATGCATAATTAAAATAATAATAATAAGGAGAAGAAAAAGATGACAATTTTGATTTTATAAATAAGGCACGATCCGTATCTAACAATGACAAAAGCCACATATGGCTCATAGAGCTGTAAGTTGGTCAACCTAGATATATATCCAGAATAATATTTCTTTTGGATAGCAAATTGATGATCATATTATATTATATATTATGTCTTCGTAACATTAATTACCTATGTGACAATGTTTTACCTGTGGTTTTAGGGTCCACCTGGTTTAACAGGTCCCAAAGGTGATCGAGGAGAACCCGGTTTACCAGCACCCTTATTATCTACGACCGATCTAGGAATGAACATCAAAGGAGATAAAGGTAGGAATGAATATATGGATTTGTTTATAAACATAGAGTGCAAGCAAATAAAAGCTAAGATTGCCTTTAAAGAAATACATTTTTAGCCTGATTTCAGTACACACCTAATAGTACTAAATTATTGACTATTGACAACTATATTATCTTCGTTTTTCAACAATAATGATTATTCTTATAGAATTTTACTATGATTTGAGCATTATTGCAAAACATAAAAAAAAGTGTTAATAAACTAGTAACGATATTACAATGGCATATTATTATTATTATTATTTATAAGTTAAAACATAGTAATACTAATTAGTAGTTACTTATTAAATTGATTTCAAGAAATATTATTTTTTTACCAATGACATATAATAAATAGCAATGTTGTATTTTATGATTATTCGTTTTATAATTTTATATTTAAATTGTCTAAACGTACAATTGTTTTGGTAAAAAAGCATTTTTAACAACCTAACATAAAATACTTTGTGTTGTTACTGACATTTCAATTATAACATATATTTTAATATTGTATGCGTTTAGGTGAAATGGGAAGACGAGGCAGACGCGGAAAACCAGGTAAAATACCATTAAGTTTGTATTTAATTAATTCGCGGGTTTTAACTTAAATATATTATGTAAAATGAATTTTTTAAATTATTTAAATGATTTATAGGTCCAATAGGTCCACCGGGTCCACCTGGAGAAATCGGTTTGCCTGGTTTACGAGTAAGTCTTAAAATAATATTTGTGTATATTATTATGTACTAAATGAGATAACTAACTCTATATGTATTTCAATAATATGCTAATCAAAAATTAAGGAAGACGTAAGTTTTATTATCTAAGAAAAATAGCATTTAGTATCAGTCAACATGTATAACATAAATTAAATTGACAAACACTGGTTGTAAAAAAAAAATTTACTATATTAAGTACTAATGTAGTTTGAAATACGACGAATAAATGATATTTTCTATTAAGACAGCTTAAATTACTTATTTGTTTAAATATTATAAAATAACAATTTTACAATTGTATATGTATTAGGGTTCACCGGGTAAAGCAGGAGGACTTAAAGGAGAAAAAGGAGATCCGGGAGTATCTATTGTAAGTAAATCAGTTAATTTTATTAATAATTTCATATTTTAAAATATTTAAAATATAATGGCTGTGTATACAGAAAGGCGATAAAGGAGAACCAGGAAAAGACGGATTACCAGGTTCAGGCGGAACATACGTGCCTGTTCCAGGACCACCAGGCCCACCAGTTAGTATTTCTTTACGTTTAATTTATGTTCTTGTTAATAAATAATGTCCATTTCACCAGGGTATTCCCGGTATTGCAATCGAAGGGCAAAAAGGTGAACCTGGTGATCCTGGTTTTTCTTCAGCACCTCTCCGAAGTAATCAAAATAAGCTAAATGTTTTTTTTTTTTTAATTAATTAACAATCAGTATTATTTTTTACAACCTTTAATTTACAGGTGAAATAAATGAACACATTATTGTACCAGGTGCTCTGACATTCCCGAACAAGAAATCAATGATAAACGTAAATTATATGATTCGTATTTTTATAATATGTTACATTGTTACAATTCATTTTACTCGTACATCGCAGCACGTATTTTATATAAATAATCAAATCATATATATTTTTTTAAATGTAGGTGACAGACAGAACTCAGATGGGTACCATTGCATTCATCGTCGAAGAAGAAGCTCTTTTAGTACGTGTCACGCGTGGCTGGCAGTATATTTCCGTGAGTCATATTTTAAGCACAAAGATTTAATTTAATTAATATATCGATTTATTATTTTTTATTTATTTACTTTTTACAGCTTGGTTCATTGGTCACAACTGGAATCGAACCGATCCCGACAAGCATTCCGATGCCGACAAGAGTGTCATTAGAATCATCGAATTTAGTTCATAACCATCCAATAAAAGATAACACAATGGTATGACCCACAGTTGATTTTTTTTCTATTTTAAATTACTAAATTAAATAATATAACTATTTCTCAGTAGTTAAATAATATCGTTAATTATTGTGTGTCTCATTTATGTATACTCTTTTATACTCAATAACTCTAACGTAGATGTGTACAATATTTTTTTTAAAGTTAATATTTTTTTAATATTTTGTTCTGTTTCAGTGGCATCCTAAAATGGTGAGTACTGGAAACTCGCAGATTTGCTTCATTTAATTATTATTAAAAAAAACTTCAGTTATAAATGCAGTTTTTAATTTACGTATTTGATTTATACTTTTAATATATTATATAAGCACGTATTAACGTAATACGACTATTTCTACGTACGTAGGCCCGTAGCTTATAAACTAACTCAATAATTATAATTATTAATGAAAATGTTTTACGATCTAGTTACGAATAGCAGCGTTGAATGAACCATATTCAGGTAATATGCATGGCGTTCAGAGCGTAGACTACTCGTGTTATCGCCAATCCCAGAGAGCGGGGCTTCACGGAGCATTCAAAGCGTTCCTGTCTTCAAGGCTTAATAATTTGAAAACAATCGTTCACGAGTCCGATAGAGATTTGCCCGTAGTTAATATCAAAGGAGATGTTCTATTCAACTCTTGGAAAGATATATTCAGT
This sequence comes from Melanaphis sacchari, assembly GCF_002803265.2. Taxonomy (NCBI): domain Eukaryota; kingdom Metazoa; phylum Arthropoda; class Insecta; order Hemiptera; family Aphididae; genus Melanaphis; species Melanaphis sacchari. The sequence continues at coordinate 3,072,065 of NW_020271125.1, read as the reverse complement.
GAAAAAGGGGCGTTTATATCACAACAGCCTAGAATATACAGTTTTAGCGGAAAAAACGTGCTCACCGATTTTACATGGTAAGAGAGTAATAAAACTAACATTTTTAGTAATTATTATAACCGTGTAGAAATTATAATTTACGGACGTATACAGCGTATCGTATTTATATTATTGTCGATAACCGCTGAGTAAAATATTTATGCCATTTATTTTATAGAAAAATCGTATAATTTTTATATTAGGGAAGTTATTAAATGATTTGAAATTACACACAGTTAATGAGAAATTCAGAAGTTACTAAATCCCAAAGTAGTGAATGTTTAAGTAAGTTTCCATGTATACATATTACATTTATTATTATATCAAATATTACTGAAAAATAATTAAATATTAATTTTACTTTTAATATTTATGGTATTGAATTTACACACTAGGAATTAAATAAAATTTAAACTAAAACTCTGTATTATCATATTTTAAATTCTATTAAAATCAAAATCATGTTTAATATGTACTTAAGAATTTAAACCATTATTCGAACTGTTATAAGAATTGTAAAATAATATTAAATGACTAAAACTAAAATAAAAATATTCAATCATTTTAAAATAAATATATTTCATCAACATTTAACCTTATTATTTATTTATTTATTTTTTTAATAACGAAAGTATCATTTCTATAAGTAATTGGTGATTTTTATTTTTCATTTGTAAAAATAAAAAACCTCAAATAATTAAACTATTATATATGTTACTACTATTATATAATAAAGTATATTTATAATGGCTTTAAAAAACATATATAGTACTTAAACTTGTTTGGCATTACTGGCTTGTAGAAAACATTTTGAAAACATTACTTATCCCGCAGTCAATTAAAGTACTTGGATTCATTTGTTTATTGTTAATTATAAACAACTAAGTATACAACTTACAAGCTTAATCCAACTATTTGATTAACTTGTAGATCGCTAATAATCATGCTTTAAATAAGCAATCATAAAATGAACTTTTATTATCTACAAATTATATAAAATTCTCAATATAGTAAGAAAATATTGATAATATAAAGATAATAATGTAAATCAGTTATGTAAATGTATTGATTACATCACTAAAAAAAAAAATGTAAAAAAATCCTTACTGTTCTATTTAAAAAGTGATTTTGAATAATTTAAATTGGATGGAAGTTTTATATTTTAGAAAATTATAGTTTCATACTTCATAGTAAAAAATATTTAAATACTTAATGGAAATATAACTTGCTATTAGCTAAATTTAATCCATTTAAATAACAATGCAAATATATGCATAAAATATCACATAAAGTTGTTGGGACAACAAAATAAACTAAAGAATCATAGTTAAAATCTAAATTTATTAAAAAAACATGAAAACATTTAAGGTTTTTGCATTAAACTTATCTGCTTTTTATATGATGTATATTACTTACAACACTGTATAGTAACTGAATAAAAAAAACGTAAATATTTCCAAATGTTATCAATAGTTAATAATTACTAAAGCTATCTAAGCTTATAGATATACATGGATTTCAAACCTACATATATTTTTAAAAACTTAAATTATGTAAATATATATGAAATTAAGAAAAATGATTTATTTGTATGAAATATATAGATATTATATTAAAAATATTTGAGTGAAGTATATAAATAGCATTTAGGTATTATAATCAATAGGATCTTTAAAATATATCACAGTAATATACATAGGTAACATTGTAAAATTTTAATCAAATAGATAGATGAGATACCTCAGTGCTAACAATACACATTTCTATGAATGAAATCAACAATGTCCATATATATTTACTCACATAGAAATATTAATTAATCAACTTAATGTTTTTGTATGAAAGAAAAATTTTTACAATGTTTAATATGTATAAAAATACTAGTCAAATTTGATAAATAACACTTAACGGAAAGTATGTAGCTATTCAATTAATATAATATGTAGGTATATCCGACTATTTAAGCCCAGTGATTTTACTTTAAATATATATAATTATCATCAATATAAACAAAAAAAATAAATAAATAAATAAAATAATAACTTTAAAAAAAAATTTAAATAATTCAAATCTTACAAAATTGTATTAAAAAACTTAAGTAGTTCGCAAGATACTGAAAATGCGTGGTCGTTATCGTGCTCTTGAACATCAATAAACAAAAATATAATTTATGTAGTAGGTATTACGTTTTTTTTTTTAAAATCATGTTATTAATGCATGACAATATTATTTTTGTTTAGGTAAGCGGCAGTTAGATGATAATTAATTAATAGAAAAATAATATCAACATTGAGTTATTTTTATTACCAGTAATAATATTGTTGTATCTAAAAATAAAATTAATGAAGTAATACTTGCAATTTATTATTATTTTTCCGAATAACCAAATAATATAATCGGTACGACGTACGATACATATAACATACTAAAATTGTCTGCTAATTATACAGTTTAATGTTTTTTTTATAACTAACTTACTAACTTATTAAGATATTGCACAAATGAAGAATATCACCTCCGACAGATTATATTTTATTACTTTTTTTTACGAATTAATTTTTCGTAAACGTAATACAAGGATAATTTTAACCAATTTTTCTTTTTTTCTTTTAGGAAATTAAAATACGAATACATTTTTAATCAGGAATATTTTTAATCAAGCTTAAATTATTTAATAACACCTTTGAATTTACTCATTTATATTAGACTATTATTTTTTGATAAATTGAACACATTTAAAAAGTTTTTAATATAAATTAAAATTTCAACTACTATAATTATTTTTTTTCAATTTCTTCAGAATGTAGAAAAAGTGGGGTTGCCATTTAAAAATCAAAAGTTAATACCCCTAGCGCATAAAATAATAAGAGTGGTTTTTAAAAAAAAATACTTTCAAATATTTATTTTATAATTATTATTAATCATTAACATTCAAAATTAAAATTTAAAAATGTTCATTATGAAAGAAGAAAAAATACCGTTTTCAAATATTATATTGAATACCTATATACCTAATGTATAAATTACAATCATTGTTACTGATGGCAATTTTCTATTTATTCCTTGTATTAATTCATAGTAATATGTTTTTAAATAATAAAGTGATCAATCATTTTGAAGGACCAAAAAATAAATCTCTTTATACGCATTTATATAACAATTAACAAATATTCAATTGGGAATTTAAAATGTTGAACAAACATTAACATACTATAAATAATATTATATATATTATAATTTTTTTTTTTTTAAATAATTGGCTTTATTTGAAAAATTACAATCTATACAGTATGTACAATAAGTAATATTAATGAATTACAACAGTTGACAATGAATAGTCACATGAGGAGGAAATCACACATTTGTGACACCTCTTAAAATATTATAATATTGTATTTAGTTTATAAACAGTCCATTTTATTTGAATAATATTTAAATAATTGTTTCTTAAATTTAAAAAAAAATGCATAAAAAAGCTTATTTATATGATATTGCGACCTTATCGAACTATATACTCGCGTTACGTCAGAACCTTTACTTTTTTCTACCGTTGCGTGTATCGTATTACCTACAGCATTTTCAATGCAGCGAAAAGCATTCGGGCAGAGCATATTAAAAGCCATTCTATAACAATAAAAATTCGTTTTAAATGAGTGATTTCATTGTAGTCATTTTTCACTTTAGTTATGTGCCTTTAGAAAAAAAAAATAAAACGCTATTGTCTTTTTGTTACCCATAGTTTCATATACTATTATAACACAACGGCTGCAGTGTTCGCTAAGCATATTCTGGTTTAAAACACGACGTAAAAGATAAGCTTATCATTAGCATAGAGTAGTCAGTAATAAGAAACTAATTGAGTAAAAAAAAAAATATTGAAAATTAATAAAAAAAAAAAAAAAAATAATAATAGACAAAGATGTGACAAATGGTGACGTGAACAAAAAAAAGAACGCGGAATCTTAACTTGGAGAACAATATATGTCAGATTTTTTTGATTTTTGGTCGTTCTTAAACAAGTTGCGTGTCCAATTTAATAAATTTAAGTCATTTTAATAATAATTTTTCACTCAATTTGTTTAGTTTATTGTAATAAGTTATGGTATAAATATCCTTTCTTTTTCTGTTTGTGCGTATTTGGAGTATAGTTTAAAATCTCAAATATTTCTGACCTTATCACAAACTTATAGTTAAGTTTGTCGAAAGATCTGTAAAATATTTAAAAATGCTTCACAATCACTTGTTTAGTATCTAATGTTTTGTTTTGTGAACTGAAAAATAGTGCATTATTTTAGATTACCATAGATTTTTTTTTCGAAACCAGTACAATGTTATAACTTTTATAATACTCGTGCACTGACCACAATTCTATAGAGACCATACTGATACCGATATTTCATCGAAACTTAATTCTTAAATAATTTTTTTAGAATCCAAATTTTGAAGTAAAAGTTTCTTCAGTGGGTTTATTTTTATTATTATTCTAATAAAAGTTATATATTTTTAAAATAAAATGATCTATTCTTCAAGTTATTAAACTAATATGAAAATTTATGAGATTTCAATCTAAATAACACTACTAATCATAAAATCCTAACATTTTATGATAAATATAAATATTTTTTGTGTGTTATAAATGCAAAAATTATCTTTTATTTTAAGAAAAGGTAATATAATTTTATATTTCAATGCAATACATATTTATTTTTTTGAGTCTTAAAAAAGTTAGGCTTGAATGACCGGTAATAACCAATGTTAAACGAATTTTATTAAACCCGTCAAGGTTTCTGTTCTTGGATTATAATATAATAAAAAATAGCACGCACAACTCGTTTTTACTAGGTAATAATAATGAAAAATATACAAAAGTTGGTAAAATTAAATCAATATTTTCTGTACACGTAGTGTCGTAACTTACCTACTATTTACCTATCATAACGGTGACGTGGTAATAATATTATTATCTATTGTGTACATAATGTATTACGATATTTATGATTTATCGTTACACAGGCCTCAGAAGACCATCTGGCATGGATCAGACCTTTCCGGCGACAGTGCCGTTGACGGAAACTGCGATGCATGGAACTCTGAGAGCGCTGACAAACGGGGACTGGGCTCGTCATTGACACCGAGGGCCGATCGTCAGGCAAAACTCCTGGATCAGGATTCTGCTTACGACTGCCGCAACTTTTTTGTCGTCCTGTGCGTGGAAATAACACCTCACTCGGGGGCGATGTTTTCGAGGAAACGTCGCAGTGGCGGCGGAAATCTGCAAGACGAATCGCAATTACCGATGAGCCGCCAAGAATACGAGCAACTCATCGACAACATCCGAGGTTGAAAACCCACCTAAAACTTCCGCCTCATCGGCTGTATTTTATTATTATTATTATTATTTCTTTTATTTCGACTTTATTCCTTAGTGTATGAAGATACCGCACTTTTGTCCAATTTTATTTTTTTAAACATAAATTTGCTGTACACTATAAAAATAAATGAAACAACATTGCATACGATATAATCGTTATCATTACGATCGTCGTTGATTGACGTATTTCATTCCTCGTTAATTTTTATAAAGTAACAGTATTTAACAATAGCATATCATTCATACTACTCTCGTCATATCTGACTAAATAAATTGTTAATATTGTACTATTATTATTTCAAGGTTTTCGAAACTACAACAATGGTTTGCTAAAAAAATATATTATTAAAACACATCATATAATTATAATAATTTAACCATAACATTATCGTCATCAAATATGAACATATCTCGTTATTTTATTAATATGTTGTGGATCTTTTGAAAGATTTTTATTCGAAATGTTTTTCTATTTCGACTATTTCGAAACATGTGAATTTTTGTTCTTATTTGTCTATATGTAGCTAATATAGTAATGTAAATGAATAATGAGTGATTTAATGTTTTTGTATTCCTAGTGAATATTAATTTTTAATGCAAATCATAATTTTATCGTTTTTCATAAATAAGGATAACAATAACAGCAATACTTTTTGAATAGTTTAAAAATATACCTTATTTTAATTAAACAATCTTATTATTTTGCTATCAAAAAATTTACCAATAACAACATAAATCGTCAATCATATTATAAATATAGATTTTTTGACAAATTTCTTATTCTATGTTATAAATAACCATTTGCATTTACACAAATATATCATTATTGTTTTGAACATTTAGTATATTATAATTGAAAATTATTTTACATTTATGTGTTTAAGTAATAATATTGTATATTTATTTTAAATATTAAATCATTTTATACTATACAAGCATGTATGAAGTTTGTGTAAACATAATCGTATATACTATAACATAAAATATATTGATTTTATAAAACATTTTGTACATTGTATATATTTAGTTTTAAATCAATTAATTTTATAAATAAAAACTTATCTACTAAGGTATTAGTTATAAAATAATAGCATTAGTGTACTTTAAAAAAAATAGGAAATGTAGTTTAAAATATAAATCCGTGTCATCGATTAAAATATTAACAGAAAAATTAAAAACTGGTTTGTGTATACATATTTTTAACTTAAATTTATACTTTACATATTTATTATTTTATAATCAAACATTCAGAGTTCAAGAGTACGAAAAAAGAAAAATAATATGTTTTTGTATATTGATGATGATGAATATACATTATTTTATTTTATATAAAAATTTAATAAATAATTAAACTGATATAATATGTTTTACATTTCTATAAATTTATATATATATATATTTAATCGATGAACATTTTTTTTTTATAATAGTTATAGAATATATGATAGAATATTGTAAAATTGTATTTGATGTCTTAAGTGACTGTAATAAAATTAAACATTCGTTATATATTTATCCAAAAATAGAATAAATTTGATAAAAATTTACTTTATTAAGTTAATATAAGTAATATAATTATTGTATATGTTTTGAATAGTATTTATTTATTACCTAGTTCAAGCACAGATAAATAAATACAATTTAGAAGACGTTAATTTACTTTGATTACAATTTATAAATGATAAGATAAATTAAGAGTATTTTTTAAAATTATTTCAAGTAAGTTATTTAAAAACATATACAATAAGTTAAAACTAAATAAAAAATAAATGTTTATACATTAGTCAAAGACTAATGTTTATGCATTAGTTAAAGACTAATGTTAAACATTAACTGAAATTATAACATATAAGATACCTATATGACTTTATTAATTTTCAAATAAGTTTGTTTTTAATATAATTTTAGAATAAATAATTACAATAAACGATAATTATTGTTGTTATATTAAAAAAACGCATTTTTATTGTAGTAACTTTTATATGTACCTTAATAAATTGTATTTATTCCATTTTTATTTTAAATTTTTAAAGCAATTTGTAAAAAAAACTACTTAAAATTTACTGAAGTATTATTACAACTTTAGGAATTAGGAGGTTAACATTTCTGACAATTGAAATAAAACCAATATTTCCACTAAAATATGATAAAATATTCTGTATTTTACATAAATTTTACCAAAATTTAAGTTCGTAATTGTTTTTAACTATGTGTTAGTTAAGTGTTTATTAATTAGATCATTATGTATTATTTTATTAGCTATTTTAATATTATTAAATGTGTAAACAAAAAAATAAATAAATTGCTATAATTATAATATTGTAATAATTAATATAAACCTAGTTTTTAATTTGTTAAACATGTATCATACTTCCCCATCCTACAACAGAACATAGTAAATTAACAAAATTGAATCTACCAATAAACCAGTTTACTACAACAGTGATTTTATTATTGTTATTTATTATTCTATGGTTTATTTATAATTTTGGTTTTATTTTTGATAACAAGAATCATCCACAATTTCACGCTAAAATGAGTTTCAGATTAATTCCACTCATTGTGTTTTTGTTACCACTCAGCTAATTTGTAACATGGCATATGTATAGAGGTATAGACAACAAGTTAATATATGCACATTTATTTAGATGACATCAACACGCACTATAAAAAACCTATTATATATTATTAAAAGTCCAATAAAAAAAAATTATTGTTTCTCATTACTTGCTCTGTATTATTTTTACTTAATATTTGATAAAATATTATACATAATGTAACAAACTGTGTTTATCAAACCTTAAGGCTTAAACATATTCTAAAATTTAATATGTGTATGAATGATCAAGTATGGGTAATTAATAACAGTTATTATGTATAGTTACTGTAAAAAAATCACCAAATATCTAAGAAAGAAACGAATAGTTTAAAAATAAAAATGAATTACCTATTTATTTATTGGAAAAAAAGAATAACATAATAATAATAATAAATTATATCAAAGTATGACTTAAACTTGTAAGTTGAGAACATTTATTAATGTGTTATTACAGTTGTTACCAAAGGTTGTAAGTTGTAACTATTAAACTCGCAAATAGATATTTTAATATTTATTAAAAGATAAATAAAAATTGTTTTTTTGTAACTCATAATTTATGAACAAAGCTTAAATTATAAAAATTGAATTAAAAAATTTTAATAATAACTTATTTGTAATTATTTTTTATTATTATTTACTATATGTTTAGGTATATTATTTATTATTAATTTTAAAATATGTTTATCGATATATTTTGTTTAATAATAGGTATTCGATTTTTTTTCATTTTTCGTTAATTTTTTTTTTTTAATACTTTTTGGTTGTAATGTAATTTAAGACTGTTATATGATCGTATTAAAAACATTTTTACCTAGTTTAGAGCTATGCTATCCCATCATATCTAACAAGGTATTGTAAACTTCTATTGTAATAACTTTTGTTTTTATAAATAGGTATTCCACATTCAAAATTTGATCTTGTAAAAATATTAAATTTTTAAAGACAGTTCACGCCTTCTAGAATAAAATGATTCTACTTTATAATTTAAATACCAATATCAACAGTAGATGGCAGCACCACATCATTTACCGTTCATACCATTTGCTTCATTATTTTTAAATATAGGTAATTGTTAGATAATATAAACTAAAAAAAAATAATACTGTCGTCTTACAAAACAATTAAAAATAATTTAATTTTATTCATTAAAATTAACAGTAGGTAGTCATTTGTTAATTCTTATCTTCAATGATTCATGTTTCGTGTATTATAATAGGTATAACCTTTAAACCAATTAATATTTAAATTTTTATAGTTTCACTGAAGTTCCAATAATAGATAAAAAAAAAAAAAAACAAAAAATATACAAAATAATATAAATTAACTAATTTAAGCACAAAATGTTGAATTGCATAACTATATAATATTTTTATCTACTGATTAATTAGATATTAAAATAATATTTTTAATTAAATCCTTTAAATACTTCTATATACCTAACTTTATAAGTTATAGGTAAACACATTTATGTATTATAATATAATATTTGTTTAAATATCAACTAATAATAATATTTAGGTTACGGTTGTATAATTATACTTCATTTTCATATTTTTTTAAATATAATTTCAAGAAATAAGAATCTCATTTCGTAAAAAAAAAATTAATTATTAAAAACTATATTTTAATATTAGATTGCAAGTATATTTTCTAATAATATACAACTCTAGAGTGTTTCAACTACCTATTAAAAATATCTGAAACAATATATTTCAATGTTGGTACAACCACTACAACCAAAAAGTAGTTAGAATATCATCTAGGTAGTTAGTAAATGAATATTTAAATATAAACTTACTAAGAAATAATTTGATAATTTTTTAAAGAAACGATTTTAATAACATTTAATTCCCATTGTTCATTAGCGCGTGAAAGTAATTGCAGTGGAATGTTTCAAAACAGTCTTTGTTTGTCCAATAGGTATGCTAAATTAAGAAAAACTGCAAGTAACACATATGTCATAAGAGCTAGTGACAATACTGTCAATACTACAATATTATTAATTATGTATTCAAAATGTTGCTTATTCAGCAATTAAATGAAAATATTATGCAAGTCTTCATCTAAAGTTTAATTTTAAAAGTAATTATGGGTTACTTGAAAAATTTAATTTAGTTATTTTGTATCGAACAAAAAAATAGTATTTCTGTATTCCTTTAACTTCCATTTTTTAAATACAAAATTTAAAAGAAAAATTTAAACATATAATTAGCTTAAACTAATTTTAACGTCCACTTTAATATTTATTTTAATATTTTTTAGTTTATTTTGTAGTTAAAAATAATTGCCTACCGAAACTAATATCCTACGACTACGTACTGTTTGAATTATTGCCAAAACAAACTAACAAACGTCATTTAGACTGTTACAGAATATTATAGATATGCTAAACATTAAAAATGATTATGTTCAGTCATTTTCCATTTGAAAACCTCAAATTGCAATAAAATACAATTTAAGTATAAGGTTGGTAATAATGAGTATATTTTACTCATGCTAACTTATTAGTAAAAATCGAATTATATACAATACCTGATATGATTTTCTACTACAATTTTCATAATAGATGATTTTTCTATAAGCTTCTTCACTGAAGAGTCTTCAGTAAACCTACATATTGTTGGAAGTATAAAACCATGATTTTATGCCATATTTTTTTTCACTGTTATCATCCTATATATTATAATATAGTAGGTATGATAAATAATTTAGCTTAGAGCTCTCGATATCTCTAAACTAACCTTACTGAACATAAAAGTAATATCATGAAATTTTTAACTCTTCCTGATTGATCTATATAAAAACGTTAGAATAAATTATGTTTATCATTAAAGTTGGTTCAAATTATGATTAGTAATTACACTACCCTACGTAAGCGAAGCCTGGTGAATGCTCAACAATCATCGTATTCTGGCAATTTTGTATTAATGTTATATTTTATCATGGTACCGTATATTTATAAAGTATTAATCCTACTTCATTAATGTTACAGTTACATAATCTAAATAGAAACAAATAAAAAACTTAGAGCTACTCGCGCTTAGACGCAAACGCACAATGCACAAAATATGTGCCATGTTTTTTTACTGTTTACAATCACTATAAGGTTTGAATTTTCAGAATATTTCAAAGTTCATTTTTCAACCGAACAGCATTATATATCTGCACATGACCTCCAATGAGCCCAGAAAATAATTAAATTTTATGCTTGGTAATCTAAAATAGTAACATATATACTTACTACAGTACAACTACAAGCAATAGATCGTGTGATTTATTTTTGAATTACACAATCTAATTGAAACAACATTCAGACATAGTAAAAAGGTCTTAATTTATTTATAACGGAAATGAAAAATTGGTAAATAATAATAAACGTCGCCGTAAATTGACGAGGAACTAGAGAACGGAGTGGCACACCATCATAGCATTCATAGCACAAGAAACATATGGCAGAAAAAAATTATTAAATAAAAAAAAAAAATTGATTACTCCAAACTATGAAAAACTGTTAAACAATAATACACAGTGTTTTTGTATAATATATATTACCTCAATACAATTATACATTTTATATAATATTAATTATCTATATTGTATTATGCTTACTAATTTTATTTGTATTGATTACAGTCGATTATATACACAACTATAATGGTTACAATAAGTCAGTATCAAAAATAAATAATTAAGTAAAACATTTTATAGTACTATTTAATACATATAGGTTATCTACTAAATTATTCTAAAGTAAAATATTTTTTTTTAAATTCACCTCTCCGCTTATATGGTTATATATACAGTCGAATTTGGTCATCTCGAACTTTTTAACTGGAAATCGTCAATGCCTCAAACTTTTTCTCCGGTCTCTAGAATTTCCTATTTAAACAATATGGAAAAATCTTGTTTAACTCAAATATTTTCGTGTGGATAGCTCGAAGTTTTGAGTTTTATTAATATTATAAAATTATGATATTTCCCTCATGTACTTATATATTTTAATATCGAAAATAAAGTTATTACTCATTAGTGTTATCGTTACCGATAAGCGGTTTAGAACGATTCACTACAAATGCTGCGATCGACAGCAAAGCTCAAACAAAAATAAATACCTTTTTTAAATAATTTTCTAATCTCATTTTTGTATATACATACATACCTTTTTTAATTTACATGTAAGTACATAATTTATATATAAATACATTGTAAATATTTTTATCCCATTGTTTTATTTATAATAAATACATTTTGTACTGTTTTAAAAAATTTTAATTTAGATAATTCGAACTTATTTCCAGTCCATTCAACTTTGAGTTAACCAAGTACGACTGTATTATAATATTAGTATTAACATTCAATTTTACTGAAATTAATAATAATACAATGTCACAAACATACATTAGTCTATCATCTATATTCTATATAATTATTTGAAATAGTTGATTATGTATTATTAATGAATGAAATATTTAATAACTATTAAAAAAATAGTAAATACTTACCTTACAATAAAATATAATTTTTAAAAAGTATATCGATGATAAACAAAAATCTCAATATATATTCCTGTATTACAATATTTTATATGCTTACAAAACTACATAGAACTATTATATTTCAAAAATGTGTGTTTAGTTGTTTCATAAGTCTGCGAATTTATATTACTATAATTTTCGGATTTATTCAAAAAATTTTATTTATATGTACTTATCACATGGTTTAGACGCATCGAAACCAAACAAAAATTTATTCATTATCGCCTAAGAGAAATGCTTCTGTAAACATAATAATTTAATGATTTTACTCAACGCGACGTAACAGATGCGTGTATATGATATAATAAAACATTTATAAGGGTTTGTTTGATCAAGAAAGTCGTTATAGGTTGATGGTATCATGAAATTACCGTACAATATCTAAACTCCAAAGAAAACAACCACAATATGACACCTGTAGCAAGACATTGTAGCCTTAAACATAAAAAAAGAGACCAAAGTTTAAAGTACTATAAAACAACAAATAATAGTCAATTTTTATTTTTATGATACTTGCTGTTAATTATTAGTTTTTTTTTTTACTGCAACTATATCCTTTATTATTATTTATTTTTACATTTTAAATTAATCATAGTTTTTGTACTACCTATATAATTAAATTTTTAAATTTTAGTAAAGTAATAAGTACCTAACTTAGTATCTAGTTATTTAGAATAGTAGCAATAGAATAACTGTATTATAGTTTACCAAGACTAATTAATTAAATACTTTTATATTACACGAAAATATTGCATTGATTGAAACAGCCTACAATACTTACACGTTTTATGATATAAGATATTCCTGAAAAAAATTAATAATTAAACATCACCATTAAACGGGTGTCTAATTATTCATGTGCCAAAACGGTACCAATAATAGGTGATTCCACATAAATCACAACTAGATACGCATTTAAAAAAATTAGTTTTAGAAACACTTATCGTAGGATTGAACATTTTTAAAGCGAGTGGTTTGTTTTTGTCAAAATACGGCTAAAACAAGTGTGGAAGGTGTTTGTTTCTACATAGACAATACACATAATAATATAATATATTATTGTTCCTTCCTTGTAATCGCTTTCAGAGAGTTCAAAATATCTTAGACAAAACACACAGACGAATCTGCTTATTATTCATCGAATCTTTATGCTGTAAGGAGGTAACGGAACAATAAAATTGACGATGTACACCTGCGCAGGATACCTACGTTCTGACGGACAATATAATATAATGTACGTGCTATGATTTATGAATTTAACTTGAAAATAACAATTCAACGTAAACAGAGTAAAATATATTATAAAATTTTCGAACAAATATATTGGTACTCAATGCGTAATAAAATTAATTAATATTGTATAGAAAATATGACATATATGCGTTACTACTACTAAACATCAACGGCACGTTTAGCAGGTACTCGATATTAATCGGTACATAAAGAAACATTTTAATAGTTTAAATTATAGTAGTTATTTTCTATGTGAATGTAATCTTTTAAATACAGCAAAGCCATGAAGTCCTAAATGTAATTTACGCTCGAAATAAGTGAGTTTTTGCAACGTCGCAGTTAACTAAATTGTGTAGAGAGGTGAAATCGGGTAGTTATCTCCGGTCGAGATGGCAAATCAAAAAGGTTCAATGTGCTGTATCTTTGTTGCATACTGTTCTGTATATTTTGTAGGGAAGTGAAGTATTTTATTTTTTAAAACGAAATCGGCCACACGAATCGTATATATATATTATGTGTGTGTGTGTGTGTGTGTGTGTGTGTAGTCACACGTCACACCGCCTCGAACCCTTTTAAGATACGGTCGTTATTTTTCAAAACCATTTCTTATTCCTTTGTGGTTTAGGGTGTTTGAACGGCTTTCTCAAAAAGTGTTCAGTACAGTACAGTTATCCATTTGATGTTCATTACTTCAATAAATAAATTTAAGAGTAAAACGACAGGAAATGTATAGCCATACACTATATGAATGTTTGAACAGTTTTACGTCAAAAAAATATTACATTAAAGAAGACACTGATATTTTATTACTACAAAGTGCTCATGTCGTTTTTTAAAATATATTATGTATAAAAACTTGAACCATTTTTTCTGATTTTTCAGTACGCTAGATTATTACAATGGACAGTAAAAAAACGTTCAATATATTTTATACAATTTTAACCCGCAAGTAAACTCATTGACAGTGTAATACTCTGCTTATAAATTCATTTTTAGTATTTAATGTTTTACATTACCTTTATCTATTATTATTTTCTTTCTTTTAAATTAATTATAAAAATTAATATTTTTTGATAAATGTATTAGAAATAGTTTCAAGAATCTTAACGTAATTATTACTAAACATTTTGTGCGTTATATTTATTTCTTTGAAATATTATACGAGTATTACATTAGAAACTAGAAAGTATAATATTATAATTTATTATTATGTACATAATGAGTTATTGTTATACATTACATATGATTTGTATTTATGTTAAACAAATCAAACAATAATCTTAGAAAAATACGATACTGATGCCTTATAACTTATAAGTTATAATAATAAAATCTGTGAATTTTATTCTACTTTATAGTAGATTTAAATTTACCTAATAATTATATTAAATTTAAATTTAATAATAAATCATTACATAAATCATTGCACACGAAATTATTTTGAGAACAAGTGGTCATAAACTTTTACTTCTAAAGATATTTTGTAATTTTTATTCATATTACTTTTAGTAATATGAGAAATTGAAGTTAAACTAATATTTACCAAAAACATTGATTTTTTTTTTTTTTTTGTTAAAATGACCCTGATATAACTTGAAAGTTGTCAAATTACTTAATTATAGTAAACGATTAAATGCATTTAAATTCATTATATTTAATTACATATATAACTGTATATTTTTGTCATATTTATAATAACATAATATTTTATATAATCATTAATAAAATAATATATCATAATATAAATTATTATATACACTATAATATTACATACTTATAAGTTGATATACCAATGTAAGGGCGGATATAGGTATGTGGTGGGCTCTTGGCGGAATGCATTGTAGGGGTTCCTTAAAAATAAACAAAGAAATGTATTTTTTTTACTTATTAAATAACATTTATTATAAAATTTAGTGGTAGTTACAATTAACTACTTATTTAATAAGAAATAATTATAAAAAAAATTAAATCGAATATAACTTGTATAAGTAATAATATCATAATATTAAGTGTAAGTAATTAAATAAAGAATAATAATAAATAATAATGGCAAGTAATTAAAATGAAATGCCTGAAACTTTTCTAAATTTTATTTGTATAAACTTATCAATAATGTTATGAAAATCAAGTTTTCTTAAAATATCAGATTCAGAGCTCATTATAGCTAGTTTATTAAGCCTGTTTCCGTCCATAGAAGTACCTACGCAATTTATTTTTTATGTGTTTTAAATTAGAGAATGACCTTTCACCACTGCTGTTTGTAATCATAAAAACAAGATAAATGCAAAGAACTACAACATTTTGACGTATAATTCCAGATCCATGTGTTCATATTATATTTTAGAAACATATTTACTAATATTATTACAATCGACGGTGCACATGATCACGGACGGCATAATACATCCATTATTAATTAGTAAAAATTAAATTTTTTAAATGTCCAAGTAAAGTTCAATATAATTTAATTATATATGTGTAAATTTAAATAAAGTATTTTTCCCGTTTACTAATTTAAATATCATAAAATTGTGAGGCCCCTAGGCTTTGGCCCACTCAGGCTTCCTCTAAATTCGATCCAGTACCAATGTCCAACGCGCAGGAAATTGGTTTATACTTGGTTAAGTACTTTAAACTTCATTAAAAAAAAAAAAAATAACAATAATATATTTTGATATTTTTTTAATTGCTATGAGAAAAATTTATTAGAAACGTTGTACCTATTAAAATTTCAAGATTTTTGACTAACAATAGTAATAAACAACAATATTTTTAATATAAATAATCGGATAAAATTAAATAAGATATTATAAAAGTCTATAATAGCTTAAAAAGAGCCAAAATATCTTGAAAATACTTGACATTTTATTATATAATATGAAAAATTCTAGTATAAATATTTACGCAATAACGATAATCATTTTGAAACACAACAAAAAATAATATTAAGTCTGTTCAAAAATGGTTTTGCGTAAATATTACCATGTTTTTATAAATTTGTTTTAATTTTTTCAATTATTTTAAACAGCACTAGGAATAATATTTTATACACATAAATTAAAGTCATATCTAATTTGTTACCCAACAAAATTCTAAAAGTTTTAAGCTGAAGATTATAGCATTTCTATTACGCGCCTAATTGACGTAGTTGTAATCATAGAGAAATTGTTACTAATTTAATGTCATCAAGACGTATTAAAATGATTAAGAATCATCAATTGGATGCTTAATAATATTCAAATTTGAAAATCTTATCATAAAACTCATAATAATAATAAATTGAAATTTAAACTTATTTATTTAATAAAAAGTTTTTTTATAAATTTATTTGTGTAACTATACATAACATAAAGTGACAAAATGTAACTAATGAAAATTATTAATTTATGTTATAATCAAGATTAATAATAATAAAGAAAAAATAATAATAGTAATTACTAATAATTAGTATGCACATTTTTAATCGTATTATTTTAAATAATTCAAATATTGTTTTCAAAGTTTATTTTTAATACTATTTCAATGAACTTTTAACCGTAACTGAATCAAGATATTGACTATGCATTTTATAAAATGTGAATAAGTATTTACATATTTTGGTCATATTAATTTTAACTTTAAATTAAAATAAACACTTATTTTTCGTTTAATTTAAAATACTATTCATATACATTTCAAATCTTTTAAATTAGAAAATTATATTTACAAATTTTATTTGAATTAACCTTATATTTATCTATTTTATTTTTAAATTCCCAAATGTATTTTCAGTTATTACTTTAAAATATTTAAAAAATGAAAAATGTACAGTTAATACGGAATTAATATGTTGTTTATACATTTTATAATGGGTTTGTTTATGTTAATTATTGATTATTTGTTTATTTATTAATTTGCTTCAAATATAAAATAAGTATAAAATATATTATGAATAAGACATTATTTATTTAATTGATTTGTGATCCCTTCACCCAGTCGACACGTTCGGAAAAGTCATTAAGTTCATACAATCATATATTATGATATTGAAGTGTCATACTTTATAAAACGATTCATTGAATATTTTATTAACTAATTTCTTCACAGCGTTCAACCAACCTGTTTATAAATTCACTAGTGCTTTAGCGATATTAAGATAGTTTCAATTTATTTGATAATTCGAATAAAACATTGATATTTTTAATATGATGATGATCGTAGGTATACTTATAAATTCGTAAATCGTAAGTAATGAAATATTTAAATTTTTAAAATTAATTAAAATATAAATATTAAAAAAAAAAAAAAGAATAAAACATCATCTTCAATAATAAATGATTTAATTAAATCACACTCATATTTTATTCATTAGTTATTTGAAGAAACCGTGTATTTTATACATGATGAAATATAATCCTTCAGCAATAAATATATGCACATTGTTCGTGATAAATGAATAGTATACGAGTAACTACAATACAATGATTTTATCGTATTGTAAGAAAGAAAAGGTCTCATTTTTCAAAACCCATTTTGTTTCATCTTATTGAATGGCACCCAATGCCTTGCAGTATAAATGTCTTCAATTGAAATCCACTACAAGGCCTTCAAGAACGTGAATATTAGACATTGCGTGTCCTTTTTTTTTTTTATTATATCCACAAACTTCAATACTATACATGATCATAATATTATTTACAAATGGTCATTGTGTTTATTATAATATATTTTGTGAAGAAAGGAATATCAGTAATAACATTCATGGAAAATATTTTGAACAGATGTTAAGATTATAATATAATGATTTAAAACTAAAAAAAATACTAGGACTTAAAATAATCCACTATCTTAACCGAACATTCCAATATTTATTATACTCATATCATATAATATTATATGTATATTTTATGTTACAATACAGTTATCCAATTAATTTATCTAGACCTTGAATTTTATCATAGATTCATAAACATAAAATAAATAAATAAATAAATAAATAAATAAACATTAAACAAGAATATTCCATAATGACGTTTTAATCAAAATATGTATATTTTTCTAAAAATATTTTTTGAATGTTATTTCTAAATTTTAGTGTACGCCATATTTTACGAATTCCTAAATTATTATTAATACATATAGAGTGTATCATAAAGAACGCAGTTTTTAGTTTTGCTATAAATCAACTTTATTTTATAAGAAATACATTATAAATGATATATACTGTTTCTCTACAAGTTGAGATTTAAGTGTGAAACATGATATTGTGCATATGATCCCCCTCTTATCGCTTTGCACACAGTGACTCTGTCAATGCAATTTCCAATTACTAATCAAATTTTCACAGACTTGCCAATTAAATTCACTGATAATTCATTGAATTTTTTGCTTAAGGTCCAATGAAGTTCATGACTTGTCTGTATAAAAGTACGATTAATTGAAACCCCAAAAGAAGATGTTAAGCTTAATCCAAGGGTAATTAAGGAAAAATAAACGTATTTGCAGTGAGTAACCATTTGGTGTGGACTTAGCAGGAGAGGGTTGAAGTTTTTTCAGTTGAACAATTTTGAAAATGAACATGAAAATGCAGAAAAAGAGAATAGAAATGTTATTGAAACATGATTTTCAATTTTCCTTTGCCTTTTATGGATGACATTAACACTTAGAAAATATGGTTCCAGCAAAACAATGCCCCCTGTCATACTTCTGTTCCTTGAAAAAATTAACAGCTAACTCATTTCCTTTTGTGGCGGCCAGTAGTG
The DNA here is from genome assembly GCF_002803265.2 of Melanaphis sacchari. NCBI lineage: Eukaryota > Metazoa > Arthropoda > Insecta > Hemiptera > Aphididae > Melanaphis > Melanaphis sacchari. Next base: position 3,052,547 of record NW_020271125.1, on the reverse strand, counting down.
GCTATTAAGGTGTGATTTACTCTGTGATTTTTTTCTTTAGGGATTTCATTAAATTCTTATTGTATAGAGACAAGTCATGAACTTCATTGAATCTTAAGAAAAAAAAGTTAATGAGTTATCAGTGAACTTAATGGGCAAGTCTGTGAAAATTTGATTAGAAATTACATTGACAAAGTCATTGTGTGCCAAGCTATAAGAGGAGGATAATATGCACAATTTCATGTTTCACACTTAAACTTCAATTTGTAGTGAACTAATATATATCATTTATTGATTTATAACGTATTTCTTGTAAAATAAAGATAATTTATAGTAAAATTATAAACTACGTTCATTATTAGTCCAATAATAAAAAATGTAATAAAAATAATTTTTAATGCATTTACGATAGAAGAACCGACCTTTTTCATCTTATAAAGCTACGTGTCTTGAACGAAATAAAATACAGAAAAAGCGTATAAGCGTTGTGAACGTTACACTTCGATTCATTTCAATAGGAGCGATATACCATTTCTGCCATATATCTTTATCGTATAATGATGTACGAAAACTGCCTTTGACGATGGTGCTACATAATTGCTTGAAATTTATGTTTGATACCGAATTCGCATATTGTATCAATGTCCGTTCTCGCAGAGATTTTTATTGTATGTATAACGAACAGCGCGTCTGATTATACAACAACATCGACGAATCGTTGGAAATTTTCGGAAGGTACATAGGTAGAGTTATTTATTTGTTTATATCTCATATTTTTAAATTTTTTTCAGGGCTTACGGCATTTTTGTTTACGATGGCAATAGAATAGTATAACATCATGTAGAAACTCCGTGCGATTTGCGATGTGCTTCTAGGAAAATTCCTCAATAAATAATGTCGGGAACTAGGAATACATCAAAAATATCCTTATAACCATTAAACATATTCTTTGAAACATATTATATATAAATACAAGAATATCTACTAAGTAACAACTAAAGAAATTATATTTTATTTTACATCGACATAAAATATAATTTTTACACTGAGGACTGTCTTTTAAGTGTATAGCTTGACATTAAAATTGTATGATAAATTGTGTGTCGTGTATTTTTGAAACATTAATTATTATCCTATAATATTTTTATAGATAGATTATAAGTTAAATTACATTGTATTACAAACATTATTTGTATATAAATAACAGAATATAAATTGAAATTTTTTCAAGGATCTGTATACTTACGTAATTTAAACTTTTAACGTATATAAATGTATATTATGTTATATATATATGCACACAATTTCATTTTTAAATGCAATGTTTTTGACAAAAATGAATCCAACTTCAGTATTACTAGCAAAAAAAATAAATTACTTTAATAGCAGTATAAATATAATATCATAAAATATTCTTAGTATTACGAGTACGTATAGGCTTACAGATTCTCTTCACTTAGAATCGTTTTTCGTACGCAATGATTTATCATTAAGTTCAGGTTTAACTCATAAATTATAGTGACTTATTCTGTTATAGCTCTATAGCTCTATTTACTGTATATCAGAGCGGTTACATTTAAAAAATATATAATTATGTACATATTTATATGATATTTTATAAGATAATAATAATGCATTATTTTATTGTCCATAATGATTGTGTCATAACCACATTTATCAATATTTTGCCATACTTTAATTAATAGTTGATGTTTATTATTTCATATAATATTGATGAATGAGTGATAAATTCAATTTATTTATTATATTAATCAACACAAAAAAGTTATAAGACATTTTAAGATCGTTGATTTCATAAAATAACTTTTAAGTCAATCATGTGAACTTTGTGTTAGATTTTGATTATTGTAGTAGGGTTCGGAAGTTATTACATTCGTACATTTTTTTGAACTATTAGATTAATTTAAATCAATTTCACGACTCTACAAAAACAATATTAAAAGTTTATAGCGTATATTTTTACATATTTAGTGATTTTGTAATTTTAAGAGCATATTTTTCAATTTTACCATTTTTCAGAGCATATTTGATGATTAATAATATATTTTTAATACAATTTGAAAATTTGACAATAAAAAAATATATTTTATAATGTATAATTTATTTTAAAGATTTTCATTAGATATTATAGTATCGAGTTTTTCAAATTCTTAGTTGACATACAAATTCCTATTTTTATTAATAAATATTTAGTACAAATTATAAAATATAAAAATATTTGTAATTATTAAGAAAATTGTGAGTACATATTTCTAAAACATATTTGTACTATTATGCGCCCATAAGTGCATGCATATTTATTAGTACTTTTTAAGAGTATTAGATTCCAAACCCTATTAATTATAGTTTTGTCGTATTAAATTCTGAGCTGAGCGATGAGTGTATTTTTCTATTGATTATTTACCACTTCTGATGCGTCACTTAAATTTACCCAAGTTTCTAATTCATTATTGTTATAAACTACAATATGATAATATTATACTTGTATACATTACCCGTATATAGGTAAAAGGGTTTCAGACCCGTATAAACAAATTAATATCCCATTATTACTGAAATATGCGGTTGACTCTGTTTTGTTACCTAACGAGTTTTCCAGAATGAAAAATTAAATAAATGTTTTGTTCCTAAATAAGATACATAGAAATATAAAATATACGTATTAATATGTTTTTAAAAATAAAATCATATTTAATCCGAAAAATACTAAATTGATTTAGCTCTAAAGTAAAATTAATAGCTTACAACTAATGGAAAACGTAAGATTTTTATGGTAAACAAAAATTGATTTAATACATATTTACATAACAATATACCTGGCCAATCGGTAGTTTGGTTGTAGTAAAGCAATAAATATATATTTATGAGGAATATTTATTATTATATTATACAATATACACGAGGTATATTATTATGTAAAATATACCTATATAAGTGAAAAATTAAAAAAAACAGATTTTACTTGGAAAATTAAAAAAATACGGATATTATATTTTATCTTGGTAATAAACAAGTAAGAAATTAAATCTACTATTTGCTAGACAAAATTTTTTTATTAATTTAATATACTTATTAGTTATTACTTATATATATTATAATATGGTAGTATTAATTTTTATTTTTCATTTTTTCTATTGATACGCAGAGGACAGAGATGTATTTTGAATTTTTGAAGGCCTGGTGTTATTTTTTTTTGGCTTATTATAAATATAAATTTATGAATTACAAGTAAATGTTATATATTTTCTCACAAAGTTAATCAAAAAAATTAATTTAATAAAGATAAATAAACACATCATTTAATTATCAGCAAAGAACACAATTAGAACCTATGAGGACACACTGTCCCTTTTCAGTTTATCATTACATGGTCAGTTTATGCATATAGGTACTAACTAAATAAATAAAATAAATTTTCCAACAACGTCATGTTATTTATTACAAGAATTTATAAACCCAAAATATATGGGTGTAGTATAATATGAAGTGCCACCCTACTGTAACATCTTCTCTCCTGCCTATTAAAATGTTGCTGGTACCCGTGTATCTAAAATACGATACGAATATAGGGTCATTTTTAATACACGCTTTTTAAGTTTAAAATATGAATTTACTAAGATTGTTGTTTTTAGATTTTTTAAGAGTATTATTTTAATACCAATAACCAATTTTTAAAATATAATTTTTTCGGCGTTTGTTTTTTTTGTTGACTTTGTGATCAAATGACCTTGTTCTTAAGATTTTTTAAAATTTTACAAGCCTATTACATACAGGTATCTATGTAATGTACGCGCATACAATTATATACAACTACAAGTAAGTCTAAGTAAAGATCGTAGTAACTAATAATATGAAGAGGTGTCCCTGCAGAACGATTAGTAGGTATAATATGTATATTCATATATTATATATAATATATATAAATATACGTATTGATGTCTTATACCTTGAATCCATTATCTTATATAACCGGTCGACACGATTTGTTGGTCTAAGTGATAAGAATTATAAATGTACCTACAAAATAAATCAGATCGCTAACTCGTGTTAATATAAGTAAAGTTAAAATCAACCATTAATGAGAGCATTATGGGTTTTTTTATTTTAAATGTTATTCATGTACTTACAAACAATGCATTAGTAATTGCTTTGAGGTATTATGTTAACTCTAAAATATCATAATTTAAAATAAATATTAAAAAAAAAAAAATACTAACATATACACAGTGCACACACATACACACGTATATATTATAGTTTAAATATGAAAACTTTACAACCAAAATATTTTTGAAATGTGTGTACATAATTGTTCATAAAAGTTTCATTAAAATTTAATTTAAATAAATCTGAATTTTAAATTTAATTAGAAGCCATATTTAAAATAAATATTATTTTCCCCACAAAAATAAAACTTAAGTTTTGATTAAAAGAGTCAAATAAAAAATCAATTTATCTCTCCGCATATTCTATGAAAAACCTTAATAATAAAAATTTCAAAACAAGTATTTATATTTCGTTTGTTTATTCATTATAAATGTTTGTTATTTATACCTAAAACTTCAAATAAGTAGGTATACTAAGTACGAGTGCATGGTTATGTTTTTAATTAATTATTTACACATTTATACTTGAACTATAGTTTGTTTTTTTTATTAATTTTACGTGTAGTATTATACATAAGTATCTACTCACATAAAAACTAAAATAATAAAAGTATTCAATATAGCAACAAAATAAATACAATGGAATTTCATAATATTATTTTTATTAATTAAACTAAAATTTACAAAAATTATTCATATAATTAAAAAAAAAAAAAAATTAATATTTTATAGTCATTTTTTAGTAAAATATACTGATAATATTATACTAATATAATTTAAGCCATTTAAGGTACATATATATAGTTATAGAACTATATGTTATAAGACTTAGTTTACTTTTCAATTGTTTAAATTATTAGTAATAATATACTGATGTTTTTATGTATCTATAAAAAAAGTAGACAAGTGTGTACAGCTTTTTTGTACATTATAGTATTGATCGAGTGAGTCACTATTATGTGTATGTTAAATTTTAATTCAACAGTATATAATTATTGTTCAAATAAAAATGATAATATAAATTGGGTGAAAATTTCAAGTACCTTATGTTACTATTTTTTTTTTTTTTTTTAGATGTATAAAAATTGTTTGAGAAGTAATTATTTTGTGGCTTATTCATTAAAGTAAAAAATTTGAATTTGATTCCTCAAAAAAATTAATTTAGCTTTTCTTTAGAATTTTTTAAAGAACTTTGTATTATATTTTTGAATTTTAGATATAAAACAAAAATGTTTATGAATTTCTAACTACAAATTAATTTGATAATTCTAATGATTTTTATGAATTTTGTTAAAATTCTAATTTTAAACACTTTTACAATGATATTATGTCTATAGATTTACGATTATTTTTTTATTTTTTTTTGAGAAGCTTTGTGTTAAAATTTAAAATGTTTCTACCTAACAAATAATTTATCATCAACATTACAGAAAAAAAAAAATTAAAAAACTTTGAAAATTTCTCATGCTTATAAATAGCTCAGAAATAGCCAAACTATTTTGAAAATTGTATTGTAAATACAAAATAATAGTATAAACATCTGGTGAAAATTCTAGTGAATGTTTTAAATTACTTAAAAAAATAAAATACATTTTGTCAAAAATTCCAGTTTTTTTTAAATTTTTGTTTTTTTTTTTCGGATTATAGAAATAAGTACTGTATATTTTTAAATTTGACCTCCCAAAGTACCAATTAGATCCTATTTACTATTTCCATTTTTGAAAATTGAAGCATTTTTATTACCTTAATAGGTGATGATAACAGAAAAAAAACATATCATTATAAAATCAATACACTTATCACATTGCTCAGATTCTTTAGTTTAAAAGGTATGGACTTTAAAAATGTGAAAATATTTTTTTTTTCAAAACAACCGGAAACTTTAAATATTTAAATTTTTTCTACTTAAGCTATTTTGAAAAGTATAAAGAATACAATTATGACTTACTATATAAATACACATAAAAAAAAAAAAAAATAACGTATTTTAACAAAAAAAATAATAATAAAAAGACGATAATTCATTAGTTATTACTTATTAATTAATAATGAAATGGAATATTTTAATTTAATTTAAATTTAATGCCGATATATCATATCTTAATCTTATAATATTATGCGAATAAATTACAGATTTACAAAACAATTTTCAAATTCTACGAAAAATAAATAATAATAATTAACAGTTATTAAACTAAATACAGGTTACAAATCCACACAGAATATCTACGGCGTATTCAGTAGATATTATAGTTATTACTTATTAGTTATATTATACCACTTGTTACATTAATATTACATATGTAGATCTTATTAATTTTGCGTACCGAATATTATTGTTTATCATTTCACGCTAAATTGAATTTAAATAAATTATATATTATTATACATTAAACCAGGATTACATAGGTAATTGAAATGTAATAATAATTTTAAGATTTGATAACGACTTGGCAAAGCGTAGTTCCTTAAGTACCTACTATCGTAGCTAACGGAGATTATACTTATCTGCATTCTGCATTAGCCACTCATACAGGAAACTAAAATATTTATTTTTTTTAATATTTTAAGTGGAGATATTAAATTAATGTACCTAAAAAACAACGTATCACGTGCATTTTAATGATTAAAAATGTTTTTAATTGGAAATTGTGAAAAATAAGTCGGTCACACTCTTTTCGAAATGGTTTTAATCTGGCGATAGACAAAAGTGCGCTGCTTATACAACATAGTAGCATATACAACGACGAGGGCGGGGTTTTTTACATTCACAAAAACGCATAAATATTTTATGAAGTAACAGTAACAGTAGGTCGGACGAAGCGACTCGTAATAAGCGTGTATTCCTTTTAAAAGGTCTGCGAGAGTGATAGTGGTTGTGTTGGCGGTCGCAATGGCGGCATGACGGCGCTTAGATCTTCTTAAACCCCGATGGATTTGTGCCTCCGATGTATATAATATTAACATTGAATCGCAAATGCTGCATGTTCTATAATATAATCAAAATACTATCATTATATGGTATCTTGTGTAGCGAATTTTTTTTTCACAATTTACAATGTATTATTACATACATTTTATATGTTATAATAAAATCAATACTAGCTATATTAATAGGTACCTACTATTAATAATAGTCTATTATTATTGTTATTATTATAAAATCACAATTTTAACACTTTAAAGATTATTTGAAAATACATTTTTGGTGAAAAACTTGAAAGAACAAAATTGAAAATTAATATGTATATTTTATAAATCTACAATTATATTTATGTACCTAAGGTATAAATCATGATAAAATATGTAAAATATTTTTAATAATTTATCTAGATAAAGTAGTAAAAGCGTATAAATTATTATTTAAGGTATTATAAATAATATAATACGAATACGTCAAGTCATAATCTCATACATAATATGGGTAATTTGAAGTGAACTATATAATATTGTCGTAAGTAATTACGTCATAATTAATGTACCTACCTACTATAAATTTTTGTTTCTTGAATACAGACAATAATCATCATTTATCAATTTTTGTTTTTAGTGATTAATGCGGTGCCTTACAATAACACTTACTTTTAAAAAAATCAAAATTCTAAAAACGAGTTTCTGTTGAAATACTGATAATTTTGTTCTTAATAACACTTTGTTTTTATTTAAATTGTGTTCTTAATATAGTCATTGCTCAAAATTATAATATAAGACTTTCAACAATTATTGAGTAAGCTGATAGGTACCTCAGATACAGCAATAAGTTAAAATTAATGAATTAATGATATTATGCTGTCGTTACATTAGTTTTACTAATAAATGATTAGGAATCTATAAGTGTGTAAGACAATAGATATTTTGTTGCGTCCTCTAAACAGTCTAAAACTATAAAATAAAATTGCTTATATTATTATGGTTTTATATTGTGTATAATTATTTTTAATACGTATTATATCATAATGTGAATTATAATTTATTCACAGATAAGACCAAAAATGATTAAATATTTGTAACCAAACAATAGTCTCGTCACTGAATTCCATACAATATTAGTCATTGCCATCGTCGGGTGACGTCATCGTGTCGGACACCGTGCGCCGTTATCGTTGTCAATAAGTACAGTTTGTTGTATATACGCAACTGTCGCCTGTATAACACATATAATAACGCGTAATGGAGCAGTGCTGTATTATTGTGGAGAAGCTGACACGTCACTCCACAGACCACAATCGTATATCTGAAGTGTCGTGGTTCGATTTATTGACCTTAACGACCGTGCAATCAGATTATTAATCGTTATTATATAATAGTATTATCGCGTAGTTTCAGCGACAAAATAAATAACCGCTGGCAGTTGAAAGCAAATATTTAAATTTATAAATAATAATAAATTATCGTTGGTATTCTGTAGTTGGCGAGAAAATGAAAAACACACGCTGCATATCATAAGTTATAGATTATAATTGTGTAGGTGCACATTAAACTTTTGAAAATCCTCGAAAAGCAGAAACTAATTACATATACTGCTGGGGCTGTATTGTATAACGACTAACGAGTGGAAAAAATAATTATTAATGACACTCGTGGACTTTTAAGTTTTAATCCCTCGATACACATTATCTTGTGTGCATGTAATTTTTTTATAATGCACAACGGCACATGCATGATGCACTAAGCTCGAAGTCTGAAACTTTTATTATCTATGTACACGGAATGATCGAAAAATTAGTCTAGTACATACCTATGTGTTAAGCTGCTTTATATGTTGACACATTTGAACATTTCTAGTCTCAAAAGGAGTAGGTGTCGAGTTTCGACTCTCGAATGGGTCTCTGAAATAAATTCAATGATATATCATTGTATACTATAAAAATGATTCAGAACTAAAACGGTCTATCATTCTATCTTGCTATAAGTACGTTAAATTGTATATTGTTATTAAAGTAGATATTTTATTTTGCCATCAGTAATTGCAATAGGTTAATTTAATTTTTACTGAAAAATTGCAATTATTATATTGTTAGCGTTTACTTATTAAAATAATACATATTAAATATATATTATATTATTAGTATTATTTGAATCAATATCATCTTACCGTAAAACAAGGGTTTATGGTATAAATAGGTAATATAATAAAATAGGTTTACATATTTTGAAAATTTCATTGCGTATAAACTTATAAAATGCATAATATATCTACGTAAAAATTTTAAGTCACTCGAATAATATTTTTGAATTATAACAAAATAATCAACAACCTTATTCATCCTTTAAAATTTGTATTTTCGCCAAAATTCAAACTTTAAATACATAATATAGGTATGTAACACTGCAAACAAAAATATCAAAAATTTAAATTGTTGGTAAATAAAAAATTGACCCTTCCTCATTAGAAAAATAATATCAATTAGATATAATTTTGCTGCCAATATTTTGGAAATGAAACATTTTTAGTGTCTCAGAGGGTAATGACAAAAAAATAAAAAGAAAAAGAATTGTAAAATCAATAAAACCGTACCGCTCAGAATCAAAAATTGTATAATTTTACAATTGAAATTATTTTATAAAAGTAACTATACTACTTAGACAAACACTATATATTATAATAATAATATTATGTATCCAATTACTTTACAGCTAACTTATTGAACATACTATAATATTTATTTATTGTTCACTTAAATCTTAAACAGTAAGTATTTGTAATTAAACTCAGATTTTTATGATAATTTTAAACGTAGTAATAAAGATATAAACATTCATTATTCAATATTCTATAAGTACCTACTAAAGTACTAAAATACTATGAATAATAAGTATTATTATTTATTAATAATCGATCACGGAGTAATTACCTATATACTATATGTCTGTAGTATACTGTCCGGAATTTCCATCATATAATTATTATGATACATTATAATTTATAATATTAACTATTAAAACTTAAACACAATTAATAATAATAAAAAAGAAAACTTATATGAAATGTAATTACACTGATTAAAAAGTAATATAACCTAAAATGGATTTTTTTTTCATTATATTATTGGCTATTGAATAACGCAGTGTTGGTCTATTCAAATCGCTCGCATAAATAACATTTTGCACGAATTATATCGTATACTTTAGAGTTTAAAGGGGTATGTTCAAGTTGCATGCGATATTTTTAATATATATAAGTAAAAATACATTTATCAGTGATGAATGCTATTTAATATATGTATATCAATATTATGAAGTAGTATGGTCAAAATTAAAAATATATATATATATACTACTAACACTATTTCATTCTTTATTTCGTAATTCAAAATGATGGCTATGAATTTTGTCAATATTTTTAACTATACTAATTTACTGTTGAAATATTTTCTAACTTTAAAAAAATTTGTGGTGTAGATGTTGAAATATTATGTTATTTTATACAGTTAGTCAGTGATACCGAATCTATACATGAATTGAAGCGATCGCTTCATATAATATGTGTTAAAATAATATAATATTAATTTAAGGTGTGTTAAAATCCTCAGTGGTAAGTGGATGTGTAAATATTTTGATTTTAATTCATTTAAATTTATAGAACTTGGTACCACTGTAGTTAGTTGATAAATAAGTAAATCGTATAATTAGCTGGTATTTCAAACTGATTTTTGAAGAATCCGCTTTTGATAATTTTTCAAATTTACGGCAATTTTATTAAATCAAAAAATATTCTAATTTTAATTTTTAGTTGCTATCTTAATTATATTACTTTCTCCTAATCTATATTATCCGATACCTGTTTAGAAGGGGTTCGTACGGCTAATTGTATTAACGATAATGACTTCACGGGAAAAACTCTCGCTTCGTAAAATTGCTGGATTTTGATAACTGTTTTTTTTTTTTTAACTGACTTTCTATTGCTGACTTCGAAATCTAATATTTTATTTTATTTTAATTTAAATAATGGTAAAAAATAATTTGTAAAAAAGCTTAAAATTGTCTTTTTCAAAGACATTTTAAAGTTTGATAATAAAATATTGAAAAATGTAGTTAAATATGGCCGCTTAAACATTTTTCAAAATTATCTTAAAAAAAAAAAAATTAAGTTAAATTTTGTTTATTCTATAGGATTGAATCATTATTCACATAGATTTTATTTTTGAGAATGAAAATACATTAACTTCAAGGGTCCTAACCGATGCCCAGATAATTAGTAATGATGCCTAACATTTTCTGTTGGCATAATGATATTCGTAGAGTTTAATGTCTGATTATAGAATAATTGTTATGTCTAAAATTTATATAATAGAAAAAATAAAATTGAAAAAAAAGTGAAATCTTTTTAACATTACTTGAATACATATAGATTATAGCTACAATTGTATCTAGTTATCTTTTGTAGAATGGATAAATCAAATAAGGTCGCTATAAGACAACTATATGGTCTCATAATTTACCCACATAATGTTTTTAATAAATAACAGAGTACAAGATCATAATACGACGACTTTAGAGTATCCCCATAAAATAATAAAATTATTAAATAAGTGTTTTGATCTTTGTACACTTAAGAATATAACATAGATTTACCTACAATCATAATACATTTACTGACTTTTGTTGATTATAGCTATATTATCATTATTTATCAATATTATAACTTTAAAAATTAAAAAAAGTTCAAGACTTGTTCAAATCTACTTATTTAATTATACAATATACACGATATAAATTATAAATCGATATTCATAGGAGATTAAATTATGTTATTGCTAGATGTTTTCTGAAAAATTATGTATTTGAGAGGAGTGAGGTAAACTTATCATAAAAAAGAACGATAATGTATACATTTGTACAACAAAAAGTGAACAACTATATAAATGTTTATAATAAATATTATGTAAAATATCAATACTATTTTTTTTTTAGTTTATTGTAAAACGACTCAATTAAATTAAATTTAATACCTACAGCCTATATAGAGTTTAGATACCTAAATATTTCATTTAAATCCTAAAAAAAAAAACATAGCTCGTATATCATAATCTTATAGGAAGAGAAAAATCATTATTTTTTTCCAAAAATATCATTGAGTAAGTTTGTATGTATATACTATAATAATATTAGTGATAGAAAAGTATTATTACGTACCCATATCATATTAAAGTGATTTTATTTATGTATCTATACCTAAAAAAAAAAAAAATGAAATGGATAGGTATTTAAAATCATTATATTATCATATTTTTATATATTAATAATAAAATCTTCTACCCAGTACCCATTTCATTTTTTTTTATTTCTTATAAAACTCTATAAGTATATACTATTCACTTTATGTGCTTTAATCACGAAAGGAATTCTTATTCAATTTGGGTTATTTATGTTTTTTTCTTTAGTTAAGATAAGATATAACTTATACTTTAAACATCATTCTTTTTTCCATTCATCTTTTTACCTGATGCCATTACATATATTAATTGTATTTATTTTTTAATTAAAATTAAAAGCAACGTAATGTTTTTCAATCATTTTGTAGATTCTATTGAGAATATTAAAGATAACTGTGACCTGCGAATGTAGGTATAAAATGATAACATGTAATAATACAATAATACCCATTCAAAATTTAATTATTTTGATAAAAAGTATAAAAAAATTGAAAGAAAACATTTGTATTAATATTTAGTATTAGGTGCTTACATATTTTTATTTTTATTAAATTAATATATAAAAATAGCTAATAGTCAATAGGTAATCGATATTTATTAAACATACTATTGTACTATATAGTGTACATAACGTATAAGTTATATTCATTTTTCTGCAGTACCTATCAGTAATGAATTTCTTCCTGTTATTATAGTCATACAATTAGGTATCATATTTTAATTATTTAATGTTTAGAAATTATATTAAACACTTGTTTTATTACTCGATTTTTGCTACCTCAAAATTATGAATACTCACAGTTAAATTTTAGGAGAAGCAAAGTCCCTGGAGACTGTTTCACTACAAAATAAGGACCTCCTGCAGCCTAGTTTGGTTTTTATTTTACATCAAATTATTTACATACCTATAAAACAAAATTATTCTAATATAAATTGGAAATTGACATAATAATTAAAATCACAAATTCAATAAAAATGTTCAATCATTGCGATAGTTTTTTAAATACCTGTGAAATTAATGCATACAAGTGAGAACAAAAATAAGAATTTATATTTGATAGTTATGAACTTGTAGGAGTACTAGACAAATCCTATTGAAAAAGGTAAAAATTAAAATGAGTTATTAATCAAGGATTTTGTAATTTTATTTTAAATAATACTTACATGTCTTATGTCTAATCTAAAAATATGTATTATACTAATATTTTCGAAGATAACATATAACATAAGATTTATTAAGACAACAATTAGTTGTATTAGATACATGAGTTTTAGTTTATAGCTATTATAAATATATGGATATAATATTATTATTATCATAAAAACACAAAACTGTATAATATTTATATAGTAATATATATATTAATATATTAAATATTTAGTTATTTTGTTGGTTGTACCATTAGATTTATTGTCAATTGGAATGAAAAAAATCTTTTATCATATTGATTTATATGTAGATAGGTAACAAGTAATAAGGTACCTAATTGTTGCATCAATATATATGTTCTAGATTAAAGTCATTAGATATTGTTGATTTAAAAAAATAATGTCATTTATTTTATAGCTATAGGAATTTTGTGATAAAATATTATTTTGAACTGAACATCTCAACAATATTAGTGAGAATGTACGAAGGACATAATCTAAGAATTAATAATGTTATAACTTATATTTTATAAGCTATATAGCCATATAGGCATTATGATTGTGAAAATAAAGTATAAACACTAATAAAGTAGGTAATATAAAATGTATGCCACACATATTTATAATATCATTTCAGGCTTTCAGAGTATCTCAGTATCTGAGTATATATGAGGTAACCCTCCCTCATATTTATTATTATACTTAGTGCTTATACTCAGCCATTAAGGGGGCAGTCTGGTATGCTAGTGTGTTATAACTTTTAGGTATAATAATAGCTGTTATAGCACGCCGAATTCAATATTTGGCCAATGGAGTTGCTGAATGTTTGAAAATATTAAATTATTACTTTTAGTGTATTATTGAATAATACTAGGTTGTCTCTCAGTCCACCCCATCTGATGAAATGATTTTATTTTATCACTGAAACTGTATACACAGTAGACCGTAGTCCATAGTACAGTTTACATTTTTATTAATTATTAATATATTATATATTTATAGAGGTAAAATATATCAATTTTAATCATATTTATAGGTACAAATAAAAATGAGATTTGAGTGTAATGCCAATTGCCAGTAAAATATTTATGTAACAAAAATAGCTCTTTTATATTATATTTGTATTTATACGTTCTATTAGAAAGTTATTTTTCGAAAACGAAAGATCGAACAGAGTTACGATATCTTTTTAAAGTATGATTTTAAATTCTTGGATCAATCTTTCGTTGACTATTTAAAACCTAAGTATTTTAATTCTTTGTCATTGTAGTTAAAAAAAAAAAAAAAAAATGTTTTGTAAAAATATTATTCATAATTGTTTATTTTTAAAATTAAAATAATTAAAATATTTTTAATTTTATGTACGTTTCTTTTTACTTTATGTTAAAATAATTAACCATGTTTTTTCCTTCTCTTTCTTTTTTTTATTATTTTAATTTCCTTTCTGCATACTATTATATTTACATTTGTTATATTATTGTATTTAATTGTATTATTATCTATCTCTTACTCAAACTTAGATTTGTATTGTGATAGAAATAAAAATAAAATAAATTAAACTATTTAGAATTTGTTTGTTGAAATAGAAATCATATTTAAATGTTGTTATGATTAAAAATGTGAATGATTAATCTAAGAGATAGGTAACACATAGGTAAAAAAGAAAAAAAAAACGTTAGTAGTCCCTACTCCCTTACAAATAAAATTTTTTTTAGATTTCTTAGATCGGTTAAAGTCAAAGTAGCGATATCGGATATATATATATAATATATTATAATAAATATTGATTTGAAAGTCGAGACAGTATGTGACAGTGTTTTTCGTTTCCTCGATTTGTCTGTGTGAGCAATAGATTATTTTAGAATTAAATAAATAAAGTCTGCAATCACAGCAAATCGTTGCCGTTTTTGTTTTTTGTTTGTTCGCAACGTTAAAAAGTCTGATGATTAAGGTCACGAGTGATTCGCATCCGTTCGTACGACGTGACGTGTACGAAAAAACAATAATAACGACGGTATTGGGTATTATCATAAAAACGGTAGGTCAGTTGACTCGTTTATTCGCTTCGCGCAACGCAGGTCTACAGGGGCATTCGAGTGTGGATAAGAACTCGACCAGCTCGCAAATCGAACGTTTGACGTTTCGTTGTTTCGTATACAATTACAGCAGCGGTGAATCGGTTAAACGCTCGTACACACGAGAAGTGTGAAATCGAGGGGAGAACAGTGTGTCCAGCCCGGAAGGTCGGAAAATGATATTCGATTTGGATCGAAAACGAAAATGATTATAAGGTATTATAATATTATCGCGATATTATTTCTTGAGAGTCGCGGAGTGATGGCGATGTCGCGTCCGTATTGGTATTAAACGGCGATTAAGTCGTCCCGGCGTCATCGGGGCAATCGCCAGTCGCGATGGTTTCGACGGGAATTATTAAGCAGCAGCTGCGTTCGTGGTCGTGTGCGTCGGCGTCGACGGTATTCCGGTAGGCGCCTGGGACATTCCGGTCGGTGCGGGTTGGTGGCACTGCGCGCCGTCTGCAAAACAGACGGTCACCCACGCAGATAAAGGGATAAAACGGAGTTACGAAAAACAACAAACGAGATAACACGTCCGTTCATTATTACACGCGCAACAAGAACGGCTACTGTAATTTCATTATTATTTTAGTAAAACAATAACAATATTAATATTTTAAAATAATAATATAGGTAATCATGTACAAAACGAAATGTCTGATAACGTCCTTTTAGCTTAAGTGTTGAAATTCAATCCGTCGGTAATCTTAAACATTATATATCTTTAATTTTTTTCTCCTTTTTTTTTTCTTTACAAATGACACAGTATGTACTGCCAGCCAAACTGCAACAACTCTACGTCCAAATTGAAAGATGGTATGTTGATATATATATATATTAATATATTTTGATTGGTATCGGTAGCAGTCTGATAACGTTATTATCGTGCGTATTTATATTTGAATTACTATTCGAACATTAGGTATTTTAATTCAGGAGTGTCCATTACAAATTTGATGAATGTTATCATAATATTATGTAGGTTAAAGCTTGAAATTCGTGTAAATACGGATTTTAGTTTTGTCACCAAGCCAATTTAATAATATTTAAATGGAATTTACTACTCTATAAAAATTGTGTTTATTTTATTAAACAGCTTATTGTGTGTATACATATGCATTTCTAATAAAAAACAATTTACTATTAGTTTTTAGCTATTTTAGTTATAATTCAAAACCCTCAATGATCAGCTAGTTGGGTTGAAAATAACATTTTTTTTGTTAGATATAATATATAATTTTAAATTATTGTACCTAAATACATATTTAATCATTTTGATACAAAATATTTGATTATATTGGTATTTATTATATATACCTTAATTAGTATTCTATTACTTATGTAATAAAATAATAATTCCATACCTAACTGATTCACTCTTTACATTCTTGCTTGTATATTATAAAATATTTTATACAGATGTTTTAATTATTTACAAACATTTGGTTGACATACTTAATTTAAACCTACATGTATTTTATATATTACCTTTAATTTATGTTTCTTAAGATAAAATAAATATAACATACATCATTATTAGAATACCTAAACACTTGTGTAAGAAGCACTTATAATTTCGGGCATTTTTTTTTTACTTATTACTGCTAAATTAGTTATATAACATTTTTTCATAATAATTTATAAATTTTATTTATTTATCTAGATACATAAATAATTCTATTTTATTTATTTTTATAATAATTATAGGTATATTGGTTTTTACCTAAATGATTTTAATTTGTGTTAAGTTTATAAAAATATTTTGATTACTTATTATAATTTTTAACAATAACCTAACTATGTATACGGGTTATAAAATAGTAAAGGTTCACATTAACTCTTGGTTACTCTTACTATCATGTATTGTATAATATATTTTGTGAAAATGTTTTGATATTTAAGTTTTTTTTTAGAAATGAAAAATAATATAGCCAATCCCAAAATCAATACATATTACCTATCTATCTATTTTTAGTTTACCTAGATTTTAAGTAGATATCCGTTTAGTCTAATATTTGACAGAAACTTTCTCTATTGAAAATAATACTTATTTTTTGTTTTCATAATATATTGCATGTACTTTATTTTATTCCTTAAAGAGAATATCTAGTTTTCATGCTTATCAACTAACAACTGTTTTGAACTCTGACTTCTTTCATTTATATTGAATTCAAAGCAGACATTTCCCAAAAACAATATTCAATTAATTTGATAAAGTTAGGTTTGATTGATGTAAATTATCTTATTGTAAGTAGGTAGGTTGGTTTAATTTTGTAAAGTAATTAATACTTAGAAAAATACACTTTTTTTTTCAAACTAATTTTTTTATTTTATTTTATTTTTTGGTTTAAATTGTGATTTTATTAATATTTTATGTTTAAGTCAAGTTTATTTGTTATATTTATTGTTGTTGAATACTAATTTATGTACTATTGAGTTTTTGGTTAATACTTTGTTATACATAGCTATTAATTATCTATACATTTATTTACTATAATCTCTTTAAACATTGAGAATTACAAATATTTTTGGAAATATTTATTAAACAAAATATAAATATTTTCGTTTACTTCTCAATTTAATTTGATGTTAACAAATCACAGGTTAATTTAGACAAATCTGAACTATGTATCTATATCTTAAAAGATGTAAATATTATTAAATCCAAAGATATTTTGGTTTAAATTGCTATTTCTTAATATTTAAAAATATTTTATTTTAAAGAAAGTACATTTTAATATTAATTAGTATTGTAAGTATCAAATAAATATGATTCATATGAATTTTATTATTTTGTCTAGAATTAATTTATTTTTACGCTAACTAATTACCTGGTAATTTTCTCAGATGTACATTCAGAATGCAGTTCTCTTTTAAAAACGATTCATTTTAAACACTATATTTTTATAATATTATTATATACACGGTAAAAAAAAAAAAAAACTAAATTTAATTATCAAATTTTTGTAAAATAAGGATACATATGTGTGTGTTCAATATATAAGATAATTAATTGTTAAAAAAAAATCCAGTGATTAATCGGTTGGTAAAATGTGCTTTGTATCATTTACTAAATTATTAATTTTATGTTTTACTTAAGCTAAAAGAGTGATTAGGTTATGATATTAAAATAAGATCAAAAATGTGTAGGAACCTGTAGGCTGTAAAATCTGATTTTAATTCTACCTAAGTAGAGTTTTTGTGAAATGTATAATATTTGTTGTAGCAAGGTTATTAAGTTGTATGTATCATAATATATTGAATACTCATAATTAAATAGTTTAAAACAATTAATATTTAAATTGGTATAAACAAAATTAAAAATAATTATTTCTAATAAATTTAACAGTTTGAGTTATAATATTTAGATACTTAATGCTTTATTAACTTAAAAAATATAGAATATGCTTTTTTATTTTATCTTTGGTTAATTAATAATATTTCTATAACATTTCTGATCACTTTTATTACTTGAATCTATCCTCATTTATACTGTTTATACTGTAATAGTTGTATTTTTTGCTGTTGTAGTATTAACTAGGTCAATAAACTTTAAATTCAATGTTTAGATTAATATTCAATTAGTATTGTATTTCATTAAATGTTAAAAGGCTTTACATGAAATCATTATTAAAACCTTTTAAGTATAAAAATATAATAGCAAGTTAACATTTGTGTGTCATTAGTTTAGTTTAAATATTTCTATTCTCAATGATCTGTAGTTTTCAAATGGAGATCATTCTAGGCCCCTGATGATAATTTACGTTCTAAAATAATTATTACACGTCTGAGAGTCTCCTGCTGAGCTTTGGGATAAACGCATACATTATGGTCGATTGCCTCTCAAGGGTGTGAACAATAATTTATTGCGCCCTCTTTATTTTTGGAGTTTCTCCCCTTTTACTGAGGTTTTGCGGATGGAATATTGTTTCCTTACATTATACCGTTATATAGCAAATATCAAATGAAATACCTTCTATCATAGTTATGTTACAATGATCTAAGCCTTAGGTACCTTAGGTCCTAACGTATCGTAATATTGGATTTTATTGCCTAGGGCTGCTAAAATTATTATACATATAATCATTTCGGTGAACATTTTTTTTTTTTTATAAAATGATAGTAATCGAAATAAAAGAGTCGTTTTTGTATGCAATGATGCAATGATTTATCATTAAATTTAAATTTCATATACCCATTGCAGTGACTTTTTCAAATGACACGAGGTACACTTACAAGTTACTACTAGTTAATATTTTTGTGCTTATAAAAATAAACTGTACTAATGTATTTTAAATATTTGTACAAATCCATAAGATTAACTTTTAGGGATCTTTTTTTTACATTTTCAAGCTTTTTGACCGAGTAAAATTTTGTTTGAACATTTATTAAAAAAAAATTAAAAAAAAAAATAATGTCAATAGTTAACAAAAAAAAGTTAAAATATTTTGAATACTCTATTATGTTTAAAAAATACATGTATAAATATTTGGTGAAATTTAAAGTATCTGCGTTTATTCAGTTTTCAGCTATACCTACCAAAAAATTAAAATCAAATTTGTCAGAGTTGCATAAAAATTTCCGGCTTTTTTATTCGTTTATTTTAGAAAATTCTTTGTATTTTGACCTATTTAAAGCAAAAACTAGATCCAATTCGCTATCCGAAACCTCCTTCAAAGTATAAAATCGAAGCATTTTTTTAACTATTTATCGTGTATTCTTACACAAAAATCATACACTATTGTAAAATTATAAAATAAAATGTTAAAAATATTAATAGTAAAAAATATTGTTTGTAAAACTGTCAAATTATGTAAAAATATATATTATTAAAAAGTTAAAATAACTCAAAACACTCATATAAGTTATCTCCGTCCTACAAATGTACAACAAACAATATTTGTGTTCATAAGAATCTATTTTTATTTTTATAATTTATTATAATTTTAAAACACTCATAATCAATTAAAAATCAAAATATAACTTTAAATAGTATAATATCAATTCAGGGCATTTGTGTAGCAGGTAACTGCGGTAGAGTGACCTGCGAATTCAGGACGATTGATCTACATACAAATTAAATATATATATTTTTTTTAATAGTATAAAAGCACATTATATTTTTTATTACATCATATAATACAAATATTCGTCATTTATAAAAAATAAAAAATAAATAGCCAAGTATAATAAAAATTTCAAGTAAACATTTTAGTATCAATTAAAATTTTTAAAAAAGTATGCTGAGGATTAACTAACTTTCACCATGCTTCAATCAGATGACAATGTAAAAGTTCTTATGTAGTGCCATGAATTTTTCTGAAGTGTTTTAATTTTAAGTTGTCATCAAATACATTTCTATTATCTGGGTGTTGGCTTCTGTTAGCAGACATTTTTAGAATGGTTTGTAGTCAAGTGATTATATTCTTTATTTTTAATGAATCCACTGCGGTATGCGATAATGTGCATTTGATAACTATATATTAATAATAATTGTAGATCACCAACTACACCTAGTATAATACGATCATATGATGGCTGATACACCTAAAAAGAGGTAGTAGATCACTTACTACACGAATGCCCAATTCACCTTTACCTATATAAAATTAACGATACAAAATAAAAATTTTCAAATTTTTTGGTTTAGTAAAAAAACCTTAAATAGTACATACCTTTAAATTATGTCTATAAATAGCTTAAAAATTCTTAAATTCTTTTAAATTTAAATTATATGCTAATATTTGTTTAATTTTGGTGAACTTCTTATTTATGATTATTTATTTTTAAATTACAATAAAAAACAAAATAGATTTATTGAATATTGGTGTTATGTAAATATAGAAAATAAAATAAAAATCATAATAAAACTTAATACATTTATCGCTTTGTTCGGAATTTAAAATAACTACTATATAGTTGCTATTGTAACTTATTTTTATACTTTCACCTTGATATTTTATTGAATTTCTTGCGAATTAAAATAATTTTACCTTTGATGTTGAATATACGCTATTGATCATATAAATACACAAGAAATGTGTTAATTATCGTAGTTAAGTCGCGTTGGGATATTTAATTGTTAATAAAATTCATGTATCTGATGTATCAATACATTCATTGTGTATATTTTAAAATTATACCAATTAATTATAAAAATTGATTTTTTCACTTATGTTTAATTGTAAAGCTCTCAAAGGTGATCCAGACATACATGTATAAAAATAAATGTAAAACTGTATAACCAATTATACAATATTCATTGCTTTGCTCAATATCTAAAATAGTAAAAACGATTAAAATATAATTTACATAAGCTTTTGTAGACTTTGGCTTCGCTTCGCCCGTAGAATCGTTTTTATAATGCAATGGTATTTATTATTGGAAGTTTTTAGTATCAGAATTATGTTAATATCACAATCAAAAGTAATGAAATAATAAAATATTTGATATATTATTAAAAATAATTGAAAAAGGTTATATGCATACTAGATACTTATTTACTATGTTAGTCCTTATACAAGTCTTTCATTTCTTGTCACTTACTTACGGTTAAAAAAAAAAAAAAAAAATGCATTAATTGTTTTAATGTATTATGTTAGATAGTTGAATTTAAGCATTAATAATGATGTAACGTGCCTAATAATTGTTAAAATATATACTATATAGTTTATATAGGTACTGTTAAACTTATAAGGTAAATATATATTCTATAGAATAAATTCAAGTTTCTAACTTTTTATAAACTGTCAGATTTATGGTCTTCTGTGTAAATCACTTATATATATATTAGTTTTATTCTTAGTGTCTTATTAAAACATTTACAATACAAATACAGTACCTACGGTATAGAACAACATGAACTGTTGTCTATTTGATTATGTAAATATTAGTCAGTTTTAATTAACCTTAGTTGTAATAATTGCACATAATACACTTGCTACAGCTATCTCGTGTCATGCAATTTCCTCTTTTGGTAGGAAATTGAATTAGGCTTGGCTAACTAGCATTTCGTTTAATGTACTATATAAACTGCTAACTCATGTTATTTAATCATGCATACTGTATACAATATAGTACGCAATTGAATTGGTGACACATACGTACTATATTTTCAAGTGCTAACTAGGTTTTGAATGTATTTTATCATTTTTGTTTGAGGGGGGGAAGGGTTAGGGGATTATGTGATAATTATCTCTAATAGATGGTCAATCTATATTCATAATAGAAGTACAGACGTTTTATATATTTGTACGCTTGAGAATAAACACATTTTGAGGAAAACCTAAGGTTTATTTTTAATGTTTAGTTGTTCATTTTAATAGGTAATTATTACTATTAGAAGTTAGAAATATGTTTAGAAAATACACTTCTTGTTGTCTAATTTTAAGTAAAATACTATTATGCTTTTGTTCGATTCATAAATACAATTTTGGTTTTTCAAGTATTGACTATTTTAATTAAAAGAAACTTAATCAATATTAATTTAAATAATTTGATTTGTTTTTGTTATAATTGTAAATGTTGCGTATATTTTTTTATTGTTTTAACTTTTGAACTATGTTCGATTATGATATTATTTTTAATAAGAACATTAAAGTACGGTAAAGAAATCTGTTAACTATTCAAGAGGACAGTCCTTTCTAAATAATATAGTATACAGCAATATGTTATTGTTAATAACTGCTGTTAATGTCGAAAAACGTAACATTTCATTTCCTATTTTGAGAACCCTGAATCATATACACTGTATTAAATTCTAACATCAAGGGAAGATCTTCGTGTTGCAATTTGTTCGTGACCATTCCAAACAACCCCGTAATTGAATTTCACACAACCCTACAACTGAGGGTGGACAATAACGTGTTGGGACGTTTTTCTAGGTAACTTAATCTCTCCATTCGCTTTCTCTTGAATTTGCGGTGTAATTGTTTTTGTATAGAAGGACTTGAGTAGAGAAACAAAATGTGTAGTACTTTGAGAGACAACAAGAGTTGGATGTACTAATAAAATTCGTTAATAATAAGTTCATTGTTAAGAATAAAACTTTTCAATTCAAATTAAACATTACTATGTGATTGGCTCTTTTGTTTTATTGTTGAATGTTCTGAATAATTAATATTTTAACGTCAGGGAAAATACTTCGTTTGGAGTCCCTTGTGTGTGGTATCTTCCGGTGGAAAATTGATCCTGTACGGCCATCTTCGACTGTTTTTACGCTGCTCGGGAATAGTGCTTGCCAGAATTTAAATTAGAAATTAATGTTGGAGAGCGAATAAAAACTATTCTAGGATTCTGTGTAACCTTTTATGTAGGTCATATTTATTAAGGGATGCAAAATGGGAATACATGAAAACGAGTAACGGGCACTTTATGTTATTTTATTCGTTATGAATCTAAACCATTTATTTAATATAGGTAAGGTCTTAACATGTACCCTTACACATATAGTATAAATACGCTCCATTTATATACATAAAAGTATTTTATTGAATTTACATTTCATTTACTTAAAAATTATTAGTGTTATTGAAAAAAGTTATGTTATAACTAAAATAAATTAACCATTAGGTATTTATTATTTGTATTAATTTTCTTTTATTATTCGTTTGAAAATATTTTATAGTTATAGACTTATAGTATATTATATAGTTTATCTTTTTTAATTTTTGTGTAGTTAGGAGATTTTAGTTAATTATTAATTGTATTGTATTTGTCAAATTAGTGATTATGATCAAACATTGAAATGTTTATTACTTACGAGTTCTGACAGTTTAGCATTAAACATTAACATTAATTAGTTTAGTTACTTAATTAAAGAAAAAGCGGGAAAATCACTCTGCTGTTTACAAGTTGTAAGTGTATCTCGTCATCGAGTTGGTAGCTGTTATAAATGTGTTAAATTTGAAATCAATAATAAACCATTGCATATTATATTAAAAATGATTCTAACCGTAGATGGTTAGCGTGTATTGTAAATGAACAATGCATTTATTATTAATTACTTTAATATTTAATATTTATATAATTATTGTTATTAACTTTTAAATAAATATCGATGTGTCGTAGAATGGTGTGAATAGATTTATGTTATAAATAGCTTACAATGTATATTATTATTTTTAAAATTTCATTGTGTATATTTACTATTTAGTGAATAATACGTATGTAACGGTTTTTAGTCTTTATAAATAATATTTTTTTGAATTACAAAAATATAACTTTTTTTCCTGTGGTACCACAAATGGGAAAAGAACTACGAAAATATTACTTTCACTTAAAAAATATTTTCACTAAAATCGTTATTTTGTTTAAATATCCAATTTCATATGTTTATTAAAAAAAAAAAAAATAGCTGCTTTGCTGCTTTAAGAATAACTTGTATTTTGTTTCCATAGCTATTAAAATTAAAATTGTATAAGTTTATAACTACATAATAGTTAGCAGATTTCTATGGTTTTGGTAAATGTTATCAACATTTGAACTTCAAACAGACTAAAAGAGTCAGAATTTTTCGAAAATTATATCATATTTTAAAAATTCTATTATAAATGTTGATTGAAAAATTCATAACTCTTATGTCATTTCAAAGTGGAGAATTAAAAAATGTTTACACCTCTTAAAAACGCCCTCCTTTTCCCTTCAAAAAAAAAAAAAAAATTAATAAAAATAGTCATTGTAAAATCTATACGTTAATTTGGAAAAATTAAAATTATATTTCGATTTTGTAGGAATTTAATTTTCTAAATAAAATACAGTAATAAATTTAATATTTCTAATGCCAAACAATTATCAGTCTTTAGCTCATTTAATTCTATTTTTTTTTTTTTAAGTAATAAATAATTGATTATATAATAGTATATGACATATGTACATTTTCAAACCATTGTGAATACTTAACCATAATAATAGTTTCTATGATTGTTACAAAATCAGTAGGTATTATTTTTATATACTGTTGATTATCCATCAAGTATAATAAATTAATAGCTCAGAAAATAATAAATAATAAAAATATTGTTATATATTTAATATTATCTGATTAATTCTACAATATGAATAACTTCGGTATTTTTATATATTTAAAAAATATATAGGGTCTAGGTGACAGACCTATATTATATTATTATCCGGTAGAAACGGAAATGTTTTCTTTAGTGTTTGGGACCTTCTAATAATAATTATTACAATTAATTATGACCATTTTGGACGTAGCTGAAGGGAAGTGGAAATGTAGTAGTTGATGTTGCAATGACCCTTTATGTGCCAGATGGCGAATATTGTTTCGGGTGCAGTGAGTGAGAGTGAGCGAAGAAGAGACCCTATCCATATCCCCTTTTTGATTTTGACAAGGATTTTGCTGTCAAGCGTAGTTAACGTAAGATCGGAATCCAGATTTATGTGCCGAGGGGAAACTTTTATATTATATCCTTTTTTTATTTGGTTATTCGTAAAAAGAAATACTAAAGACAAAACGTAGGTACCTATATTTCATTTAATTTCATAACATTTGGTTATTATAAAATCTATTTACCTACATATATATATTTTTAACTATTGAGAAATGTTGACTAAAATTAATTTTTAGTTTAAAATATTTGTAAAATATTTTGTTCATTTATAATGTTACAAGTTAAATTACTTTTGTTTTATATTTAATATAATCTAGTGATTGTTCATACTTGAAATAATTGCAAAATAAATAAATATATAACTAAAAAATTTAAATTTAAAATAACAGTTTTTAAATATTCATTACAAAGTTGTAAGTTGTACAGCTATATTGTAAAATTATAATTTCGAATTAATTTTTTGTTTTTAATTGACTAGTAATAATGAAATACATACAGTAAAACTATTTCAATATGAAACTATTCTGTTTAAAATCTTATAGCATAATTATCTCATAAACTAATAAACTATAACATGAAATATACATATGAATATTTTTAAATTAAATACATTATATAGGCATCTATGTTTATGTTTATTGTGAGTGAGAATATTGAGAATGAAAACACTATGTATTTTTTTTTAAGTAAAAAACACAATGTATATTCTTTGATTATTAATTAAGTGTATTAAAATATTCCTGTATATTAACTTAAGCTATACTATGAACATAATTTTGATTTGATAATTTATTACTATGAATAATTTAGTTTATAGTTTTTATTTCATTACTCCATTTGTATGATATGATATGATGGCAATCATTTCTGCGACTGAACAATAATATTGCACTCTGGTGAACGGCGACACTGACGGGCACTAACATTGCTTGCCAGTTGCTAGTACTTGCTACTGCTTTTAGTAGTGGTTATCGTGACCCGTTCGCGAGTAGTCGTATGCTCTGTGCGCTTTACTGTGTGAAATTTATAATAAAAAATAATATTTTTAAATAATATTTACATTTTATATTTAATTATTTGTATGTAATATTGATATATTTTTTATCACACGTGTAAATAGATATTGTTTGCGATTTAATTGTTCGTCCTAAAGATATTAAATTTAATAATTTAGTATGCAATTTGTATCGAGTGTATGCATAATGATCGTATACAATTGATACTCCTGTAATTTATTTCGGTGTTTTCGAAAAACCACCGAAATCAGGTAAACATTTTAATTTTTAAAACTTGTGTTATTGTTTTTGAGTTTTAATTTGTTGTTGACATTAATAGGTATTTTTTTGATTTCCTCACGACAATTTGAATGTGATAGATAATTCCGAAATTGCTTTGCAAGATACAAATATATTTAAATAAATTAAATATCTAATAGTTTTTTAGAATTAAAAATTGGTATTATTTAAAATTATTTAATAATTGTCTTTTTTATTGTTTCAGGAGTTACCATGAGAGAAAAGAAGAGTGGTGCTTTAAGCAAAGTTCAAAAAATTAAAAAACGCCTGAGCCATAGTTTTGGTCGACTTTGTAAGTACTAATTATTTTGTATTATTATCTTCTTGCTCAAATCTATACTAAAATAAATACATTTTTGATATTAAAGTTAATCATTGAAATGTTAATTAAGAATATATTATACCTATAATATATACCTATATATAGGAATAGAGTATTGACAAATATCGATGTTATGTCATTTGAACGGTAAACTGAGGATGTTTGTTATTAATATTACGGTTACCTGTGTAATGTTAAGACAGAGTTGTATTTCTATCTTAGTGGAATGCCTACGCGGTCTGTCAGCCTACGGATTCTGCGAACTTCTGACGCGTTTCTTTTCTTTGTGTAAAATAAAATGATAAAAATATTATACATTTAAAGTGCTCACTAATTTATAATTTTTATTGCTGCAGTATGTAAAAAATACTGTTGTTTGTTATACTTCTTCAATCGGTTAATAATTTTTATTTTTATTCTATGTTTACGGATTTAGTCTCTAAATTGGAATCTCTAAAATAATTACTTGTATTTTAATTCCTAAAGATTATACTTGTATTCCTATTTTTTTTAAAAATTATTATTGGTTCTTAAATATAAATTAATATCTATTTGTATATTATTAAAATATCGTTGTTTATACATCTCAGACTTTATATTGTAGTCTATAGGTAGGGGGTATTCTAAATAATTTCACTCTTAATTTTTTTTTGCATTACTTATTTTAATAATTTTTTGTATTATTATTAGCTGTTAGATAATGCGTTTGGTACTGTTAGTAAATTGAATTAAATATGGAAATTATAGAATATTTTAGCACATGAATTATTTATAGTTTATAATTGGTATGGTGTATATCTTAGATATAATATTTTTTACCTTAATTACTTTCGTTTAAAATATTATTGTAATTCTGTCATATTAATATTTCTGTTTTTATATTGTATACTTACTGATATATTTAAAATATCTTTGTTTTAAATGGTCTTATGCATATTTCTATGTTTAATTTGATTAAAACATAGTTAAAATTATTTATCATTCGTAGATTCCAATTTATAACATTTTTTCCTAAATTTATTTATGAGTATGATAATATAAAGGCATTATCTACAACATATTAAATTACATTTTTACTATAAATATTAGAATAAATTAAATTTTACTCACTTTTGATATCGTCAATGTTTTTTCTAATGAAAAAATTATATACTAAATTGTCTGTATTTCGCTTAGTACTTTTCTTTCTATGTCTCACAAGTCACGATATTATATTGTTAGTATTATGTTTTTATATATATATATATATATATATATATATATATGGTAAATGGTTATAAAATACGTCAAAGTAAAGTGCTGCACAGGTTTGTTTTACTCTATTATCTAGATATATTTTCTTTTGTATCATATGAAAAAGTTTATTGTATCTCTAGTTTTACAATAATGATATTATGGTTAACCTATGTTAACCATGGTTAAATGAGCTATGGAATACCTAGTAACGTAATACAGTAATGCTCAATAATACGGGTTTAAACACTGATGTATTATGTATTAAATTAATAGGATGATTTATAAATTATTTATTACTACGTAAATTGTGGTCAGTTACCGTTCTTATGCATCTTTGTTCATTAAGATTTTAACTTATGAACTATATGTCTATGTATAAAATAAAGCTCAAGAATTATTTTAAGTTTTATTTATTTCTAATTTATGAGCAAGCAAGAGAATATCTTAAACCATTATTGGCGAACATTTTAGATGTTGAAATTTATAGGCATACAAGTTATGAAATGTTTATAATATTAGTTTTGTATTCAAAATATTAAATTGAAATTTTATAGTTACTTTTTTTTATGTCGTGTTATTGAAATAATGAAGTATTACAACGATTAATTTTGTACAGTTATGTTTTTAATTAATTCGAGGGTCTATTAATCCTCCATGTAGTTAGAAAAGACTGCAGACTTCCTCCATAGGGGTTATCTTTTATTAGTAGAATTAAGGTTATTTCATTCTCAGTGTTCTACCGAAATTTTAATTTTTATACTAAATTATATCGTTTTAAGTGAAATAATAATAATAATAATGATAATTATAATCTCCATAATTTTTTTGTTATGACTCATTCAAAACTTCCTTATAGATTACAATGTAGTAATATGCACGTCCATGAACAATCATTACAGAATATTGTAAGACAATTTGAATTAAATCAGGTTATCATTATCACTTTGATCTTCTGATATACTTTAATATATATAAATAACATATATGTGTAAATATCAATAATAAAAATAGTTATAACAAAAATAGTGTGGTATATTCAATAATTATTACATATTTATAAACTTGAATTTATTTATCTTAGAGAAATTGATATACGTCATAATTTTAAAACTATATTATTATAGTTTTCGCTGAAATTAAATAAATATTTTATCAGTATGACAATTATTGCCTCGAGGCTCACTCGTCTCATGTTTGCCTTGGCTGTTAGACGTCTGGCTGATGATTCATTTTCGTGCATAGGCATTAGGTAGGCAGGGGTGCTTAACATGTGTTGCAGTATGTACATTTTACATTTATGATACATAAAATGGTTACAGATTACTACATACTAAATCCTATAGCTTAAATTGATGTTATAATTTTAATTTATGATGTGTGTTTAACTTTGAATAAGCTTAATAACTTAAATCGATAATAATACATTTATAATTTTTAATAAAATATTCTGATTTTCTAGTTAATACATATTATTAATTATTTTTAATTTTAATATTTATTGATAATTGTAATGAAATCAAACATAATACATAATATTATACCAGATGTTAACTACTCGCTTACTTTAATTTAGCACAGGATAGTAGACTGCTAAATTAAACTTTTCATTTCACAAGTCATCGTATTCGAAAAAAACATATTTTAGCAAAGGTTAAGTTAAGACTTAGAAAACTTTTTTTTTTTAAATAATTATAGTTTTTTTAAATTAATAATATCTATTTAATTTAGATATAGATATTAACTATTAAGCAAAAAATTGTACTCCATATAATGTCATTATTTTTTCGTCGAAATAATGTTAAACAGATTATATTTTCAGTAATCCAAATTAAGTTTTACGCGTTTGTGGGTTTTTAAAAATAAGCCTGTAAGTTGATACATAGGAAGTAGAATAAATATACGAATAAGAGTAAATATAAAAATTGGTAGTTATACGTGCGTTGAGTTCCGGAAAACAGTTTAAACCCTAATTGTCATTCGACGCGCATGCTTCGACATACCCTGCGCATGTGTAGATCATAAAAACCAAACCAATACTATGTTGTTAGTCTCTATGTTCACACCGCATTAAATCACGTACTTTCTTCTTAAATAAAATGTTAATCTTTTTGCAATATGTTATTTATTCTTTGTGTTTATTATATCTAATCAAGAATCAACTGTAAGAAGATAGTTTTTATATTTCGAGCTATGAAAAACGATTGTCAATTATTTTAAATATTTATTTTAGGCCACAATATAAAACGTTTATTATTCAATACGTAATATATATTGATAAATAATGTATATATTATACATTTTCCAATAAAAAAAAAAGTAAAATGAAATTTGGGATATATTATTTGTTTCGTTACAAACCGTAGTGTTTTCAACTGTCAAGTGTACTGACTTTAAAAGCTTTGGTATTTGTCTTTGAATAAGTTAACCCCATTTTCCAAGAGAGATAAACTTGTCGTTTAAAATCTTTCAGAGGGGATGTCTTTATCCTAAAGGTCTTATGTGAATTCGTTCTTTCTTAACACCTGTTTCTTAGGTTAATATATATATATATTATATACGTATTGTGAATTTTGTTTGTAAAATTTCATGAAAATATTTTATACCTAAACTATTAATTAGACATTATTTAGCTTTTTAATTTAACATATTTTTGATACATTTCATGGTTTATATAAACATAATATTTGAAGTCAAGTGTTAATAATGGATGTTCATTGTCCATAAATAAATACTTTATGACTATACTTTAGCGTATATACTATTTTATTGTCGATCTGTACATAGCAAAGATAATCCAAGAATCTAATATATTTTCGGTTATTTATACATATATGATTTTAGCACTAAATATTATACTTATGTTGAGTGATGCTATTTTATTTTAGTTTTGAGAATGGTAAAAAGTATTTAATTCTGGTCGTATTTTCATTATTTTTAAATGATCTATAAAAACTCTTAACGTATTATAATTTTTCCTTATCTTAATTTTCTATATATTTTATTTTAATATTTTGATAAATATAAGCTATACACATAAAATAAATATAATAAACTATTTTGTAATAAATTATTTTTTTCGAATATTGTTTGCTTTTAGTTATAATTTATATAGGTGAAAATTAACATTGTTTAAGATAAACTAAGTACAATTGTTAATTGATAATAGGTATATCATGGAAAAATAGCTCATATTTAAACAATTTTAAGTAAAATTTAAGTTGTTTTTTTTTTCAAATAAATTATAAAATTCTTGGACTTTTATGTTTTCTGTTACATTTGTTTCATGTTTAGTTTTATATTAATAAAATAGTTTTAGACATATCTAACTATTATCAAATGTAGTTGTTCGAAAACCTCGATTTATACAAAATATCTGAATCATTGGTAGGTATAAGCCATTTGTAAAGGTAAGATTATCGGTTGACATATTTTCAAAAATCTATCGTTATTAGTTTTGTTGTTGTCTTCAATGATTTATGGTGAATTTCTACAGGAATGAAAATAACAATAGCGCCCCATAGGGGCATAAGTAAACGCTAGGATTATCCTTTTGCACCGTGCCTACATTATATACGTCTATATATCAAACAAGCAAGGATGTTCTTAGTCGTGTTCTATATTTTGAATCAATAATAATATTATATATTCATACATTTAGTTAAATGGCAGACATATTATTGATATTGATTTTATAATGTAATATACAATTTTATTTATTATTTTTTGTTTTT
Organism: Melanaphis sacchari; assembly: GCF_002803265.2. Lineage (NCBI taxonomy): Eukaryota > Metazoa > Arthropoda > Insecta > Hemiptera > Aphididae > Melanaphis > Melanaphis sacchari. Next base: position 3,020,122 of record NW_020271125.1, on the reverse strand, counting down.
GTTTTTATTTTATTTTCTGATATTTTCCTACTATATTTACAGTATACCTTTATTTATTTTTATTACATTTGAAGTTGCTATTTATTGAAATAAGATACATAAACGAAAAATTATGATTTTAGATATTTTCTTGTAATTCAAAAATATTATTTGTGGGGACTTGAAATTATAAAAATACCTTTATTATTACGTTTGATACATAATACAATTTTAAAGATATTTAGATTAATTTCAGGTTATTTGCTATTTATATAATGGATACCGTTTTATAGTATGTCGGTATTAATACAAAAGTTAATAACATTGATATGAGATGATATACATTTAACCTGATATAATAAATGGGATGGTAAAATAATGAAGTAATGAATGCGATGTTTTTGGTCAAAATTAATTTTATCTACCGTGTTAATAATATTACAATAAATGGCTAGTAGTAAAAAAATATTTAACAAGATAAACTTATAGCAATATACATATAAGTTGACAGGCCGTCTTGATTTAGAATCCTTTTTTATTAACAATGATTTATCATTAAACTAAAATTTAATACGTACATTCATTACATCAATCTATTTGGTGACGAGGTAAGTACATTTGACACCTATAACATCACTATACAGCTGAATTCCAACTTACCAACTTTTAAACTGTATTGATTAGGTTTATCTTATGAACTTAAGATTTGTATAAGAATTAGGTTTTACTTCTATTTCTATCACTTATATTAAGTCATTCAAATAATTTGTCATTTATCTATATTTAAATATAGTTCTCTTAATGCTTTTTATCTACATTTTTTTTTTTTTATTGGCCATTTGTGACAATATTTTTTGTTGAATTCATTTTCAGTTCATTAAATAATCTAGGTATTTTCGATACTTTAATATACTATTCATAATTCTGTTACACTTGACTTTCGTTAATTTTTTGTGCTTATTTTATTTTTATATTGTATATTTGAAGTGCATATATTTCAATATTTTTACAGAATATATTTTTTTTTTTTAAGTCCTACCTCTAGATATTTGATTAATATTATATCGTGAATTATCAATTTTCTCATACTGTATAGATGTTATTATATAGGTACAACTCAAAATTATATTTTAATACAATTAATTTTTTTTTTCTTTACAAAATAAAGAATATATTGTCTCTTGACCTGCTTTCTTTCTAGTATTCTAGTATCTATTTTTAAATTCTAAATAATAATATATTAACATTATGTAAATATAACAATTATACTGGTATTGAAGTTCCTCCAACTCTATTTGTGTTATTTTTTTCTTTTTCTTTATCTTCATATCAACTTATTATTCTTTACGTGAACATATTGTGTAATAAAAAAAAATAAAAAAATATTGAACTTTTAAGAGTATCTTTATTTTTGTTAGGTTCTTGAATATTTTTATAAAACTGTGTTGGCGCTTTTTAATAATTTTTAAATTGTTTTTAATATATAGTAACTGCGTCCAATTATTTATAACCAGTATAGATAACTGAACAATTTTAACTCCCTTCAAAATTTAAAATATTACAAGTATATTACGTTATTTTTTTTTTAAACTGTCCTAAAGTATCTTGTTTAAATGACATATATTATTTTTAAATACAGTACATATGGATATATAAAGTTACCTACATAAAATACATATTATTATATATAATATTTAATGAAATAATTTGAAATCTGACTATATAGTGTATAGTAAATGGTTAAAAAAATCACATCTTTCACACAATAGTCATTTAACAATAAATTATAAAATTTCAAATATTATGTGATTGTAAACTATTTCGATATTATTGTTGTGTGTTTAGTGTTCATTGTGCATGTGTGACACAGCTGTAACCCAGGTGGTTATACGAACACTATCAACAACGTCTCACATCTTTATGTGTTTATGATATACCTATTATTATGTATCAATTTCGTTATCCATATGTTTCAATAGAAAACAAATCACATTATAATGAAGTCATAAATGTATTATAAATTTATTTGTTTTCAATTACATAATTTTTTATTATTTATATTATACATATATTTATATTCATATATTGTACGGTATAGTTGTAAAGAATAAAATAAGTAATAACGAGCAATATTTTAAACATGATTAAAGTATTATACTATCTGAAAATATTTGGTTTATATTGGTTAAGTAACCTTTATTTTCGATTAGACATTTTTATAGAATTGGTATTTTTCATAATAATTGTAATATTTTTTTTTTTATTTGTTTATTGTATCTTAAGTTAAAAAAAATAAATAATAACAAATGGATAGAATATCTTATCTATTTAAGTAATCATATTAATTCAATTTTTTTTTTTTCAATAGAGAATTTATAATAACACGAATACATTATTATGGTTGGTTGAAAATTCGTATTCATCATAATATTTGGTTTTGAAACTAATGTTCATAAAGTTTATCAATTATTGATATTATACTAACGTGTATAATACAAATACTATTCTAATACATTAAATATTTAGAGAGTATTAAACTACTTTCAACAGTGTGCCTACTTCATTAGAAATTATATATATATTCAAAGTTATGCTATCTGAATAATTTAAAATAATTATTATTTAAATAATGCAACACTAAAACAGTATATATTAGGTAGTTTTGAAACTTTTTAAATTGAAATATGCTGTCCTATAATAAATTTATATTGATAATATTTTTTTTACTTTAATTTATTTTAAGTAACTATATTATATTTTTCTTATTTACATGCAATTGAAATTATCATGACATATACATTAGTATTTTATTTATTTTCTTTTTTATATGAGTGTTATTTTTTAAAGTCTTTATTAAATTTTATATAATTATAATTATCATTCATTAGTATTTTATTGATTAAAATTATACTGAAGACGGTTATATTTTAATTTTAAATAATTGATTTGTATGTTACATAGCGTCGTTGAAGACATAAAAATAATTTTATATATTATTTTTTATGGAACTATTTCTTTAATCAGTACTTTTAACTTTTTTAAATTTAAGGTTTTATATATTATATTTATTATTTACTGTTTATTTCTTATTCCTATTTTACTCTCATGCATGTATGTCATATAGTACTTGATGAATCTATATCATACATGTGTTTTCGATTTACATGATACGTTCATACACATCACCGAATTTGAATAATTATATTACATACAATTTTACCAATAAACATATTATTATTATATTTATTTTATGAACTATTTTGTGGGATTTAATGTTAAAACTACATATTTATATAACACAAGATTAGACAGTCATGTAAACTATAAGGTGTATTATAATTTTAAATCAAATTGTATAAATAGGTAAATATTGTACTAACATTTTTATACTTTTGAATAATTTTTAAGTTGGTATATCTATTTGAATGTGATTTCTTTGATTTAATCTTGAATTTTCTTAATATCTGCATAAAAAATATATTTATCTTTATTTTATGGTTATTCTATACTTTTTCGAGCATTATATTTTGTTTATAGAATTTTTTTCGCATTATTTTATATTAAGCTTATAGAATTAATATTTATGGTAACATGTTACCGGCAGGATTTGATTTTACAGCTTAATGTAATAATTATAGACTTGTAAATTGTTACTTAGTACTTAACATTGTACGGTTTTATTTATACATGTGTTATCGTATTTTCTTAACAAATATTTGCACATCAGGACACATTTCTAAAATTATTAATATAGATATATTAATTATATTATGATTTAACCAATAAGTATTGTATTAGGTTTAAGAATTATTTTTAAATTGCCCGAAAAAAAAGAAACACGTTCTGCATTAAAAAATGTTGACTTTTTATTCCAACTGTTATTTCACGAGTATTTTAAAAATTCTATTTATACAATTTAAACTATGTTCTTCAATATTTGTGTTGGTATTTTCTGCCTATAAAATTTTGTATGTATTTGGTTTTCAAAAATTTAATTGTCAAAATATCTTTTTGTAAAATTTCTCAGGACATCAATACGCATTTTTACTACAATACGTATATAACTTTTTTGATCATAAACTATTGAATTAATTAGGTACACGATTGTAAAAATAAATTATAAATCACATAGGTATAATAAGTATAGTATACGTATATCATCAAATAATATTTATACTTTAATTATAATGTTATACTATATAGATAATTTTTATAGTTATAAATATGGATAATTAACGTGCTCAAAGAATATGATTATTAATACAATTTTTTTTTATAAAATATAGACTTACCGTACCTAAGTATTTTTTTTTGAGAATAGTATCAAGTATATGGTACAGAATAATTTATCTGTAACTAATACCTTTTTGTGAATCTATCTGTAAAGGTGTTGTTGAATAGATAATTTATTTTTGTAATATTACCTCGTTCATCTATATTACTAGGTATTATATTAATTTTTTATAAAGTTGTAATATACTATTAAAACTGTGTACATTATAGTAATTTTTCTTTCTTTTAAAAAGAAGACTTATTTTATCATACCACTTATGATATGGATATTTAATAAATAGATAGATACCTCTAGCTTTTTTTTTTTCATAATCATACGAGTATATAACTATAATATGAAGTTAAATAAACCATAATTTATATAACTAACTATAATTGGTTCTTTCTTTTTAATTGTACTATTGTATACGATGAACAGTACCAATTGTATTATTGTGTAACTGTGAAATAGTTTTTGATTTTATTTATTCTTTAATAAAAACTATGGTTTATTTCTCCATGGAATTGAATAGCCATCATTATTTATGTTCGAACAAATATTAACATCAAATTGGATGTTAACCTTTTTGACATTTTTATTTTTCTTCCTTCTATTATTACCTTCCGAAATCAAAATCTTTGTAGCTCTCAAATTCCCTTATGGTTTCAAAATAATGAACATACAATAATGTATTACTTTCGTCTTATTGTATATAATATAGAGAAAATTGAATGTTATCTTTTGCTCTTTTTTAAGTATACTTTTTTTACATACGTAATGATACTCTATTGTTTTCACTTTTGTTTTTACTTTTTGTTTGTATATTCAACATGGTGTACATAAGCCCATTATTATTTTTTTATCGTGCATCATATTATTTACGGATAACTAAACGGTTGCTTTTGGATACTTTTTAGTCATAGCAATAAAGGACACAAAATGGGGATGAAAAAAAGGACCATTTAATCCCCCATATCACATTTCGCATTATTTGCCTTGAAATTAACCGGCGATTCCTACATGACGTAACTATATAATGCAAAACTAATGGGTTTCGTGTTGCAAATAAATTGAACACCCTCCCTCTCTAAAAATAAATTAAAATGCAAATATATATTAATTATCAAGCATTTTTAACTATTTTTTGTTCATTTAGAAATGTTAACGTTTTTCAAAAGAACTATTTCTTTGTACAATTAATTTTATTTATATACTTTTTACATAATATTCAGTATTTGTTTATTATTTAAAATCAATGTTAGTTTTTATTAATAATTTGTTACTTATATAAGTTATAGTATGTAAAAATATAATTTAAAAGTTTTATAATTTTATAAATATCTACTTGAAGATTACTATTGGAGCGATGAATGTATTGATTTTACAATAATGTGTATTTGTTTTGTGTGTCATAAACTCTTAATCTTTTGGGGTAGTAAATATACTTCGATTTTAAATTTAGGATTGGTTTCTGGTATAAAATTGGATCTACTAGGTATTTTAAGAGGAAAAAAGTACTGAACTCTCAGTACTTTTTTAATAATTGGGATAAACGAAAAAAAATTAAGGAAACACTTCAGAAAGCTGTTACTAGTGACCAACCCAACTTCTATTATTTAGCAGAATACTACCCAAGTTGTCCATCTTTTGTTTTTTTTTTAAACATATGTTTCATATATTTAAATTCCGATTGTAAAAAACAAAAATTATAGTAATAATAAGTAATTGATAGGTGCTTTGTTTAAAATTTCCGAAAAAAAATTTATAATGTGCAGATTAATAATTATGTGTATTCACATTATGTATTACACATAATAGTATAATTTAAACTTTGATATAAATTTATTTACTTGTATTTATTGTAATACGTATTGGTTTCAACCGTTTATTGAATATTTTAATTTTATTGAAAATGTAGTTACATATTGGAGTATGCTGTACAGGTGTTTCGTATTTGTTTTCATTTTTTCTTGAGAAAATTATGTTAATGCGCTTTCCCAAAGCTGTATTACAGTGTTGTATTTACTTTTTTTTATTAAGCATAGAATGCAATATTGAAATATTGAAGCAAAAATTATAGTTATAAATATTTGTTTTTGTAAATATTGGCAATATCTATAAAACAAATTTTGTTTGTATATACATGTATCAATGTACCTATGCATGCCAAATGGTAGAGTTCATTTTTTGCGAAAATTAATATAATATTTCTTACAATTTAAATTGATTTGACAATTATTTGAAATTAATAGTGCTTAAGTTAAAAGCTTTCTAATGAATTTTGTTTGTTTTTCCTACATTACCAACATGTATTAATTGAAAATAATAGTTTTTTTTTTTTTGATAGTGATGTGGCGAGGAGAAAGATTTTTAGTTTATGTACAATATTAAAGCTGTTATTAATTTTTATTGTAGGTATAGCTAAGAAAATGTATTTATTTGGAGAAGTTTAACGTTATTTTATTTTCAGTTGATGACATTTATTGAGATGTTTTTTATTTTAAGAATGATTAGATAATGGTGCTAAACATAGTGATTTAATTAACTAAAACATTAAATTAACTATTAATGACTTTCTTTAATTTTTTATTATTTAGAACTTTCACATAAATATGTTTACATTTCAGTTCAATTTAGAATTTTTTTTTTTTTTTTTTTTTATTGTCGAAATTAAAATTCGAGCGAGTCGATTATTTCTTCTGAGAGGTAATTGATGCTAGATAAATACTCAGTAATCTTGATGCCTATTATTTTTGATTTTAAAATACATTTTCATGTTTTTCTGTTAATTATTTAAAATTAAAAGTAAGTAGATATATGTAATACAAACTATACTAAGTAATATAATATGATTAATTGGAAACAAATGGTATATACAAGAAAATGAAACTTATTTCTACTTCTTAAATAGCCCTCTATAGGGACAGCTATGATATAGGTAGTTTATAAATAACAGCGATTTATTGTCAGGCGTCTTTATTTCTGCAGCTAACAATATTTGTTATTTTTCAATACTCTGGTATTATTTTCTTTCTTTCTTTCATTGGAGCACTTTTTCATTTTCTACCATTACCATTATTCTCAAGGAATAACAAACTTTTCATACATTATTTTACAGTTTTTCATTTTTATGCTCATACAAATGTTTTGACTTACTTATGACTGCTGTGCGTGATATTATGTTCCTAGTGGTGTTCATAATTTTCTTCCGCAAATAAAGTTTGATTTTAAGTAATACTTTTTATTGAAATGTATAAATATTGTATATATTTACATAAAAGAAGTTATTTATTTTTATGAAACTATTCATCTATGAAGTTCATATAATTTTATACGAGATAAATATTAGTGTATTATTGTATTAAAATTTTAATTCATTTATAATAATTAAGTCATAGAATTCTATATAATAAAAAATAATTTATTTCTCACCATACGTCACAGTTAAATTTAGTTTATTTCATTTATATTAATTAATTAAATTGTATTAAACTATAATATTCTTTGCATAATTTATGTTTTAATAGGTTTAATAGAGTTTTATTGATATAATTATTAAGAAAAATTAAACAAAAAATAAATTTTATCATGTTTGTGATCATTTAATTTATAATATAGGTACATGTATTTTCTTAATTTTAGAAATGTTGATTTATAATTTTTTTTCTAATTATTCAAACTTAAACTTTAATTACAAATATTATAAGCTTTTAAGTTAAAAATTAAATTATTTAATGATTTATATTTATAAACGTATAATTACCTAAATTATTTTTATATAATATTAGAAACTAATTCGTATGTGTATGCTCTTTAAAACGCACATATTTTTTTGCTATTTAATTTAATGATTTTTAAATACTTTAGCTACATGATAAATCAAAATTATTATTTTAATTTTAAAACTATCGTTAAAATATATATCTAACATGTGCCGTTTTAATTTAGTGTGCAAAAGTTGCTCTTAAACATATCTTTCTAATTTTTCAGTAAGTAATGTATTGTGATTTGTTTATTATTTTCTCATGTATACTATTCGTTTAAATGGACTGAAAAATATTACTTGTTCTTTTCTGAGTACTATAAATAACGTTTTTCATCTGGAATAGTTTTGTTTATATGCTTTGATGCTGGAAGTGATAAAAAAGTTCCCAATCCCAATGTAATAAATTCGACATACAACTTTTATGCTCTTCTCCAGGGAAAACTGGGTTAGACTGAAATATATACAAAACTAACAATAATATTTCTGAATTTGTCGTTTAAACTTACTAATTTGTATTTCAATCTTATAAAAGTTATATTTTTGGATTAATGCTTTTATTGATTGCTGTTAGTAAATTACTTTCCTTTTGATTTTGGCTGAAAATTTTTACTTTTGTGTTTAAAATTTAATAATTAAAATTTAGGGTAAGAAATTTGTTCGACTAGACCTAATGAACTTTAAAGTATTTTCAATTATTTTTTTACTATGATCATTGTAATAGTTAATTTAAAAATTATTTTTAAATGTTTTCATAAATAATATGGTATTTGTTTGTTTAATTTATTAGTAAAGAAAATGTATATATAGGAAGAAGGAACTTTATTATAATAATATATTATTACTATAATAAGTATTATTTTTAACTTGTCCAAGTTGAATTTTATTTTTAAGTTATTAATACGTAATTTTGTAATATGATTTTATGTACACAATATATTATGTAGCATAGTAATAATAGTAGTTAACATCAATCATTGTTGGTGACTTGATGACAGCTTTAGTTTCGTATTCATAAGTTTTTTGTTATCTTCTTAAAGTTGATTAAATAAGAGAATCCAAAGATATGATTAAATTCCATTTGTATTATTTTTTTATTTCATTTCTAAAATAAGTTTTTTGATAATTTATGTATTTGTATATTAATATAGAATTATTGAAAAAAATTGTACTTGGTGAAAGAAATATTTCTACCTTATTATATCTGCTGACGGACTTAATGTTTTTTTTTTTTTTTATATATATATTACAATTTTATTATTACTAAAATGTAGTTTATTAGTAATACTTAATAATATAATATAATACTTCTTAATAATATTATAATATTATATAAACAATAAGTATTTAATACTTTTATGTAGACGTATTATTTGTTCAGATTAAGCGATAAAGCATCAGATTATTTATTTACAGTTTACAAAAGTGTTTATTTGGTTTTAGGAATTAAAATAATGTAGTGTAACAGAATCAAATAATCAAATCTTTCACCGATTCTAACCTTGTAGGTGATGATTTTATGACTATCTTTTATTAATTCAGATAATAATTTATAGTGTTTTACTATTTGTAATAATGTAGCTTTAGAATAATAATTCAATAAACTTACTGTGAATTTCCTTAGAATATTAAATATTTTACAGTGAAACTTCTAAATATCAGACATTTATGGTCGCTGAAATATTGTATGTTATTTAAATAGAGTGAGCAATTAAATAAAAAAAAAAAATAATCCCAAAATATATCAAAAAAATGATACGCATATGTATCTATGAATATACTTATATACATATTATTATTTAAAACAAAATCAGTTACCGAATGAGATAACCATTATCTACAACAGATAGTAACGTGTAAAAATGAAAAATATATAGTGTAATAAAGTATACTTAGATAATAATTACGATAAAAATTATCAAAATCTAGCCAAAGTTGCCGTCATCTAGAGGTTTATCTATAAATAAGTAGTGAAAATGTTCCCATTTTAGAAAAAAATTCCTCTATTCGGTGGTGTGCGCTATTTAGAGGTGTCCGTTAAAGAATTATTTAGTGAATAATAATTTGAAAATGATAGAATCATTGTTCGTATGAAAAATAAAAACATAATATAATAACTCAACTGCATAGGCGTCATCTGGTTGATACATTAATTCAAATATTAAAATCGTCCAATGGTTTGCTTCGTTGTTGTTTTTGGTAACAATAATAGGAAACTGGAAAGACCCCTAACAGTTCAGTAACAGTATAATGGTTTTGATATATTAATGGCTTGGATATTGTTGTTTTGTGTAAAGTTTTTAGACAAGGGCTACCCAGCTTCATTGTTACGCAAGACTCTAACCGTAGCTTTAGACGTAGGCAGGTTCTATATGATAAATAAATTATTTATAAATGAATTGAATTCTCATAAATTGTAAAATTGTGTATACAATTTATGTGAATATATTTTTAGACAGCTATTTATTTCCTCGAATAAAATAAACAAGTATAAGTATTATTAGGTAAAATTTATTATGAATTTTATTAAATATACCTGTAAAGATTGATGCAATTATTTTTTAGTTTCAACGATTTTTTGTAGTTAAATTGAGTTACTAAACTACACATCTATATGATATAATATTATTATAAATTATAGTGATTTATATATATTGTTTTTTTTTCTGTTTAAAGACTAAAATATTGTATATTATAGTATTTTAATTTTTATTACAATATAGTATGTATTCTATACACAGTTGTTATAAATCCAAAATATATCCATAATCTTATTCATAAGTTTTCTATTTTTTATTTTAATGTTTTGGTGTTTTTTGATTTTAAATATTTTTGGGTAAAATATAAATTTAATGAGTATTTTAGTATAAAGTCTGTTAAAATAATATCAGTATAATAACTAACATATTAAAAACAAACGAAATAACAAACCAATGTTCGTTTATAGATGTAAAGTTATATTTTATTGATTACATACATATAATTTATTTTTGATTAGTATTATCTTAATGATGATATACAATTTACGTATTTAATGTGTTTTAATCGCTTGAAACACATTTATGGTTCTAGAAATTGTGTTATGTTTTAAGAATTTATGGACTGTAACTTTTTTACGGTACAGCAACACCAAACAATATGGAAAATAGCCAGTTATCTATGATATACATTATACATAACATTAGTTAGATATTAATTATTTTATTGACGAAATAGGATAATGCTATACTGGTTCAATGAAGTGTTTTTCATTTTTAATCTTAATGTTTCTACATCCGTGTTAATCTTATTGAAGGAATGTATTAATTTTCATGTTTTTCAATTACACCTAGTAATTTTCCAACTAATATTTTGTTGCTTAAATAAAATGTCTATATAATTAAATATTCCCCTGAGTCATTAAAAAAATATTAATGAGGGTTGGTTGATTAATGAACCGAGAAGTTTAATCGTCTACGCTCCAAAAATAAATCAATTGCCTTACCTATTAGCCCGTTTCAATTAGTTCACTTGAAAGTTGTGTTATTCTATTAAGTCTGTGTTTTCGATTAAAATATCGTTTTTATTTCATTTTATTGGAATAAAAATGCCTAAAGGAAAAGGAAACACATGTGTGTCACCTATAGTGCTCGAACAGCAAATGAGATATACTATGTACCACATAGGGTGTATGCGTCCCTTGATAACTTGCATCCCCTCGGGATTTAAGACACGGATAACTTCTAACCATACACAAGTTCGTAAATCCAGACAAATCGGTAACGATTGTAATCTCCTCGAATCCACAAATCAATAAGTTTGGAGCATTTGTCGGAACACATTACGGTTTGTGATTTCAGATCTCCTGTCGATCAGCAATCTTTCTGCTTTGCTACTTTTCTACCAAAAATATATTCTATTTTTTGTTTGATATATACTATCCAAAAAATCGTTTAACAAATAATTCGTAAGTAAAGGTTTGGGCTTACAAAAATACTGTAATAGAGCGATTTGTTTGTTTACCATTTTTGTCTGTATATAATAATATAATGTTATGTATATGTATTATAGGTACTATGTATTATATCAATATGTGTATTTGTCTAAATTATGTTATTATGTTCTATGCCTCGTTTAGTTGTATTGTTTTTAATTCATTTGAGAATTTAAATTAAACGCAGTAAATTTTAATTTCAAGTAGATAACTAACTATGAAATGCATTACTTAAATAAATTACGATTATTTAATACTGTTCTCTAAAAAAATTGCTTTTAAATTTTAATACTTTTGCTCCGATAACATTAAGTTACCTACAGATATGTATATTAATGATAAAAAAATAATATAAATAAAAATATAATAGTAATGATAAACATTTTAAGAAAATGAATTCTTATTTTTATTTTACAAAAAGCATGTTTTGGATTATACTTATTTCAATCACTTCAAGTATGAAATCATCGTAAAAAATAAAAATCATTACTTCCTTAATCTAAAAGTCATTCTATAAACTGAAAAGCTGGATATCTATGAGATATAAATCCCTAATAATCTACCTAAATCTTTTAAAAAATTACTTTCATAAAAAGTTGGTTTATAGTTCAATGAACAAAATATCAATAATTCTGTAATGATGTATTTTTGTCTGAAAAATAAAACTCCTTTTATTACTTAATTTAAAGTACATTTTTAATTGAAATGTAATTATATTTTAAGTTAGAATAATACATATTTTAAAATATTATACATTATTATATACTGTTACGAACAATTAACATGATAAATTTCATTTTATGTTGACTTATTAAATTTTAATTGATTATAGTATGTATAATACTATAATATACATTGCATATAAATTTTTGAAAAAGTTTTATTTTCATTATTTTTTTTTTTTTGTGATAACATTTTTAAGTTTTTACTTTTTTGAATAACTAAGAACGTTTTAAGATTTATTTTTCCAAATCAGACTGTTTTTCCTTCAGTTGAATTATAAAAATCCGAATTTGAACAAAGTGATGAATTACATTTGTAATTGTTTTAAGTTTATTTAAGCTTAGTAATAGTATGTCCTGTTGTATGACTTAAAACGTTGATCCATTTCCTCCACTAAACTGAATATATTTATAGGTATAAAGTTATTACAAATTAACTATTTGTTTGAACTTAAATTTTTTATATCAAAGATTTTAGAAAAATATTCTGTTTCAAAATATGAAATTAAAAATGTATTTTATTACTTAAATAAAATAATAATTATAACAAGTTTATCTATATTATATCTTCAGTAATAATATTTATTTGTGTATTATACCTAAGTGTACTATAAAATCTTAGTTTAATGTATTTAAGGAGATTACCGCGCGCATAGTTATGTTTACAAAGTATTCATGTCGCAGATTGAATCACTCATATTTTGTTTTTGTTTCATTTTATTTTTTCAATTTAATGTTAGTTGATTTACCATTATTCAAATTGAAATAAGATATTATGTATGATAATTAATGTTTAGTGCATTTAAAAAACATTTTTAATTAATGAATTCAAAAATAATAATGAACTTTGTAAATTAAAATCAAAGCCAATATGCATTGGAAAAATGAATGCAAAATTTTTTGTATCAGCCAAATAGTTTTCCACTTTGAAGTATAATAGGATTTACATTTTGATTACGAAGTTGAAAGGTATTCATAGTCAATGATCTCTTTTGTTTATTAAATTTTACAAATTGTTGAACTGTACAAAACGTACTAACATGCATTTATTCAAATAAAATTAATTTAATTTAAAAAAAAATAAATATTTATATTGTGTATAATTTCTTAAGAATTATATATATATATATATATATATATATATATTGATATGATTTTGTATTTTTTTTTGAAATAATTTTCTACAAATATAAACAATTCTCATTCTGCTTGATTTTTAAACATTTTAATTAATTTTTAAGTCTTTAAGTTTATTTTATTTATTAAATTTAAACCATTTTAAATGATTCAACCGAATAAAACGTTTAAAAAATACAGCTTTAATATTTATTTTAACTTACTCTAAAACATATTGTTTTAGATGCTGCTAAATTGTAGCTTACTAGAATATCTAGTGTTTTAATTTTTTATTATCTAATGATTGTTTGTTTGTGCATTTTAAATGTTATTATGATTTTCATATTTAAACTTTTTTAGCTTATAATTTTATATTAAATGTATTTTGTTAACGTAATGTGATATTGAATAAACGAAGAAAAGAAAATATTTAATAATAGGGACAACACTTCTCTATAAAAGTGGAATGCTATTTGATGAATGTGTATCATCATTTTAATAGCTATATTACATTTTAATGTAATATTATGTATTATTTAATTTTCGACTATTTAATTAAACTGGATAGTTAATTATTTATTCGAAAAATGCTAATTACATTTATAAGAACATCTATTTTTTATATTCAATCATTGATAATAATATATATTTAGGAATTGTTTTTGTATATTTTTAAATGATAAAAATTTATATAATTATAGTGTGTATTATGTGTCACCTAACTAAATATTTGTATTTACGAGTATATGAAATCTCACCTTCTAGGTCTTCTCATTCCTGTTGCTCATTGGACTTTAGAGCTCGTTAAAAATTTATTTAATGTAGTTTTAATCGGTTAAATAATTAGTTATAAAGTATTATACTGAATCGGGATTTGTTAATGCTTCTTAACCTATTATTATTTTAATATTTAGGGTTTGATAGAACACTTATAAATGTTTAACTAAACTTTTGAGTATGTGTGTTTGACACAGATTTACTTTGTATATTTGTTCATCTTAAAAGTATGATATTTAATAAAAAAAAATAAAAAAGCTATACGTATTGAAGGGAGTTATGTAAATCTTCTTCGAATGGCAATAAGGAAAAATATTTTTTACTTTAGACTAGAAAATACATTTTTAGTATACACTATAAAATATATTTATGATATTTTAAAATGAAAAAGTTGTAGATCGTATGTATGATTTAAAAATATTTTGGATTATATTTCATAACATTTATATTAATTTCATATTTTTTTCTAGCTATTTCTAAAGAAGATCCTGACCGCAATAGAACATCTAGGGATGCATTGCCGAGTAAATTGCAATTCAATGGTTATTCTGAAGAGTATCTTGATCGAATTGAACCAAACGGAAATATTCCTTGTGCCAATGATGAACACTTGTCCAGATACGGTAAATAATACTTAAAATAACTGTATATCTTAAAAAAAGACAGACCTTCATCAATGTATTGATGTTACCTTAATAGTTAAACATTTTAAAAATAATAATTTTTTATAATATGATGAATGTTAGTGATGCCACTTATAAATCGTTGTAGATATATTTGTTAACATTTTGTTATATTTATTGTTCAACAATTCGTGATTTTATTTTAACCTGGTGTTTATTATATATATTTGATTGAATTGCTTCTTATCTTATATCTGTTTGGTTTTATGATTAATTATGGTCTATACTGTTTGAAGTGTTGCGGTTAGCAATGGTATTTACTTTTTAACTTAAGTTATATGCATGTAGATAAAATAAAGTTCTTACTTTGAAAGGTTTTGAAGAATAAAAAGGTAAAAAAGTATTATTCAGTAATGTGTAAAAGTATTTAATACTATCTATAATACTCCTGTAATATCAATATCATATTTTCACTTAATTTATTAAAAGACCGAGTATTTATTTGTTTTCTTCAATGTCTTATACTCGGATACTATTCAATACTTTCAACTATAGTTTTTTGTTTAGTATAAAAAAAATAAAACGATTTTCTCTTGTATGTTTAATCATTGTACAAGTAATTTATAAAAAATGACCTCGGATAAAACAATTAGGAAAAAAGTTATAGATTAATTTTAGTCAAATTATTATTATAAATGTTATTGCATATAGATAGGTTTATTTTAATAGTGAATAGGATATTTATTTTATTAGCTTATAATATGACTTACACTCCATTTATATTTTTTTTTCTATAAATAAATCTGTATGAGCTTTTTATGTGGTGATCATAGGTTATATTGGTTTAACTTAGCTGTTTGTAGGGGGTAAGGTTGGTACGGTAGGTTGTATTTTTACGATTGTTACGGTTGATAGCAAACACGTGTATGTGTGGCAAGGTTTTTAACCACTATGATCCCGAGTGGTCACCCATTCGGGAGCTAGTAGCTGTGGCCGTTACTTACTCTCAGAGGTATTCCGCAACTGGAAGCAGCCAACGCGCCACGCCAAGCCATATTCATAATTTATATTGCTTAGTAGTTAGTAAAACTACATAATAAAGTTCAAGTTGATATTTAGTATTTATGTTACATTTTATTCTACCTAATATTCAATATATTATTTACTTAATGATTTGACTTTTTAAATATTATTTTTCTTTTCATTTAAGTTCATATCATTTCTTAAAAAGTTCAATGTAAAAAAATAAAATAAAATTTAGATAATATATTTTATTTTCATCGGGACTTTAAGTTTTTTTAAAAATTATTTTGTATTATTATTATTATTATTATTATTATTATTTTTTTTTTATTGTTGAATTGGTTTGAAAGTTATTTCCGAATCTTAATGAAATTAAAATTATATTACAATTTTCCATGAAATAATTAACTTGGTTGTACTCGATGTTGCCAAAAAAAAGACATTTAATTTATATTATTAAGTTTGATTGCCCTCAGGTCGTGAATTATTTTGCATACAAATTAAAAACTATAAATTATACTTTATAAAAAATTGAATACATTTTTTTTCGTCAAAATACAATTTCTGTAAGTGTTGAATTTTGATTTTGGATAACGCCCAGTTTTTAATATAAAATTGGTCATGTGGCAAGAGTACGCTATGGTTAGCTACTATAGAGCTTAATACTTTTCTTTTAAACTTAAAGGTTTCGAAAGCTTTTTATCCGCTTTTCTGAACTGTCAATAAATAATTACTTAAGTGGATAATGCGCATGAATAAACACCAACCATGAAATTGTTACGGAAACTGATACGCGATTTTCTTCACTAATTTCTGTAAAATAGTTTTAGTTTTGATTCATTATTATTACTTTTAATTTATTATTATTGTATTTACGTAAACATGAGAAATTAAATATATTAAATCTATTGTTTAATTTAACAAATAGGAATATAAAATTTAATAATATTTGCGACAAAAATATTTAATGGTAATCTGTTACATTTTTAACATTGTTATAATTCAACTTAATATTAAATAGCTTGTTATATGCATTTCGATTGTATCAAAAGAAAACTTGGAGTAATGAGATATTAACGCTTTCAGAATAAGTAGTTATGATTAAAAATGGACTGTGCATGCATGTGTTTTTTTTTTTTTACTAATTTTGTAAAATCTTCACAACTGATAAATAAAAATTAAAAGCCATTTCGTGTGCTAAATTATAGTTTTTAATACTATGCATTTAGCTGTTAATTATTAATACTTTCTCTAGAGATTGGAAAAGCTAATATCTTGTTGTTTTTCGGCAGTTAAAATTAAAATTAAATTTACCATATAAGCATTATGAGTAATGAGTAATCAAGTACACTGCAATTAATTGACTTCAAGTACTCGTATAAACTGGAATTTTGTTTTTTTACGTCATATTTGTTGTGATTTGTATGATTATAAAGAGTAATATCATGAATATAGTATATTATAAAATATTAATTTTTTAAAAATAAAATCCGTAGGTTAAATATATGTTATGTGCGACTAGTAAAATTAAAATGTACCTATTTTTTTAAAATATATATAAAGTACAAAAATCTATCACGTGTCAATAGTTATTATGAACTATGATCATACTTATTATAAGTTGTATATCATAAATAAATGTATATGCATATACCTAATAAATACCTAATAATATCTAAAAAAATATATAGCACATGAAAATTTAACTACGTTTATTAGTAAATAGTTAATATAGACACCTATTTAATCGTTTATATTCTTAATTTTCTAACCTAACCTAAAAATTATAAACATTTTGAGAGATATTAATTAATCTAAAATTGAAAGGAAAATTCTCATTTGTATTTTTTAAATATTTCTATTTTACCTTATAATAACCCATCAATCAAATTCATTTTGTATGAAATATTGGTATGAGGGACGTAAACAATTTTTTTTTTGTTTCTTTTTTTTTAGTATTGACAATGAGAGATGGAGCACTTACACTTACCTCGCATGATGACGTATTGTTTTATGTACTTGTTTTCGCTATTCTATTAATTTATATTCCTGTAGGAATTCATTTTTTTTCATATAAAAATAAACATTACACAGCAACCGATTAATTTTAGATTGGTGATCATAATATATCAGTTTCATTAATATTTTTTCAGTCAATTAATTATTATTTTTATAATTTTGCTATTAGGGATATTTAAACAATATACTTAAAACAATGATTTCATTTTCATCATTTAATATAATTTTAATATAAAATTTTTATTTAAAACGTTACCTATTTCATGGGACTATAATCTTTCTTTAATAATATTAATTTATACTTTGAATACATAAAAGTATATAATTTATTACTATTTAATTTTTAAGAAAGACCTGTATTACAAAAGATGTTCTATATTATCTTAAACTAATATTCGTGGTCTAGTGTGGCGCAGTGGTTGGCCTCAACCACTAATGTGTTCTTAGGTCAAGCATCGGCCGGCGTCGCTAGCTTTCGGATGGGTGACCACCCGATTTCTTAGTGACAAATCTATGATGCACACACATACACAACAACGTGTTCTAAAATAAACCCTATACAAAAAAAAAACCTACTGTACTTTTCTACAGCTAATGGCCTTAGTTGCCGGGTTTAAAAAATAAAAACTTAAATTCAAATTCTTCAGATAATATTATTATGTTGTACTAATATTACGTTTTTAATTTAAAATTAGTTTAACAACCTAACTTATACAGGATTTTAATAATAGGTATGTATCGTTTACTGTTCATACTCGTGATTCATTCTATAAGCAAAAAAGATTTTCTACAAATTTAATGAAAAACATAATTTTACTTTTGTATTGAAAACCACTATCTTATCATACTTACAATTTACTAGGTTTTTTTCTTGCAGCATTAGCTCAATTTAATTTGTCAGAAGTATAAAAGGTGAACCCATCAAAATCCCATTATGGTCGTTTGTCAAATACCCGCCCTGTTTGCATGCCAACGTTGTTAAGCGGTTATGTCACAACCTTTAGTGCTTCTGTCCCTGCAGGTCTCATCTATGTATGGTAACGTTTCACTTTTGATCGGTGACGGAAAAAAATAAAACCGTTCACATCATATCTTCCATCATTCAATGGCTATATCTATTTTTGAATCTACTGCGCCGCGCACAGTTTTTTTTTTTTTTTTTTTAGTGTGTAAGCAATAGTTTTCTGTTTCGTTATTAGTAATAAAGACAGTATGCTATTTTCATATTCAACCAACCCTAAAATGTACTGAAAATTAGAGTATTCAAAAGTTAAATTTAAAATTTAAACAACTAAGGATTGGTTAGTTATTTTTTATTTAATTCTTAGTAAGTTCTGTATAATCTAAATATTAACTATTTTTTTACTATAAAACAAATTGATATATCCATATTAAGTATTTTTTTTCACGTACCTAAGTATATATATATTTTTACTACGATTCAAAACATAATTTTATCAACGAAAGCTTTACGTACTTAATATTTTATTGTAGTAAATGGATCCTCCTTAGCAAAAATTGATTTGTTTCTAAATTCATTAAATTTAAAGAATTTTGAATTTGAACGCATTTTTCTTTAAAGTAAATATTTTAAACACTGATTTTATAGTTATATTATTATAGATATTATAGTTAAAACGATTAAAGTTTTGAATAATAATATTTAATTAATTTATTCGTCTATTGAAATTTATTGCCTGTACATTTTAATTTCATTTTTTGAATTCAATTTTTTTTGAATTTCTAACATTTAATATTTCTATAATATTAAATTTAAGTATTATGTTTTTATAATGTTCTTTAGTAATTTATTATTTTAATTATCATTGGTTTATTGAAAAATAGGAATAATGTTGTTCTGAAATTAAATTTATTGAATCAAATTATTATTTTACCCTTAAATAATATTGTGTTATTTGATAATTATTTTTCATTCTACAATATTTTGAAGTAATTTTCAATGATATATTTATGTCCTAAATGAACTTTGTAATTTTAGAAGCAAATGCAAAGGCTAAAAGATTGCTTAAGTTTTCGAGTGTTGGCTTTTTGTGCTGGTGTGTAATATACAGATGATGATAATATATAATATATAATATATGATGCTTTGTTAGTGTGTGACATATATATATATATATATGTATAATTGGATTTTAAAAATTATAACTTACTTAATAAAAGTAGAATAGAGAACATAACATTTTTTTTTAATCGCCAACTTGTTATTGTAGATTTCAAATATGAAATTCTTGTCATATGGTTCTGTGAATAAAAATTTATTAGTCATTTAAAAAAAATAAATAAAAATTTGCTGATTGTTCATCTATGTATTTTCAAAGTAAGATGATGTGTACCTCGACTCTAAATATTATATGTGCGTCACGTTCATTTATACACGCCGCCTACAATGTCTACTAAAGTTCAATGCTTAATATATACTGCTGCAAAATACATGTTCTAACAAGCACTTATTTATGGACTAGTAAATTTTCCACAGTTTTCTTCTGACTCTTAAGTAAAATGGTTTTACGTTTGGAAAATAAAATACGCTTTCGTTTAATAAAATACGAAGTTCATGTAGTAAGGAAGATATTGGTAGACTTAGATCTTCTTAAAATTAATATTATACAATCTTTTGTGTTATTTAGTATAAAAAAAATAACAGCTATAAAAAAAAAAAAATGTTCATACAATTAAACAAGCAGCTTAATCAAAAAACATAAAACCATAAAGGGGTTAGCGTGTGCGTTATAGCATACACTGTAAATAAAGTGCATATTTATATTTATATGTATTGTTTAATATACATATATTTTCACCACGTCTGGCTCATATATTATGGACATAATGGAATACCCCTACTCTTTATTTAACAAGAGCAAAACGCAAAGCTGATGAAAATTACATTTAAATCAATAGTTCTACACCATATATTCGACATTAAAGGTGACCATAACTTTTGATTGAGTTGAACAATATTTTATTTGACTTATTAACTGATGTAAAACTAATCTGGTATTTTCCCATTCTATAAATAATGATAAATTTAAACTATTGTAAATGTTTTAATCATTTAATAATTTTTAAAAAATAATTAGTTGACAAAAAAAAAAAAAATATTACTCTATATTTTTTCACTTATTATTTTAAAAACCCTGTTTAAATCTCATTTTTTAAAAATATTTGTATGATTTTCCTTTTTTATTTACTTTATAGCGACTTTAACTAAAATATAATTATTATTTAAACAAAATTGTTTATACAAGAATTAATATTTTAAAGTTTATAACCATAAAATCTGTCGTTATAATTTTAGGAACATAGAATTTTATATAAATGAGCTTTTCATCTTAGCTTAATTACCGTTCTTGTTATACTCCTTTTAATTTAAATTTAAATTTTACTAAACTAGTTTTAATCAAGTTTACATCCTTAACATAATTAATCTTTTAATACGAAAGTCAAATGGGTATGTTGCTTATTATTATTCTAAAATATTTTCATTTTTTTGTAATTAAAATTAATAGATTAAATTATTGTTAAAATATATTTGATAAATACATTTTTAGTGAACTAATTTATAAAAAATATTTATATGATAGCAAAATTTGTTTCATTAAAAAAATATTCAATCTTTCTTTTTTTTTAATATAACCAACAGATTTCCCTAAGGGGTTGATCTTTTATTTGATCGCACCCTTTTTGGTAGATAAAAAAAAAATCCAAAGTTTTATTTTTATTACTGTAAGTTCTGTGTATCTAAAATGTTAATAAAGGTTATAGAAAGTAGAGATGGCCTGTATAAAGAATTGTTTTTATGTTTTTAAATCATTATTTTTGACGATTTCAATTCCTAAACCTTGATAATAATGTTGATCCTTATACTTTTTTTCACATCATCAAAAATACATTTAATTATTTAAAATATTTGACTTTATTAGTTGATTTTTAACATTTATTTTAAATAAATTTAATCATATATCCAATTAAAATATTTAATCGAAAATAAAATTATACAAAATTCGCATATTGTTTAATTATCATTTATATTTTAATTTTGAAAAAAGTATAAACCAAGTACCTACTTATAGTTCCGTTCAGCTAATACTTAATTTATTTTATTAAAAACCTTAATACATTTATAAATTGAACTAAACATTGTTTAATACTATTAAAATAATTTTAAGTAAGCAAATGCTAAAGTATAGAATCTATAATAGTGTATTACTTAGAACATTTAATTATAATTATTGTTAAAATATGTAATTTGCTAGAAACATCAAAAACTGGATTGTGAAAAAAAATATAAAACTATTAATACAACCAATAATAATTTACACCACATAATAAAATTATAATGTTAATTAAACAATTACTTTAAAAGTAATTACTTTAAATTACTTAAAAGAATAATAATTGTGTAACGTTTTATTTAAATCTAAAATGAATACGATTTATGAATTGTAATTGTATTTTGTTTGTACATTATGTGTAAAAAAACTGTTGTTTCTGAATTTCTTAAGACAATATTAACATATCTAATCGCTTATTTAGGCAATTATTTCTAAATTTTTCCTGTTATAAATATTATAAACCTTGTGTCATATTTCATATAGCAGAGTTTCCCTTGGAAATTTTCTCTTATTAAAGACCCTTAATCCCCCGCAACTGTTTTGTTGTGCTTTACAAATAAAAACGCTCTCTTGAATAATAGTTTCGACCTGTCATCTTCAGAGCACTTGCCAGGCTATTATCATACGCAATACACCTCCAATCCCTTCTTTGCATTTAACTAAAAAACAAAACAAACCGTAAGTGTACAAAATCATTGTTTTTATAAAGAAGATTTAAAATAAAATTATTCTCACAACCAAGAATGATTTTTCGTTGTATTTTATATTAACTCTGACGTTACCGGCGTTTCGAATAAGTAGTTACTTTATGTAGTTACTGCTTAGAGCAGCTTATAAAAAATAAAATAAAATAAAATAAAAGTAATAGTGAAAATAATATCCAGTTATATAAACTGTTCGGTTCGGTTTGTACACACGAGGGATTTTAATTTCCTGAGCGTCGTGTAATCTATAAAAGGGTCAACGAACAGATTTCATCAGGTGAAGTAATTTGTCCCCTAGCTCCGGGAATTGCATTTGTATGGCTGTACGTGTGTGTTTAATCTGTGAGAAGAGGTGAGGGATTCATTTACTAGACTTTGGCAACACGACAAAAGCGTACATGGAGTGCAATTTAGACATTTGGATGACAAACGCCCATCAAAGCCAGTTCCCGGGTGTGGTGCCCTCTGTGTTAATTTCCACTAATAATATCATTCCGACGTCATTCGCATTGGTTGCGCCGTTAACGATTTTTTTTTATTTATGTCGCTTTAAACACTACGAACTGTCATGGTGTGTGTGATATAGGTTTATGCTTTAGTATTCCCTCCTCTTATATGTGATGATTTGTGAATAAAAAGCATAGTTCGCTGTCAAGTGTGAAACTAGAAACAACATTTTATTTTTGTTATGTATTTATTATTTTATGCTGTTAAAAAATCCAATACTTAGAATAGTATTTTATTCTATTATTAATATTATGTTCGTTTTATGACGTATCGTTTAGAATTGTTTACCTTTATTTCTACTTTCGTATACAATATAATATATTATATTATTTTGTTTATAATAGGTAGTAAAAAATACAACAATATAAATGAAATGTGTTAAAAGATGTTATGAATACAAGCTATGTGTAACAACCAACATCTAGGTTCCGTTTTTGTTTTCCCGGTGTGATGTAGTAATAGTTGTATCAAATTTTTGAAAATATCAATAATCCCAATTTCCTAGTTTTGTTTATTTTGTGGGGTGACAGTTTTTCGATCCGTTGTCTTTAATATATTATATTATCATACTATACGGGGTATCCTAATTTATAGTCATTCGTCCGCTCCGGATGGAATTTGAAATCCATATTCTGTGATAATGCATAATCAAATGTCATAATTTATAAGTTATACTATCATTATATTGCAGGGGTGGCCAACAAGAAGAGACTTGCGAACCGCCCAATATATTAATAAATATGGAAGAGCCAAAATAAAAAAAAAAATGCATATTAATGTGTGTATATGATTATATCGTAGAGAAGATAATTAAATATATTAATCGTAATAAAATATATAAAATGCAAAACAATATAATATGATATTAATTAATAATTAAAAATAAAAATAAATTCATATTAAAATTGTTTTTTTTGTAATAATGTTTGTATCTTACGATAAGATGTGAGTTATATAAGTCTATGACGGTAGCCGCAGTTTGGCCATCCCTGTTATATAGCATTATAGAAATTATTATGTATCTACTGATTAATACTGATTTTAATTTAAAAAATTAAATTTTATTAGTTAAAATTTCATTATAACAATTGTACTTTGAATTCTTTGGCTTAGAAACACCATATTTATTTAATATCATATTTAATTATTATTTAACCTAACCTATTTAATATTTGCTTATTATGTCTATATATATTGTATACATTTTATGGTGTCATGGTTCAAAGTATATGAAGTAATTTTTTAGGAAAACATATTATCTTTTTCTCTATTATTTCAAACATTTCACTATATAACCTAACGATATTTACTTCAATTATTTGTTTTCCTCCTCTTCACGAAAAAAAACCAAACAATAAATCATCGTTATCTATAATGAAAGTTTTATCAAAACTTCTTGTTTGTATCAAAAATAATTTAAAATTCGATTTATTACTTACACAATTCTTAATTTTCTAGCTTGTATATAGATATGATCCTTTTAAATTATATGTTTGAAATATACTTAAAATAATTAACTATTTTAATTACTATGGATTTGTAATTGCTTATATGATCCTTATTTTACATTATATATATTTAATATAACGTATATTATTATCACATACATGCTATAAAAGTACCTATAGGTAAATGATAATAAATTATATTACATTATATTTTTAGTTTTTTATTTAGCATCTAATTTGTATTGGATTTATTAATTATAAATAATTTAACGTACATTAGTTGAGATTATTATTATTTTTATTTATACATGGTTTATTATAATTTTTTTTTTTTTTTTTTATTGAGCTGATATATTGTGTTGTCTGTATCGAGAGCTTCCGACAGAATATTACGACTTCCGCTTTTAGTCTTTCCTTCTCATAAATACGATATTTGGTTATAAACTCATAATAACATGTTTTACCATAAGAGAGACTAACAGTTGGTATATTTTATTTCATAGTCGAGTTATGTAATAATTATACAATTTATTATTTTAGATATTTAAGTATAATATCAAGAACGATTATTATTAATTTAGTCTCCAAATTAAATTTTATATTTATATTTTTAGATTGGAGTTCTGGTCTTGGTGATCAAGAACGAGTTAAACGGCAGTTATCCGTTTCGTCTGATTCAAAGCTGTTAGACGAAGCTATATGTGAGGAAACGCGTGTCATACTAAGACCTAAAAAACCTCCTAGGCCTAAATCAGAAGTGTTCCTAAATCAACCCAACCACAGACGAACCAAACGGTATTCGGCATTTGGGGTGTGTATTTGTTATTTAACTTAATATTTTTTATATATTTATATGTGCAATCCATTGCACGTTGAAAGGAAAGTACTTAAATCTAACCTCTCCCCCATTCTTGATGAAAAATAAAATTCAGAATTGTTTTGAACACTAATGATGTTTATAACTTTATTCATTATAATATAGCTTTAAGCAGCCAAGAAATGTTATACCATTTTATACCTCATTATTATTTTTCCCTTTTGAATTTCGATTTCTTTTTTCCCTTTAAAATATGACACGTAACTTTGAATTCACTATTCTCGAGAAATATTATTAAATTCGCTTTCAAACATTTCTTCCTATATAATATAGTATTGTTTTTCATTCTAACTATCATGATTTTTTACTCTTTGTTTTATTTTATTCAGGGAGATTCTCCGTTTGGAAAATCAGAGGCGTACATAAAATTAGATCCGCTTGGTGAAGGTTCCTATGCTACCGTGTTTAAGGGGTACAGTAAGTAAGTACAATAACGATATACATACTAAACATATATTTTATAGATTTTTTAGTAAAAAGTTAATTATGCATTTGAGATGAATTAAAAATATTTTTGTGCATCGTTTATTTTTAATTATGTATATATAAGATGGAATAATTTTTACTACATACATTTAAAATATTTAATTTTTATTAGTGAACAAGTTATTAATTAGTCAAATAACTAAGTCTATAATATTCATGATAATGATATCGTTTAAATTATTGTTTATTTTTATTTTTATTAGAATACAGAATTTTAGTTTACCGTAAATCCATGAAAATTTTAATCGTTAATATTTATAACTTCTTCTATAAACCGTAAAACATTTTGTTTTTTTTTTTAATTTTGTATTTGAATAATATAAAATAAATTTCTTACTAGATTGTTAAAATGATCCATCATACATGTATTTATATATATTATCTATATTAAATAAATAAAATAATTGTTAAAGGCACAATATTCAGCGTTACTATCTTAAGTCAAGATAATTAAAATTTTAAATAAAATAACAACTTACTGTAATGATAAAAAATAAATGTATTTATATTAACTTCTCTATTGTGCTTACTGTAAATATATTTTATACAGATTGTATAAATTAAAATAAATATATAAAAAAAAAAAAAAATTATATTAATGAGAATGAAGATAAAATGATAAGTTAGTTTGTAAACAAAACGTTTAAATGTGTACAAGAATTACATTTTTACGATTATTATATGAAGAAAAATCGATGGAATATTTTTTTGGTTCTTTATTTAATTTTACGTCTTATTCGTAGCAAATAGAGGCTATTAAAAGTTTAAATAACAAAAATAAGTCAACAGTTTAATTTGGAAGGTTAACATATTTTTTTCCATAAAGAAACATTGTGTATCAATGGTTAGCGTGCCTTAGTAAAAATTTAATAAATGAAAAATCGATCGTGTTTCAATCTCTTGATATTTACATTATTTACATTAGGATATTATAAATGTAGTATATATCAATAATATTATTAAAGATATACATATATTTATTAAACATGTAAATACGTACTATACATGGTGTATAGGATTTATAATAGGTTCTATATGAATTCGGGTTTATATAATTTATATTATGATTTGGTTGTTATATAAGCCGATCATATATCAGAAACTCCGGTGTTTGTACATTGTACATTACTAATTTGTTGTATGATATGAATATTATATCACGTTGTATATATATAAACTCATAATAATATTTGCCGCCGTTTTATGTCAATAATTCATAACTAATAATTTACCTTTTTTTTTATTTCAAGTTTGACCAATCAAGTCGTCGCGTTAAAAGAGATAAGACTACAAGAAGAAGAAGGTGCACCTTTCACGGCGATCCGTGAAGCTTCGTTGTTGAAAGAACTGAAGCACAACAACGTGGTCACTTTACATGACATTGTGCACACACGTGAAACACTTACATTCGTTTTCGAATACGTTGTAAGTCTTCAGCATGTTATAATTTAACAATATATCTGGTTTCAACTTAAAACATAAATTTTTGCAGTTACAATGTATTATTACTATTATTATTATTATTATTTATTACATATTTAAAAAAAACCTCAATTTTTAGTACCTTTATTTTTTTTAAATTATGTTTTTCTATATTATTTTCTACTACTTTATTATTATTTTTATGGTTGCATAATAAAATGTTTATACTAATTTATACTATCTTTATACTCGAGTACAGTAATAACGTTTATGAATTCAAAAATACAGTAAAATTAATAGGTATTGATCTAAGAATAAAATATTATTATTCTCTCCTAAAAAGTATTTACATAAAAAAAATAATGTTTGATGGTTTGTTTATATTATAAACAAACTCTACTACTGTTTTTATTTATGTGAATAGAATAACTATACGTCTATACGTACATCATACATCTTTGGTAACAAAAGTTAACATTTTACGTTCTATACATGTAAATATTTCGAAAGTATTACATTATCCTATTATGATGTCATTAATTACTATTAAATGGTTTCTATAACAGGCTCAGAAGCTAAAAAATAATAAATTCCTTCTATGATAAATGTTCATTTAATTTGATTGTATTCACTCGTAATGCATCCACTATACTATAAATGCTTATGAGTCATAAACCTTAGCTACAATATAAAACAATGAATTATTTTGATTTATATTTGATTTGTCTTCATGTATTATTTTAAATATCATAAAGTTATATAGTTATTCAAATGCATTATTATTTTGATGTTTTATTTATATCTTAAAAATATATTTTGTATTATATTGTTTTAAATGAATGACTTATCATAATGTATTAATATCATTGTCAAGATTTAGTTAAATTTAAAATCAATTTATTTTTAACTAGATTTTAATAAAAAATGTTATGTAGTTGTTCTCTTTTTAAAATTAAAAATGTGAACAATACAAGTAATTAAGAAATTGAATAATTGATCTTAATTATTCCTTTAGAATTTCCCAGTACATAATGATTAATGGATACAGGAACAATAAAAACTGAGATATATTAATGTAAAAACTTATTAACCTTGTGATAATTATTTTAGCATACTGATTTGTCACAATACATGGAAAGACATTCAGGAGGTCTAGATTATTCTAACGTACGACTATTCATGTTTCAATTATTCAGAGGCTTAGCATATATACATCAACGCCGTGTACTTCATAGAGATGTTAAACCCCAGAATTTGCTCATCAGTGAGATAGGAGAACTTAAATTAGCTGATTTTGGTAAGTGTTGGATTAATTAATTTCCTATATAAAAATTATGTGCACTTCTATTCAGGTAAAAATGTTTATTGTTATTGTTTAGGACTGGCTCGTGCTAAATCAGTGCCAAGTCATACATACTCACATGAAGTAGTCACATTGTGGTATAGACCACCAGATGTCTTGCTTGGGTCTACAGACTATTCAACATCCTTAGATATGTGGGGTGTTGGATGCATATTTATTGAGATGATTACTGGTGTGCCCACATTCCCTGGAGTACGTGATACATATGATCAATTGGATAAAATATTTAAGGTTAGTATACAATTGATTTATGCTTATTAACTTTTAATGGTTTTATTGTTTTAACTTTGTTTCATAGATTTTGGGTACACCTACAGAAGAACATTGGGAAGGTTGCACACATCTAAAAGGTTATAAAGAAGGAAGAGGAAAAATATTTATGTACCCACATCAAAAACTTGGCCATGTGTTTCCTAGGTTGTATGACATTGCTGAAGGCGAAAACTTAGCTACGTCATTACTTCAGGTACAAATTTATATGGTATACTAATTTAATAAATGTATTAATTGTCACTATCTGTAATACATATAATAGATACAAATATATTACTACAGTGATTATTAATTATATAAATAAATAATAAAAAGAATTCTGTATTTTTATTATTTATTACAAAAAATCAATTTCAAATGTCATATTACATCAATATTATTTTCATAAATATTTTTGTTTTCAATTTACAATAACAAAACAAAGCATTTTTTTTTTTTTTTGTAACTTAATGAATAAGTATTTTTACAGTTAATTTTAAACATTCATCATAATTTTTATAAACATTTTTTATTTTTTTTTTAAATATTCTAATTTTATTGAAATATATAACCTATTTCATATTCAAATACACTAATTTAACTTTCTTACAAAAAGTATTTATGTTAATATCGATGATAAGATAAATTTAAATATCTATTTCAATTTTTTTGCATTAAATTTTATGTTTCTTGTAATGGTTTTTGATAAATAATTGTGTAAATATTAAAGGTTTTTACATTTCATGCAATTATATTATAATATATACAAAATTTTTATTGATAAATATTGATATAATTAATCTTATAACTAATTAAATTTACTAAAAATATTTATTATCCATAAATTTTATTGAAATTGTTACTGACAATATTGAAGTCACTATGTGTATTTATTTTTTTTATTTAATATTTAAATTCATTATTTATAAAAATATAATATTTTTTTTTCAGCTTAATCCAGATTTGCGTATAAACGCTCCAGCTGGTCTTAGGCACAAATATTTTCAATCCCTTCCCAAAGCTATATATGATCTTCCAGATGGTCAGTATAATATTGATAAAATTTAAAAAATTAATTTTAACTAATTGTATTTTTATATTTTCAGAGGTGTCTGTTTTCAGTGTAAAGGGTATTCATCTGAGTCATGAATCAAGAACTACGTTCAAGTGTTAAATGTTTTTTTTTTTTTTTTTAGTAATTCTGAAGTTATTACTAATTATTAGCTCAATAAAATTAAAATAATAATATTATATTTAAGTATAGTTGTTTACCAGAAACATTGAGTTGTGCGGCCCAATCGGGGCTTTACGCGTCTCGGCTGTTGAGCCATTTTACTGTGATGATGATTATTTTATATTTCCTATATTCATACTTATAAATGTTAGTATATCAGTGTTGTAAAGGGCTTCTAGAGTAAAAATATTTGAATATTAAAAAAAAAAAAACAATCAGTTATTTTACAATAATACACTTATTAAAAATATAAAAAAAAAGAACAAAGAGGAAATAAGATAATATAAAATATGTATTTTTAGAGCGATAATAATCTTTTTGTGTTTACTACTTATACAGTTTTCACAACTAAAATATTAGAATTTAAGGCAAATGAAATTGCTCAACAAAGTGGGGGTCAACTGTATAACAATCTAGTAACATTACAATATGTATACTTACTAATACATATATTTGTATTGATAATATTAAACATTAAATTTAAACTGAACAAAATAACTTAAATACTGTCCCCACATTCGCTTTGCCGTCCCTTGAACGTCCACTTCATGTAAAATTATTGTGTTTGAAAAACATTCCTAAAAATGCATCAATCACAAAATTTTCCCTTAGGATTATATTTGTTTTTGAATAGTATATTTTACATTTGTCGCTTGCCGTCCAATTGGTCCGTCAAAGCAAAATATTCCTCTAAAAATATTTTATTTAGCCGATAACAACATTTTCAAGATGACATCAGGTCTTTTGTTATTGTTAAACTATTTAATAAAAGTTAATGATCCGTTTACATTCATTTATATTAATGGTTGTGTTTTTAAACACATAATGTATTAACTTACTGCATTTTATATATATACCTACTTACATGTATATTATATTTTTTTTTATTTTTTTTTTTTTTTTTTTTTAATCTTTATTTTGTATTCAAATAAAATGTATACAAAGGTTGAGTTAAGAAGTAATAGAGTTAAATCAAAATTTTGATTTAACCTTACGATTAATGTACAATTTATATTTTAATGTAATTTTTTTATAATTTTAAAAATCATAACAATTTTTATTTTTACTTTCTTACTATGATACACTCAACATTTTTATTTTTTTAATTTTATTTTTAATAACTCAACCTTCTTAGGTACTTAGTAAATCTTAGTTCATTCAGTATATTATTTAAATATATAAATATATTTTTTTCAAACTAATTTCACAGTCTCTCTTTAAAGGTAGCAAATATATTAGCGGCTAAATATTATATTAACGAATTAATAGATTATAAATAATGACATCTTATGTATGATAGATATTTCACTGTGTTCTAAATTTTGCACACGCTAGTGAAATAACCAATTTCTGTCACTAATGAAGTCAATTAATTTATTGTGAAAGATGAAGTCGCGTACTTAAGTATTTTTTTTTCTGTAAAATAAATTTTGTACGCTGTTTTCTTTAATGAAACATTTAAGGCAATATATGTGGATTTCAACTGTGATTGTATGTCATTGTGTTTTAAGTTAACAATTTTAACAGTTTAGCAAAATTTGTGTAATTTATTTAAAAAAAAATAAAAATGTTTATGATGCCCTTTCTGTATCATTTTCCTGCCCATTGAACTACTGTTTTGTCTATATTTTAATATATTGTCATAATAATAGTGTATTTATTATTATTAATGTAATATACATATTTTATGTGACAATTATTATTATTATTATTATTATTATTATTATTATTATTATTATATTATTATATTATTATTTATTTATTTTAGGACTGTTAAAAAAAAAAAAAAAAAACGGGTGTAAATAGAATTATTATCATAACTTTGTCATTTATATAGTTTGTTTATATATTATATTTGTTTAAAGACTTTATATTGTAGAACGACTCATCAAGTGTAAAAAGAAAAAAAAAAGAAGAATTAAATAATAAATTATAAAACAACAAATTTCTCAAAACAAATATCAAGTTTTCTTTTATTTACTACTAGCTAAACATGTATATTTTATTTAACACCTAACACACAAATAAAACTAATTGTGCCACTTTGTATGTACAAATGATAATTCATCACACGTCAAATGGATTGGAGATCATATATTGCCGCTGACAGCTCGTTGGAATCACGTAAATGGCCACGACATCAATATGTACGCAAACAGCAGTAAGAATAAATGTTTTTTGTTTAGGCCTGTAACAAATAATGATTAAAAAATTAAATATCGGTAATTTTATAGTCAAGTTAACAGTTATTATAATTTTAAACACTTCAGATTGTGTCCATGATTAAAAATTATATTCAGATATATTTAGTCATTATGTTTTATGGTTAATTTTTAAGAATATATTTTTCCTCAGAGTTTGTTCCTTGGTATGGTGCACCTTATATTAAACAATATTATGTTTGTTCACATAGGCTATTTATCAATGATTGTGTAGGTACCTTTTTGGTGAAGAACTTATCAAGACTTATCTAGGCTTTTTTATATAGTCATGGATATGAGTACTGTACAGTTTTAATGAAATATAGTTCTAATGATCAAATAAAATATTAAATTTAATCGTTAACGTTACCTATTCGAATATCTTAAGTGCTATGTCATGATTGTGATAAAGGGTGTAAACGTGGACAGACTTTAAAAGTTTAAAAGATATAAAATAATCGACTTAAAACTTCGCAAGTAACATTGTATACCTACCCTTATATATTATAATGTTAAATTATATTAGGGTGTAGCCGATACCAAACGCTTATCTCAAAGTAGGTACCTAATACTTTAGTGGTTTGGTATATTAGCTTGTCACAGTTATTTAAATCGTTTGTACTATAACTACACATTTACGTCTATTTTTGTGATCAAGATATTATTAAATATTTATTATTGTAATACACTAATACCTACTTACACTTAAAAGCCTTATGTGAAAAATACATTTGTGGGAATTTAATAGTTAAAACAATTATTATGAACATTTATTATTTTTAACGTAGGTAGGTACCTACCTAATAACACATGAAAGTAAAAGATAATGAATTATGATAACAATTTATATTACATACTAGGTACCTACCTACTTATAAATATTTTCTTGGGCATGTTTCTAAACGGTTTTATTTTTAGTATAATATTATGTTTCCTACTAAAAACAAATTCACGCTAACCCAATTATTCTTAATTCTAAAATGATTTTCAGAAAATTTAAGATTTACTGTTGAACAAGGCATTTCTACTTCACCGCTACACACCATCTTTAATGAGGTCCCCTAAGATAGTAAACTAGCACCCAACCTTTACAACATCTATAGACTATAGGTATAGGAAATATTTCTCCAGCTCTTGACACACTTTAAGCTGTATAAGTCACATTTACTGATGACACAACCATATTATTCACAAACAATGTCATTAAAACAACTGCACGCAATTTATAATAGCCTCATTGAAGCTTGATGCAAAAATCGATTGATAAAAATATATGAGAGCAAGTTAACACAAGTCACTTTTTTCTTTCGCATTATATGCTCCTTTGCAATAAAATTTAATAATGTAATCATTACCGTAGTTCCTGTTTCTATCATAATGTATGTTTTCAAAACTGATACTTTTGTAGGTAGGTACCTACACTTATGACCTATATATTTTTAAAA
Source organism: Melanaphis sacchari (assembly GCF_002803265.2). Lineage (NCBI taxonomy): Eukaryota > Metazoa > Arthropoda > Insecta > Hemiptera > Aphididae > Melanaphis > Melanaphis sacchari. Next base: position 2,985,782 of record NW_020271125.1, on the reverse strand, counting down.
CGTAATTTTGGTGTGAGTGGCAAGCATACCGCTTAATATTTGCTTACTTTTTATTTATCAACTAAATGATTCTTTTTGTAAATCGATTTTGTTACCAAGTTTCATTTATAAAAACCACCTATTATCATAGGTATAGGTAATATTGTCAAATATACCTAAGAAATACAAACTTTAAATATAGATATAACAACTCAATTGTATATTTTTATTTTTAGTTGAAAGCGGATGTATGAGAAGATGAGATTATACAAAATAATGCTTTTTAAAATTACAGCTATAGCTCTATAATAGATTACAAGGAAAACATTTTTAATACCTTTCAGAATACGAATCATTAAAATTTCAAATACTTTAGTACCTATTTGTGGATATCACAAAAATATATAAATATTTTTTTAAATATATCAGGACTAGAGCGTTTAATCAAGTTTTGTATTAATACAAAAAAAATCCTAAATTTTTTTTTAACAATGTACTTTTTTGTTGTTAGACTACTATATCTAAATTTGAATATATATTATATACATATACAGAGTGATTTATTAGGTCACCAAGGATACTAACTCGAGCATGATTTTATTAATTAATACCCAAATTATGATTAATAAGTGCTTAAATAGTATACCTATTTAATAACTAATTGGTTATGGCAATACAAATTTATAAATTTAACCATAGATAACAAAAATATTGGAAAATATTTTGGCTCTTGAGTTATTTAATAGGTATTCAAAATGTTTTACTTCTATTTTTGTTGATAACATTTTTGTTTACCTGTAAATTATTTATAATAGAAAATTCGTTGTTAGTTGGTCATTTGACAAATTAAAAATACCGAAAAAATACATAAATTTAAATATTTGCCATGCAAGCGTGTGCCAATACAATATTGACGTTCGAAATTTATATTCACATAATGGTTATCGAACTGACTAATTTTAATTTGTAAATTTAGTGAATTCAATCAAAACCTGTTGTCGTTTACTATTTGTCAAGCCGTTAAAATGGAAAAAAAAACGTAAATAAATTTATGCAAATACAATAATAATTAATTAAAAGTTATTATACGGGTAAAATCAACTAGAGCGTTTTCCAATAAAACGATTTTTTTAAACTTTTATATTTACTCATCGTTTGGTTTTCATTTAATTATCATAATCATATCATGGGTTTTTTTTTATAATGCGCCTAATATAATATATAGATATGTGTACCTGCAGTACACATAATAAATTGGTAGTGATTATTTTTCATAATAGTATTTTAAATAACGGAAACAATTTATTATACTATATGTCGCGGTAGTGTACAATTGTACAAAAACAAAATTTATTAGATATGTCATAATATATATTATACAGGTATAATATTATAATAATTATAAATAATAAAATCTAATAAGCTTCCCCTGTGCCAAATGTCTCATTAGTTATTGTAAAATAATATAAACTTATGTACATTATGCTAAGTAATTCATAAAAAATAGAAAAACATCCATTGTTTTATAAACTATTAACTTTTTAGAAAATATTCTTTTATATAATTGTAAGTTTTATAATAATATTAATTAATATCTACGTTTATTATGCGTTGTAATGAATCTAATATAGAACGTATACTACTCATAAAACCTATTTAAAGGCTTATTTTGTTATCATGGTTAACCTATAATAGTTCAAATAAATATTACGTTTTATACGGAGTATTCCATTTGTTCATTTGTCCGCGCAATACTCAGCGTGTATCTAATCAAACGGTCGTTTATAATACATTTTTTTTTTTTTATGTGAAATAGTCTGAAAGGGTTTGCGTTTAATATATTCCCGTCAATATACAAACGTATAATATGAAGTATACCTATACGTACTTAATGAAGAATTAATCCGATCCTCTATTTTTAAACTCAACTTTAATATTAGTATTAAAATATAAATCAAACGTATATTTTTTTTCCTACGCTTACTAAGAAGAAGAGAACGTTTCTAGTTGTAAATTGCAAATGGACATTCATTAAATACAAACATTAATAAAAACAATTTATTTTGTTGTAGGTATCTAATTTTTGCACAAACTACATCATACTTAAAAAGTTATCTTAAAGTCTGAAAAACGGGTCGATAAAAAAAAACGATTGGTCTTACAAGCAGAAATAAACAATGTAATATTATATTTAATATAAAACACCGGGGAAGTAGCTTATTGTTATACCTATAGTATGTGTGTCAGAACTTGTTCAAAAGAGGGGCTAGGGAGACTTTACCCGTGGTCCGTATGTTGAAGAATGCCACAATGTGTCGTCTTATTTTTAATTTTTAGTATAACAACATATCTAAGTTTTTTAAACAGTGACTTAAATAGAAAATTTTACTCAAGTTAGTATTATTTAATTATTCTTAATTATCAATTAAGAAGTATTTTATAACCGTTGACTAATAAATATAAATTAATATTTTGTTAATCATTGCTACAATACTAAAACATATAAATTATACATAAATTTAAAATTAAATTCAAAAATTTACAAATATCACTAAAATAGTTAAAATATTTTGAAAAACATTTATGTCTAATATTTGCTAATATTTTGAATATTTTTAAACATAATGTAGATACTCAAGTATCAATAGTTATTTATTAAAATATAAAATGTTCTTTATAATGCTGTGTAATTTTATTTTTTTATAGTAATGTAGCAATAGCTGTGATTGTTACGTATATACACAAAAACTATAAAAGATTTTTTTTAATTATATTTTATTTTGTTTTTTGACAAGATCTGGGATAGTGTATTTTTGACACTAGACTTGTATTTATACAGGGACATCTGGCGGATGTATTTTTCCGATATAAATATATGTGTGAAAGGTTAACCGACCACAAGCCAGATATAGAAATTTGGAGATAATAAGGATAAGCACTCTAGCCTATGAGAGCTGATCACCGAACTGGCAGGGTTTGTTAGACGCGACATTACAGAGCTGGAAGCAACACCTCAATAGCTAACACCACATAATTACTCTTCTAATATTATTTTTAACTTAGTCGATTTTATTAATACGCGTAACTATAAATACAACAATATTCCATCTTTCAACCTGCCACACATCGGAGTTCACAACAATAATTATTTTTAAACAAGATTTCTATGAGAAATCTGAAAAACTGCCATTAATTGTCAAAATATTAATGTTGAAATGAAAAAAAGTGTGAATCGTGTCGATAGTGAATATTTAATACTCTGAAGTTGGATGTAGGACCGTCTCTAGGTTTTTTAGCACTCAGAGCAAGAATTATGTCGACGCCCTTCACTCTCTTTTTTTCTAATTTTAACGCCTTTCGCCCCTCCCCTCCGACGGATTTTGGTGCTCCTGTACCGTCACATACGTCGATCATATCTAAATCCGACCCTGGTAAATTCTATTATACATTCAAACATTTTTAGCACACTCAATCTTCTTCTAGGTTAGTAGACCCAATGCAACTTGGAACAAAGTAATTATTATAATTTTATTTACTACCTATGGTAAATTCTGTGAAAAATAGTACGATGTCGATGATTTAACGTTTTTAAGCGGAGATATTTAATTGCTACTAGCATATCTATTTGCGTGTCAAGGAAGATTCAGTCGGTATTTATAAGTACAAGTATAATATATATATATATATATATATATATATGTGTGTGTGTGTGTGTGTGTGTGTGGGTGAGAGAGAGAGAGAATTTGATCTATTATTTCAAATATGGAATTGCACTTTTAAATTATTATAATAAAAATTAAAAAATGCACGTACTAAATTATTTTTTTTTTTTAATTAAAAGGTGCACACCGCTTGAGTATACAAATTAATTAAAACGCTGGTCGACAAAACGATGGCCTTTTCCATCAGTTCCGTGAGTAATGAAATATAGCGTGATTTAAACAGTTTACTTGTTGACTTTCTTGGTGTATTATACCTACAAAATAAGTATCCTTACACCAAATTCAGATGGTCAATACTTTAATTCTAATAACTTTAATATACCTACAGAATTTCACATGAAATATACTAGACATTTAAATTTTAATAACGCAATTATTAAAATTCTAATGTTAGCACTTTTAAGTAAGTATACAGAAATACAATATTTTAAAATACAGATATTTTTGTTTACAAAGTAAAATGTATTATATATCATGTGGTAACTGGTAATACACACTTTTTTCAAACGAGAACATCCTTTTCAGATTCTGAGCGGAGCGATGAATGCATTGATTTTATAACGATGTGTATTTTTCAAATAAAACAGGATCCAATTTTTGACTTTTGAGGTAGTTTCTAATAGAAAATTGGATTTAGTCACTATTCTAGTTAGTTAAAACTAAAAAAATGTTCAATATTATTCTTTATAATCGGGAAAAACAAAAAAATAAATAAATAAATGAAAAAACGAAAGTTTTACGCTGAATAAATTATCAAAAAATTAATATCTATAGATATTTTTAATTTACAAAGATGTTTTTTATTATTATTTTCTATACGTTGTATAACTTTTAAAAATATATTTCAAGTTTTTTTTTAGCAATTTATAGGTACCTACTTATGAGAAATTTTCGATTTTTTTTTCTATAAATAAGTAACAAAGAAAAATTAATCACAGGGTCAAAGTTTTCAAAAACTTAATAACATCACTTATAACTTATTTTTATATTTCTATAAAAAAAATTATAAATAGACATGGGCAAAATTTGTCTTATATGCATTTAAAGTTTAAATTTTTACTAAATTCATCAAAATCGTGAAAATTTACAAATTACTAGTATTTCGTAGTAAAATATGTACACAATTTTAAATGTTTGTAGCTTATAGGTTTGAAAATTTAGTACAATGTTTATAATAAGTAGTTTATACTGGAACTAAAAAATTAATAAAAATATTTGAACGATAGTTAACGTTGTTAATGACTTTGTTATAATTCAAAAATATTATTTGTGGGGATTTAAAACTCATATATGTAATATTATGTAGTCGTCATGTAATATTATGTATGCCGATCGCACAACATTCCTATCACGTTGTTTTGTGTACTTTATTCCGTGTAAAAGTCAATTTACTCAGTTTTTTATTCGTTTTGGCGTCAAAACTTTTGCCTATTTTCAAACTACCATTAACTACTTTCATGATTTCAATCAAACCTGACGTTCTTCTACAGTCGTAAAATTAGTAATATTTTTAATTGTTCTAATAAATTATTAAAACTTGGGCGACGGAACACCTAATGGTGCTGTTTCACCACCGTAGTTTTATCTCAACCAAAAGGTATACGCCGCCGATAGCCTTGTCGCATTCTAAAAATGCTCCATAACACACAAACAGTATCTCCTTTAACTATTCAATAAACACGTTAACAGAGTGATCGTAGTTTAGAGCTTTTATTTTTTGAGTTACATCAAAAAAACAAAATGGTTTTTGTCAAGTTGGATTTATGTAACAGTTCCCACTTTTCTTAATTTTTTTGTTTGTTTTTCCCGATTGCAAAAATAAGTACTGGAAATTTTTAATTTTATTTCTCTAAAATACAAACTAGATTCAATTTGATATCTAAAACCATCCCTATTTTTTATTGACGATTTACCGTGTTTGCTCATTCACAAAAATAAAAACACATATCCGTAAAATCAATACATTCATAACAAAATATGAAATAGATTGACATCAACCCACACACTTGTGTACCAGCAGTTACTTTTGTGGGACTTCAAAATATTGACATGCATCTGTAATTACAACCCATGTTTTCGCTTACAATGTCATTTTTTAAGTCGTACAAATTCCATTTCTTTCTTTTCGTTTTTAAAATTTAGAATTTGTGTCTTGGGTAATAATTGAATTTACATACGTTTATACAAAGTACATACTCACATAAAGTACAGTGTAATTTTAATTTGCCAATCGATAGAATTCTCTTTGTAGAATATAAACAACAAAATCAAAAAAGTTTTGCGCATATTTTATGCTGCCGTAAATTGGTTTTTTCTGCACACAATTGTACGTGGCGAGGATCAAGTGGGGAAAAAAGAAATAATAATATGCTTGAATTAACAATCATTCTGGGAAACTTAGTTTATGTATATGTACAATTATTTTTGAAAAGAATATCGCTATTATAGTTTATTAAATAAGAAAAAGCGGCAAAAGTAACCATTTTTTTTTTTTTTTTAATGCCTTATTTATATTTCAATTAACGCAAACGTAAAAAATAAATAAGAGTGTCTTTTTCAAAAAAAAAAAAAAAGAAATCAAAAGTAATATGCATTAATTATTATTATGTTACAGTTATTATTATTATATTATTATTTCAGACAAATGTAGCCTGTAGGGCGTAGGCTATATTTAATTATATTGGACATCCAATAAAATAGATCATGGAACAAGAATATACCTACAAGACACTGTTTTGTATTTATTTAACTTTAATAATACCTAACTTCGTCCAATGGTAATATAATATTTTTTGTTATTTTAATGTATATATTTTATTTATATAATATATTAATTGTTTTTCAGTTCGACCCTCATTCGAGTTTGAACTTTTTTAACATTTTGACATAAACTTTCCAAATATAACTTCTGCACTTCGTTAAAAACTAAAGCAAGAAAATAATATTCATTTTACGTTGTTCATTGAATAAAATAAATTAATCCATATTGATTTTATAAAATAAATTAAGATGCACAAATCATGTTTTTATCTAAATAGTTATATTTAGTTGAGAATTAATACAGAACTTTATAATGGAAGAGAATTTATTTATTTTTTTGAATAATTAATGTGTTGGATGTCTATCAAATTCAATTACAGCTAAAATTGCATTACAACCATTTTCATAACTATGTAGACTATGAGTTTTAAACAACAATTATAACAACCATTGATCATTGACTTAATAAGTATCGAATATAAGTACATAAGCATTCTTATTACCATTTGTGTAGTAAAATACGTAATTTACTATGATGTTCTTTACATTTTAGCTAGCTGCAGGCATATAATATAATTTTATCATCATTTTATGAATGTTGATAATTATTTATAATTTTTATTACTAAAAATTTTTAATTTAAACTTTTCATGGCTTAGCGCCTCCTATTTTTAAGTGTACCTACGCATAGACATAATATTACAATTATATTTTACCGATCAAAGAAGTCAACAATCCGTTTAGACGGTTGTTTAATATATAATATTTTTGTTCAGAGTAGTTGGTCAGAGTTACTACGAAATGGCTCGTTCCGTAAAAAACAGGAATAAACCATATTTGCATATATTACTATTATATAAACATGATATATTATGTTGTTTTTTGTTGAAGGGAACATTAAAGAGTATTTTTAAAATACGTTTACTGTTGAGCGTTATACAATTTCCAAAACATGTGTGTTGCTATTAAAAGTCAAGTACTTAAATCACGGTCGGTTACCATTAATAGTGCAGTGTTTTATGTGCGTACATGTATGACGGTTAAAAATCATAATATTATAAATATAATTATAATAATAATAATTCACGATACGACGGAAAATTGGTTTTAATCTCACGATAACTGGATGGCTTGATGATAAACATTGCCACTTTACATCATGCATCATAATTTAAACTCGCGATATTATGTTTTAATGTGAAGTTTAATTTCGGATGTGTGTATATACGTGTACAATACGATATTAGAACGCGTCTAAAAGTACCACATAATTTAGCACAGCCGGTTTCCATTCGAATTAGTCTCTCGAGTAAATCCTCGAGGTTAGAGGCTAAAACTTTTCACTCCTCTGCCCGTATGTTTAAATCAAATTGAAAATAATGGCTACTAAATTGAGTAATAAAATCTTTAGGTAGATATACCTCATGGCTCATACACGAGTACCTATAGCTGCTGTGAGTTGTAAAACTCTATTTCCCGTTGCCTGTGAATTACGTATGTGCGACCGTGCGACGATTACATATTCACCGTAGTATTAAAATTCATATAGAATTATAATATTATGTTCGTACATATTTTTCGTTTTTTTTTTTTTTTGTGAATTACTGCGTTTACTTGTACGTATTATATAACGCGGCACGTTTTTACAATATTAACAAAATTCCGTAGTTATAAATAATATATTTTGTCAGACCGTACACGTGCACGTATTATTATTGTTATAATTGGTTGTTATATATTATGGTATGGATAGATTATTCATATTATTCATATCATGATGATGATAATAATAATAATAATAATAATAATTGGTTTACGTTGCACGAATTTAAATTAATTTGTCTGTACAAAATAATAATGTGATAATAATAATATACATGCGCGCATATAATAATAAAGAACGCTGTTGCAGTAAACCGAATTGAAAATAAGATCGCGTAACTGTGTTTACTCGTGGTAAATATAAAAATAATGTTTGTATTATATTATTTTCAATAAGTGTATTTCATAAATCAGTATGTTTTTCCCATTTATGTTTGTTCGATCGGACTCGGAAACCCATTTCCAGAGGGTACATCAGGTGCTGTGCATTGCTATAAGTTTCTGAAATCGTGCGCACAGTTTCAAACGACAAAAACATTAGGAAAATGACGTCATTATAATGGAGCGCAAACTAGCGTTATATATTACTTTATATATATATATATGCGCTGCAGGTATCATGTATGATATGTCATTACATAAACACGCGCAGAGAGTTACAGACTTACAGTCGAGTTTTTCGAGTAGCGGAGAAAAAAAACGTAGGTACCTACTCGAAAGTGTAAAATAAAAAATAAAAAATAAAAAATAAAAACTGTTTAGTCGCTTAAGTTTTATTTATTTATTTGTTTGTTTTTATTCGCTTTTCCTTTTTGCAATCGGATATTTCCCGGTGAAACACGACAGAGAGACCGTAACTGTACGCCGTCAGACTCAGCTCTGCGCTTGATCTACCGACGATTGTTTGACATATTATTATACAACTGGACTACCTACGGTACGATTCGGGTGGCATTCAGTAAAGCACTTTATTATATTATTATACTCTAAAAGTGTATACGCACAGTAACAACAGAGCTAATGCGAATAGTTTCGATTTAAATATTGTTCCTATTATTACGATGTTGATTTTTTATTTAGTACTAAATATACGACGATCGCCAAAAATAAAAATTATAATCTGCACGAAATAGCTAGATAACACTAAGTATAATGATGTTTGTGATACATCTAACAGTAACGCAATATGTGCCTATCAAGATGAGCCATTTACTTAAAACACGAATAACGAATTTGTTTAGTGTTGCTTGTGTCAAACTGATGATTATTTAAGTAATACAATATAAGATCATTTATATGCGTTCATATATTTTAATATATTTTTTTTAAAGAATGTGAAAATAACAAAAATCTATTAACAAATACGTACTTCGCCAAAGTGGTCATAATAATATTCTTCTATTTTGACATTTTTATCGCATAATATTTGATAACATGTTTCAAATAATTCATTCATTCGTTTGTATTTAAAATTTAATTTAGGTGGAAATATTATTATAATGACGACTTTGTGTGTACGACACGCGTGCCGAGCCTTCTATAAAAGTTATAGACACTTGTAAGTTAAAAGTTTAATTTTTATTTTCTGGTACGATCATATTTTCAATTGAAATGAAAGTAGAATCAAAAACATTTTTGACAGTCTCAATTTATGTATAATTATTAAATATATTATATTATGTGGGCAGCACCACTGGCACCTATATATAATAAAGTTATCGCTTATTATAATCGTTCTCGGTATTAAATTCGACATCACGATAATGTAAAAACTAAAAGATATTGATCATAGCCTTGCGTCATACAAGTTTGAACTATTTAAATGTTTGATACGAAATTCGTATGATTTGAATTTATTTACTACACCACTTTTACAAAATATAGAATATACCAAATAACTATTTGTCCTACATTTGCAAAAAAAGTTTTCTTAGTTTTAAATGATTAAGTGTTAGTTTATATGAATGAAAAAAAAAACAGCAAACCTTTATTTAATTAAACCATATTATTTACACGCGAAATGTCTTCCAAGATGTAGTTATTGTTTTTTGTATGTAGGTTAAGTATTAAATAAAAATACAAAAAAATATGCTAAAAGCACATCGTATCGCGCTTTAAACATTTGAAATCTACCTATGCGTTATTATTTTCGTTGTTCTTTTAAAAAAAAATAAAATAATACTTTCAATATCTACGCATTTCACCAAAACTATACTGTTTTTATAATCTATAGCTTTATCAAATACTTGAAAAATAATATATGATTTTCGGTGAAATTTAAAAAAAGTTTTTTTTTTATACAATCATAATTAATAAATTCATAGGTGTAAAATTAGTAATTACTATAATCTGTAATATATTTTACCTATTTGTATTTGGGACGTGGATTTGCGATTGATGCGGACAGAATGAAATTTTAAGTTTTACTTTCAGTACCTTTTTTATATGTTTGACATTGAGTTATGAATAAAATTCTAAACTTGTAATTTCGAATTAAATTGACACGTTGTAGCACGAAGAGATTCACAGTACGTAGATACTAGATACACAAAACCTCATACTTTTAAACACCAAACTATTGTGAACACAAAAATGGCACTAAAAAATTATTTTTATATCACCCGCAATAATTGTTTTTAGTCTTGTGTGTATCATGAGTACAATATATTACAACTTAACTGTAATATTTAGTTTATTGTGAAAATCTTAGAGAAGTGGATATAAAATGGAATACGTGATTAGCCGCAAAGTGGTAGTTAGAATGCTTATAAATGATATTGATTGTATTATTAAATTTTCTCGTGCAATTTTCGTATTGAAATATCGACTGTGTGTATGAATTTCGGTACACAAACAAATTCAAAGGAGCATCGCAACTTTGGACGCTCCGTTTAGTTCTCCAAAAGATAATGTAGAGAAGTTTTGGAATCCCATCATGGTCGGTTTGCTGCAAAACCGAACGATAATGTAAGTTGTGTAACAGTGATGAGACGGTTAACTACCTAACTACAGGTTTAAGACATGAGAATAACTAAATATTAAATTATATCGACAAATATGTAGCAAAATTGAAGACGAATATTTATAACTCATCAAGACATTGTTGACGATAATATTCAAGCCGACCGTGGAGAGAATAATATTACAATGGTGTTAAAATATCCATTAGGTACCTACATCAAGTTCTGAAATAACATATTTATTTAATCAGTTACAATAACACGATTAAAAATTATTACTAAACCAGCTTTAATCATATAACTACTATATGTATACTGTTAGGTAAGCTACAATGTTATTATTTCGATATTCAGCCATTTGGCGGTATGAATCGTAATTATAAAATAATAATAACATATAAAAAACATAATAATAATAATAATAATAATAATAAAACAATATTGAACTAAAATCAAAATTAACACTCGATTACATAAATAATAATTATAATTGTTCTGCAACCTTAACTAATTATTATTAGTTTTTTTTTTTTTTTTTTAAATAATTAACTATCGTTATTGGTGAATACAAATTAATAACAATCAAACCTTTTTTTTTTTTTTTTAATTTAATATTCTAACAAACATAAACGAAAAAAATAAATATATGGTGTTTTACAGAGTTTTATAACAAATGACTTTAATAGCACATTGTTCTAAAATATATTTATGAAATAAATTCTCTCTCTATCTCTTTATCCGTTTCTCTCAACCACTATCTTTTTTCAGTATTTACATAGTAAATATTATTTTTACTTGTAATGAATAGTTCAATAAATCGAACCAAACTGCAAGTGGGCAAATATAGTGCGTTTTATTTAAACGTTTTGCGAGAGCATTTGTGTAGCCGTGTGCTATATTAAAGTATTGAACGAAAAAAAAAATTCTACCACAATCGAGTCTCAAATATAGTCTATTATTTGAAATCATTTGCAATAGATAGGTACTTATAGAGTTTATGGACGAATGAGTTAAATCGTGCTTATAATATACTCCGCGGAGTTCAGAACACGAGAGAAGTAAACCGTTTCGTGCATGTAGAGTGTAGACTGACGGCAGTGGCCAGTGACCGATTTTGTCACCGACACCAACCGATGTCGGTATGCTAAGTATGTGGAAGATGATGAGTTTACGACAACATATTATTTTTATTTGTGATGTTTTTGAACATTAAATTCTGTATACTTAGATAATTCATAATTGTATTACTTATAATATTTTATAGCTGTTAAATTAAAATTATAATACGAGATCGTCGTCCAGGCGGGACTTGTTTCGCCCAAATTTTGTAATAATTGTAAGATTCCCGTTTCGCCGAAACTAATTTATAGCAATTTAAAATTAATTTAGCAATGGTTCAGTCAAGTATTGTTGTACATTATATTTAAGTATCATTTAGCGTTACCTAGAAAACACCTCGAGGAGACTCATACGTATTCGTCGTAAGCAGTATACTCGTTGTATTACATGCCCATAGACTAGGAGTAAATGTACTATCCTCAGAAATATAATTGTTTATTAAACAACCACAGTATTTAATAACTCTATCGTCAGTTGGGCATTCTGACATCAAATATCGTTTACTCTTTAAAAAAACGGCCATATTGTTTATACAATTTGTGTGGTTGAATTTATATGTGCAATTTATAGTGTGTAAGTATTAAATATATTTGTGAAAAAATTAAAACCTTTGATTGCATGTGAATTTTTTTTTTTTTAAATAATTTGTTTAATGTACTTGTTAATACTGAAATTTTTTTAACACGAAGTGAATTTAATGTTTTAAAAAAAAAATTGGAGAATAAAAAGTCGTATCGTTTCCTCGTGGTGTTCTCTGGGTAACGCTAAATGATATTCAAGTATAATGTACAACAATATTTGACTGAACCATTGCCAATTTAATTTTAAATTGGTATAAATTAGTCTGGGCGAAACCGAAATCTTACAATTATTACAAAATTTGGGCGAAACGAGTCACGCCCCGTCTTCCCCGCATATGGTATCTATAATAACGAATTTTATATTCAGAAGAATCCATTTGTACCCCGTCGGTTTTAAGTACGATATCATCTATTATCATAATTATTAAGGGTAAGAATTATATTATCATTTAGGACTTCACGTATGATTATTTAAATATTTTATTTCCAAAGAAGTTTATTAGGTAAATTTGTAAATTTTAAATAATTTATCACTCGAACACGATAGTAAGCCAATTCATTCTAATGACAAGAATCACAAAAGAATGGGGTGTTCGAAACGTGAAATGAGTCGATTTGTTATTATAATCATCATAATCAGGATTTATATTTTATAATAAATGATATCGTGTTTGGAACTCATATATAGTTGTTGGGTTAGGTTATTAGTTTATGTATTACAGTATTATTGCACATTATAATTTGGCCACCGGACAACGTCCCTAATAGTATGTACATAATACCTATGTAATAACGGAGTGTTCAGCGGAATCACGGCGCTAGATTTACGATTGTGCACGCACCGCGATCTCCTCAAATCGTTCCTGGGAATAATGATTATATATAGTAACGTATGTATAGTTTAGTTTGCGATGATTAACCGTAGGCTGACCGATAAATAAATAAAATACCATTAGGATTTAACGGTTCCATGCGCCGGTATAATATATAGTGCCCAAATCGGAATTCCCGCGGGACGAACGAAACGCAACATTATACGGCTATGCTGACGAACGGCCAAAATCGAAGTCACCATCTCGTGATTGTATCCTTCCTTTTTCCAAAAAACCGTTTCTTCTTGTGTCGAATTCGAATGCCTCCGATTTATTACGACCGACTACGGTGGCGGTTGACCGCGCTGTGACGACAGTTATCGCGTGCTACTGTGTATACTGCAGTGTACAAGGGTCTATCAAGGACATTTGAAAGTTTCACATTTTCAGAAGCGAGTACATTTTTCCTCATACCTTCTATATAATAATATTTAGGCAAGTTTATTTCGTCGATGTTCAAGAGAACGTCGCCCGTAGATCTTTTTGTATTCATCCGTCGTACACACAACCGGAATATTGTTTTTCCCGTACTATTAAGTATTAACATCGTGTATTAATAAGGCTCAGGGTTCTAAGAGTCAATAAACATAAAATTATTTTATATTATTACTTTAAAATAAGGTATACATAATTATAAACTATGATTTATTATTTTAGTTGTTGAAAGTACCCGTAAACAGTAGATAATTAAAGCATATTAGTATGTTAATCATGCTTTGAATTTTCAAAATCAAAAAAAGCTTAACATTCCACACAAATTTTGATAATATATTATGAATGCTAAATTATATAGGTAAACTCGATAGCATGTTGATTCAATATGACCCCAAACCCACAGTGTTTCAAACTAAAATAATTTCTCATTATTATATGTATAGGTATTTTACATTTTACTAACACGGAAATAAAAGTATATTATGAAACAATTTTTCACCGAAAACATGTGGTAACGTATTTATAGTCGTACCAAAGCGTTATTTAAAGTGAAAAAATCCGTAAATTAAATTTTACCACAAATCTCTTTCCGTTGTTAAAGTCGCGACTAGGTGGTCATACAATGGTTAACTTCTTGAGAACTGAGAAGTCCCTGTTCTGCTCAAGTACTCAGTTCGATAAACATAACATTTTTATACGAGTTGATTTACAAAGGTTACATGATTTGAAAATTATAGAAAGAACAATTTATTTTATAATTTTTAAAAATTGTCAGAGTATTATAGTTTTAATTATTATTAAGTACCTTTACTTTTTAGACCAAGCGTTACATATAAATGGATAATTTAAACTTTAATAATTTTATTAATGTTTAAATATTAAATTTATCCGTATGAGCAGTAATTCTGCCACTAAACAATGAAAAGATGAATATAAATTGTTTGATAAATGTACAATGGATAAAACTTATCTAATAGATAAACACATTAAAAATAATAATATATTACTTATTTATCATCTGAATAATTTTGGTTTATGTAATTATGTCAGAAGTACATAACTGACCCGTAATGGATATATTATTATGAAGTACCAAACTGAAAAAAAAAATGTTTTTAATGATAATTAATTTATATCTAATTATAATTCATGAAATCATATATCGGAATGTACTTATCCAAATTACGATTTAAAAACAACATTTTCTAAAAACAAATCATCTAATTATTACAATAATTATTTACAGTAAAAATGAATTGTTCTTGTTTGAAAACAAAGAAGTGTGTTGTCGCTGGACAATCTGTGGCATACAAACAATTAAGTAACTAAAAATCATAATAGTAAGTTCATAATTAAAGGATGAAAAGGGGATGAACACGCGTTAGGTGAATCATATTTCGAGTTTAATGATTCTCTCGTAGTTGTTATTGCAACGTGACCGTCCTTCAGTCACGCACTAAAATAATAATATAATATACCTACAACAGCAGACCATGATGTAAACACACGATTTCAAATTTGTGTTAAAATGTTTGAAAACTGTTTGGCCATTAAAGCGTCGAGTGGTACGCAATAATTATTAAGTGGTTTGCACTGCGATGGGGCTTGCATAAAAAGAAAGATTCTTGACGACCACTAAAAAATGTTATTGTTTGCGTGAGTGAGAATTTTTTTTACCATCACGTACGTATCATTATTTAACAACTATATAAACATTACTCGCGTTCAAAAGACTTTGTCAGATATTTACATCGGTTTTTTTTAAAATTTGTTTATAAAGAACCAGAGTAAGAGATCGAAATGTTAAAAATCGTGGCATTTTTTGGTTACTTAAATATACACTATATACACATTATACACAAAAAAAAAACATATATTCTAAAATCAATACATTTATCGCTTTGTTTGAAATCTAAAAGGGTGTCCGGTAAAGTAGAAAATAAAAAAAGTACTATACTCGTATGTATATAGTATAATATACTGTTATTTCCAATAAAATGACGTATTCAGTGGTATTGTCAAATGTCAATATGCATATTTGTTATGAAAATAAAATAACCAAATGTTATTAATCATATATGTGTGAATTTGAAACTGGAACTTTTAGCTGAATAGGTATGACGGATTTTACCAAAAACCCATTTTTTTTTTTTTTTTTAGCAAATTTCACAATTATTCTACAAAAGCCCAGTTTTTTTCAATTTTTTTTTATTATGTTCATATTGATTCTTTATTATAATTGTATTATAATACAACAATACTACTATAATGGTCTAAAATCGTATTCATATTTTACTACTTTGATTATATTAATAATATTAGTATTTAATAATACTTATAATAATACAATCCTTCGGTCTGCAACACATTCGCGTGCTAAAGCAGTCTTGTTTTATCGCTTGCTCCGTGTTTAGCTACCGGGTCATTGGTAAGTAAAATATATTATACTAACATTTTATTTCAATATACATTAAATTGTACTCGGTATAAATAAATGTCTCGACTAATATTATTTATACTTAAATATTCCCCCGTTTGGTATTAAGCTATCACTGCTGTACCTCATCAGAGATAGACAATGTTTTAATTGTTATCTACCACCTAACACTTCAATAAACAGTATAAATGCGTGATATTAGAAACACACTAAATATATCATCCGTACAATGTATGCATTATTACAGGGATGGCATAAGGACAGGTACTAACCTTGTGACGACATCACATTTTTAAGGTTCCAAAACTATTTTTCATCTACTTTTTTTTTTTAAAAATTATTCTTATTAAAAATATTACTATTTTTATATGGATATTTAACACCAAAACACGCAGTTAACGGCAGAAAAATTATTACGTAGGTACTAGATATATCATTTTATTTTATAGTACTTTATATAACTTTAACGAAGATTTACATATGCACAACTTTCGATTTATAACCAACTCAAAACGAACAAAATAAGTTTTCTGATCATCAAATGGTGGATGTCAAGAAGTGTTTTTTCAAACAATTTGTATTTAGCATTTGATTGAAGTGTAAATATACCAAATGCATCTCAAAGAAATATTAGTTGTCAAAAAAGTGCTTTGGTAGTTTTGTTATTTTTATCAACACTGTGAAAGACAAAACGCAAAATAAGTATTACTGAATAAGAAATAAGAAACACAATCGATTTGTCATAAGACATAGTTGATGTAGCTGTTAGTTATATTATTTATGAAATATTATGAAATATATTCACAAAGCTTATATTTTTGAAAAAAAAAAAAGTCAGTTAGTAATAAGACGTATTATTATGCAGGAGAAGTACCTAAAATTAAAATGAATATCTTAAGATTGAGGTTAAAAAAAATATTTATTTTATTAGTTTATTTATAATAAATTTCATCAGTTTCTGAAAAATATAATATTAATTAAGAGAATGTTTCATCCGCACGTGTTGTCTCCGTCTTAAAAATGTACAATATAGTAAAAACTGTTTTATTCGGGAAAAAACCACTAAGACTTTAGTCAAAAGTAAACAACTCAATTTTCACACTATACAAAGGAAAACATAGGCTGTGCAATATCGTTTTTAATTTTTAGATATCACTAATATGAAAAAAGTTCTTATCGTTTCAAAATCCATTATTATTGTGTTTATCAAATTTGAATATTTTTTTTTTAGTTTTAATATTGAAAAAATTAAAACGATGTTGAACAATCAAAGAGATCTTCTTTGTAGTGTGAAAATATGGTTGTTTAACTTGTACTATAGTTCAAGAGGTCCTTGCCTGCGTGAAAAGTTTAAAATTATGTTATGCGTTTGTAAGACGAATACAACAAAAGCGTCCTCTTAGTACCACGTTATTGATCATTGTAAATGATTCATTGAATATTTACGACAATCTTTTTTTAACTACCTACTAATTAAAACAAACAAAATAAAAAATTACAAAATTACAACGACTACATTTTTTCAAGGCGATTTACTTTAACAATTATGTACAAAATTTCATCCTATCTATCCATTTGAATGGAAAATATTGATAACTTTTACAATAAATCAGTAAAACTATATATATTATTAAAATAAATACACACAATAATAATTATAGGTAGTAACTAGGTAGTTATTGTGATTTCACGTGCAAATTATAATGTTAATTAAGAAACAAGATGGGAAATAAGCATAAGCACGACAAAATTATCTTAATTATTATATTTATATAATATATTATTAAACATTTTCATTGCTGTTAAATAACTAAATAGTTTTACCACGGCTTTCATAATGGTTGATGCGTTATCGTTAGTAGATTAATGTAAAGTTTCGCAAAATGTCAAAGTAAATGCATAAATAAATAAGTTAGAGACGGATTATTAAAACTGTCCGTTAAAGTTCAGAAACGATATCAAATTTCATCACCAGAAATAGATTACTGAAATATTTTTAGTTTTTAACGGAAAGTTTGTAATGAAGATACGTGTTCAAACATTTTGATATATTGTGTTAACTTTATTTTATTATTATACCGATATAGTATTACATTAAGCATGCATTTGAAATGTTTGTCAAATTGACACAGAAACATTGCGTTCAAATAATGTCTGGTTACTTATATTATTATTTGAAAATACGAAATGATAAAAAAGTATTGTACATATCATTTTTTATATTAATAAATGACAGTAATCGAAAACAAGTACGATATAGCTTTTTTTTTTTATCTGGGGTTGATGGGTCCATCGGGATTCCTACGATTTCCTATTATGGCCAATTCCTTTCCGAATGCATAATATATTCGATATTAAATAATAATGTTTATCATTTTGAGGATTTCTTGGAGTATTTGTTTTTGAACATCGTAATTCAGTTGTTTCTGTATAATAATAACGGTAGGATGTGAACCTGCATACAAATTCGCATCGAAAACACATTATATTAAAATATCAAACTGTTTTGTGCATTGTTTTTATCTGACTGCGCCCTGAATGCGAGGGTCATATGTTTAACAGTCCGTGTATGTGTGTGTCATTGTAACCCAGAAGAGCGTAAACGGCCGGATCGAATTTTAGAAAACAAAGTCAAACCATTCCTCTTAATCAAGCATGTAGTGACATTTACCGGTATAATAATAACATTATAACATTATAATACCTGGAAAAACCGGAAACAAGATTGATGGAAAACAAAACGATCTTTATCAGAATAATAAATAATTTAAAAATCGGTATTATTCTACCGAGTGAAAAAAAAATCAACGTGATTCTGTTAAAATCTTAGGGATATGTTAATTTTTTTAACGAATGCGTTACTAATGGGAATATAAGTACTAAGAAAATTATAATATTATCATTGGATCATATTCACTAATGGTATCAATATAGAAAAACTTTTATCATGCGGTAAAGCAAACGGAGTACACACGTTATTCTAAATAATAAAAATAAAATAAAATTGAATTTGAGAGGGATATTTTTATGTTTATATTAATATATTTTTAAGTGTATGTCATACTTTCGTTTCATGTTTTGAAGTTCGTTGACATTTAATCAGAATAATATTGATGGTAGGGTGGCTGGTCAAAGTATCTTTGAAGTATTAATCTTTGGTAAAAATATCTTTAAACAAAAATGTCTTTGTACAAAATATCTTTTATTCTGATTTTTATCAGCTTATTAGTTATTATATGTATCTTCATATCTACGATCTGAAATGTTGTATTTTATTGTACACAATATTTAATATTTAAAAATAGTTGCTAGACAGTTAATTGCTAAGTATTTACTACTTGTACATGTAGGTACTTAATGACATTAAGAAAAAAAATGGTTGAGACTTTACTGGTTTATTAGATGGGATTTTCGTGACTTAACTGTAACTGAGTGTTTTATCAGGTCTATATATTATTTAGTCATAAGAGTTTTATACTTGTCAACTGATTTCGATTTTTGATTTTGTTTCTTAAATTTGGTTTGAATGCGACTTTTACCTTCATTAAAAGTCAAAAACGTAATTAAATAATATTGCACAACGGATATTTTTATATTTTTTTTTAACGATAGTAAAAACAAATATATTTGGCGCTATACCGAGTATAATAATTTTGTAAATATATAGTTTATGTTTTACAAGTATTAAAGGTGAAACAGGTTACTATTGTACTACATAAATATTACTATTTATAAAGTACATGCATTTATTTACATAATATATGTATTAAAGGAACATTACTAAAGGAATCTTGTAATTCACATGAACTAATGGTGTCAAAATTTAAGTAAGGGAAATTTTGGAATAAATCGAAGATGATGAAAAAACTAATCAAGTTTGCACAAGGTTTTTAATTAGTGAAGCTGTTACAACTGTTTCACCAGTTGTTGCTGCTCAATTTCCAAGCTAATCACTGATTCCTCAAACAATTTATATAGTGAAATATTAAGTTCAAGTTTTTCCTCAAAATGCATTAACAGATGACAATTTAAATATACCTATCGAATACTAGTTAATTAATAACAAATTGTTTTTACTTTACGAAAATAAAAACGGTTGATAATTAAAAAAAAAGGTACTTAAAAACTGTAATATATGGATAGCATATTGGACATTTCAGAAAGTTCCAAAAATTTTTTCACAATAGTAAACCATACACGTCTATTATAACCAATCAACTTTTCCAGTTTTTTACGTATTAATGACTAATCGCACTAAACAATCCTATAAAAAACTTTTAAATGTTTTATAAACATTTTAACTGTATTTAAAGTCAAACAGCATTATAATTGATTTCAAACAATCGTTTAAAGATTAATAACAAGATATAATGTAGTTCAACTGGAAAAACGTTTGTCGAAAGAATCAAGTCCATCATGAAGTAAAAAGTACAACGATCAGAGGAAACAGGAACTAATATTTTACATAAAATGAAAACACAAACAACAGTGGTAAAAACAGCTGTCAAGAAAATAGCTAACACAATAAATCGTACTGAGGAGTTATACAAAGATGTATCAAATAATGAACAACAATTACATTAAAGATTATTATAAATACAAAACAAAACTGACGATATTTTAGATTTATTATTGGCAGATGAAGTACATAATTTATATAAAATATTAACTAATCAATATGCATATGAAACGTCAACATTAGAACAAATAATTACAGCTGCAAGAGGAGGAATAATACATCCATGTCTTATGACACCTCAAGAAATTGCAGAAATGTTAAGAGCAGCAAAACAATATTTTAGAAGTAACTTAAACATTCCTGTAGGAATAAAACCATCAGAGATAAGTGAATTTTCAAAAATAGCAAAAATGAGCGTATATCATGAGAACGAGAGATTAGTGTTTATTACAAAAATACCATTAATAATTATGGATATAGAATTTACATTATTTAATTTAATACCTATACATATGCATCATATGGAGAAAAAAATAATTGGATGGTATGTTACTTCACTTAAATATGAATATATTGCAATAACTAAAGATAGAAAGAAATTTATCACTTATTCAGATAAACAGATAAGTGAATGCACAGAATTAAATATATACAAAATATGTAAATTACCATAGCTGGTACAGGAAGCTAATAGTCATCAACCGTGTGAGATACAATTATTAAAAGGAGCAGACGAAACACCGCAAAAATGTATAGTTAAGAAATTTACGTTAAGTGAAAATATATATCATAGGCTTAACCAATAGAAACACATGGATACATGTAGGACATGATGTTTTGACAGTAGGATGTGACGATGTAATAGAACCATTTACTCTAGAAGTGAAAAACTCAGGAGAAATATCCATAATAGATACGAGTTGTAAAATATTTACAAGAGATGTAGTATTAAATGCGATAGAAGAAGATTCAAATAGAAAATACAAAGATTTTATATACCTATAACTAAAATGAAAGACTTACTGGACAAAATACCTGAACACATACATAATTATACAATAAACGAAAAATGAAATAACGAAACAAATATACAATTAACAGATTTACATAGTATTTCTAAATCTCTTGATGAAGTACAACAAATGATTGATAATGAAATAATAAGGGAACAAACTCAAAAACATCAATTTATCCACTCAAATCTATTATATGCAACAATAGGTTTAGCTATATTATGTATGATATTAATATTAGCTATGTATATATTAATAAAATGTAGGTACGTTAGCAATCATCAGATAACAGATATACCTAGGAGGTTAGTTAGATTTAGAATACCTATAAGGAGGGAAACTTATAATACAGAACTTTTTGAAGATATACCATTTACTGCTCCACCATCACCAAGATAGGATATTATAGTAATATGAGTATATAGTAGTAGTTTATAGTATTATCTTTTTATAAAAAATAATTAATAATAATGATTAGTAAGGGTGACAGATATTAAGGATATTGAGAAATAATTAAAATAAATAATAAATAGTGGAACAAAATATAGTTTAGGTTGAATAAAAATAAAAATATAATATTCAAGATTATTACAAAGGGGAATGTAAGAAATTCATAGGAACCTTTGTTTATATTCAGTTATTGTTTAGGAAAATACAAAATTATTAAATGTAACATACATGTGTAATAACATTAATTGTTCACAGATTTATTTATGTATTAATTATTAAGGTGAAGGATTTTTATGTTTTATAAAGGAATATACTAACAAATTTTGTTATATAATTAATTGATTAAATTTTATGTTACTAACATTTTTATTATTAAGTAATTAATGTATATGAAGTGTAACTGCATACATATAAAAATTGTAAAGATTTCTGTCTTGCAAACATAAACCTTTTTTTTTTTGTGGGGATGTGTTATGGGCTACGAGATATGCTAATAATATAAGTATATATAATATAATATGTATTATTGCTAGAGGTGTTAGCAATAGTAATATAGATATATATGTGGTCTAATAATTATAATGTATACGAGATATTAGATTCATATTTGTAAAAACATCATAATAAATCAAAATAGCAGTCGTGTGACGAGGTAATTTAAATGTATTTTTGCATTTCCACGAATTGCTAATTGAGAACAGAAGACATCTTGGAGATTGTTGTTTTCAAGTGTGAAAACAATTCCAAGAATTAATATGAATTAGAAGGTTGTCGATTACAACAACAAGAGACTTCTTTGTACATAAGGGAGTCTAGAGACCAATAGGGGCAGATGCGCAGATGTACCAGAGCCACGAAGACCTGAGCAACTTCACAACACTCAGCCACTTTTTGTATCAGTTACATGAACTTCATTTATACGTAATAAACACATTATTGTTCTTAAGAGTTGTAAATTTCATTTAAATAACACCCTGAGTCTGGATCTGATATTGGCACGCAACAATAAAAACAAAAATAATTGTAGAAAATTACTTTGAAACACTAACAGATCAATATTTAAGGGGTTAATCTCACAATATTCACTATTAATCACTAATTTTTATTAAATTAATTAAGTTTTTAATAATATTAATTCTACAAAATATAATATGCGATTAAAGTATATCAATATAACAATATTTTATTACAATAATCTTGTTATAAGAATAATTCTTATTAACATTCTATATTAATATTATTCAAACCGATCTAATATTATGTTGAACATCTATTTACGTATTAGTTAAATTTTCATGTTATAGTATACCTAATTAAATATTTTATATTTTTATTTACTTTAAGTTAGATGCTCTCTCCTCAGGCGTAGTCTTTGACACTTGAAGAGATGTTATTTTACACCTAATTTGAATACATTTAAGCCGCTTCGATATTTTTGATAATATGTGTAACGATTTATCGAATTAATAAATGAATAAAAATCTTGAAAAAAAAAATCAGTTTAAAAGATATTTTGATCCAAGACATTTTTGTCATAATATACTTTCATAAAATATATTTTATCAAACAAAATTATTAGAAAGATATAATGACATAGAACCTGATGGCAATATAATAAGTACTATTGACTATAGTAGACTATAGTACCTACTTTAAAAATTATAGGTTTTCTATAAATTCTATAGCCAATAATATTATGTAGTTTAGTATGATAATACATTTTTGTAACAAGATTCAAATTACAATATTTTAATATAGGGAATTTACCCCTGATTGGTACTGACATCACATAACTTATATTCAGGTCAAGTCATGAGCTCATCATTTGTGTAATAGGATATAAGGTTGTCCGAATTGAGAATAACGAAGTCACGTGGCACGGAAAGCTTAAAATTCAATATTTGTCAATGTCGAAGAATTAGTTGGTTTTTGGTAAATTATATGACGTGTGCAATTAGAATACAATTGAATGAAATGTCACATCGGCGTGAACATAAATATGATTTAGATATTATTATTCACTATTTATTGAAATGTTTGTGTTATTCTATATTTTAAAATATAAGCTTGCCAATAATGAATTAAATTAACCGATAAAATTCAATCAAGAAAAATAAATACAGTTGCCAAACACAAAAATAACGTCAATAAACTTATTATTGGACGAAATTCATGCACATAAAATATTTGTATTTCAATTTTCAAGCAAAGCCGTACAATAAATGCAGCGAGGCAATCGTTTAATTAAAAATATTTTAGTCACAGTGCTATTTTAATACTGAAATGTTCTAAAGATCGGAAAAAACTTTTCAAACTATTTTTCGTGTAGATATTCCAACTAGAAAAAATTACACAAAAGTTTACCTATTTGACACGGCGAATTTACACTATAACCGAGTACGTACTAATAGGCTGGTAATAAAAAATGCTTGTATGTTACCAGTGGTGATTATTGCACCTTTAAAGGGGGATACAATAATTGTGTCAAAAGCAGTGTAGCTTGCGACAAGGGTTTTATAAAAAGTTGGTTGATCAGAAAAGTAGATAGTATAAAAAAAATAAGCCATGATTGCTATTTGAGATGCACTAACTATAATAAAAAATTCTATATATGTCTGCACATAATATATCAACAAGGAGTTGCTTACATTAGAACTACGTAAAGAAAATCAAATTCAACGTGAATTGTGAAAGTGCGTTTAGTTAGGTATATTAAATATTTAAGTTCACTAAGTTAGTTATTAAATAACACGATCGATTTTATTTAAAAGAAGTTTGATTTGGTTTTATATACGGTTGAAAGTTTTTTTAAGAAAGATAATTGTGTAATATTTTTTACATTTTAGAGTTAGTTAATAAACGTAAACGCGGGCTTATAATATAGTTTTTATGTAGGTAACATAGGTACCTAAAAATAATATTATAAACCCGAGTTTAAGTTCCGTTCGTTTTGTTCATATGATACTATACACGCATTAAAAAGAGTATACCTATTATCATTGTAACGTTTTATAAGTAAATCGAAATAAATAAAATGTTGCAATTATTGCAACAACTATGATGGTATTGTGATCGACGGTAGCATGACGTTAAATATCGCGCTAGTTTGACGTCGATAACGAATATCATTTTATTAATTATCATAATTTATGCGCATTATATGTGTCTATCACCTATATTTCTATCGCTGTTTCAAATATTATGTGGTTTCGGGCTATAATACGATATGATTTTGCTGTATGGTACCTATAGTGTTTAATTGTAATTGACAGCGAATCATTAAATCGGCGTGAGCTTGGGGGAAGGCATCTATATATAGGAGATAATATTAATATTGTACAACAATATATTAAGGTTTCTTGATATAATATATAATAATTATTACTTACAGAGTGGGGCGTATCCTGCAAACACGCATACCATCGCAGGATGCAGGATTGTCGATATTCGCGACCCGTATATATATTGGCGTTAAATGATTGCCGGGATCGAACTTATACAAACCAAATACCGAAGACACAGACGTATGCATCCGTTACGAATCAATCGCGGCCACATAATATATTGATCCGAGCTCTACAAACGGATTCCGCGATGACAGGTTGATAAGAACGTATAATATGTATATTTATACATACTCACACACATATATATATATATACAATGGTTATGTATAAAAAACGTGATTTATCGTCGTGTGGGTTAAGATAAAGTTTGCTTTGAATTATTTAAGTAAAAAAAAAAAAAAAATCGGTCGATGAGGTTGAAAAGTTACCAGAAGTAAATTTTCTGGTAAGTGTACTATTTATTAGTGTGTCTTTTTTTTCAATTAATGTCTAAACACTATATTCCTTTCTGTTAAAATAATTTATCATAAAACAGTTCGCTTTACACTGATGCGTCTGTGAGTAAAAACTGAACATCATTTCCCGATAATTTCATTCCACAAAATGACCAACGAAAACTACATAAAATATGGAATATTTCTATAGAACTCAAATCAACAATCAAGATTACTATAAAACTGTAAGTTAACAACTTATACTTTAAAACAACATAATTTTTAAATTTTGATTAAAACGGGTAGTGTATTACCGCAAATGCTATAAAAAAAATTTTTATGGACATTTTTCTGTTTTTCAAATATTACAATTCATTTTAGTTGCATTGATAAGAAATCTAGTTGTGAAAGTCAATGATTGTTTTTACCGTGAAAGATAAACTTCCGACAATAACGAATTAAATAATTTTGAGAGTAATTTTACCTAGGTAGCAAAGTTTTTAGTGAGCTTACATAGTAATTTGATAAGAAGATTTACCAATTTGCATTAGTTTACAAATTATAATAGTTATATATTACTCTCCTGCACCAAGGTGAGCGAACAAGAAAAGTTTCCATCATCTAGTGTCTGATATATAGGTACCTACAGTTTTAAAATTTTAAGCTAGTGTTATTTAAAAAAAATCAATCATGTAGACTTTGATGCAGAATGTTTTTTGTAAGGCTTATAATATTTTATTTATACTGGTTAATTTTTAAAACCACTTGCCATTTATTTTAAAATTTTAATTTGTTTTTAGAATCTTAAAATCAAATACAAAACTGGAAAACAAACCTATACATGTACGAATTTACAAGCTATTTAATAATGGAATAGTATTCTAAATATTACTTAGAGCATATATTTTTTTTTAACTTAATAATATCAACATTTTTATATTAAAATTCGAAAATAAATTCTGATTGTTTCACGTGTAACGTGATCCAGACAATGACACCTCTGTATTGCACTGCACCAAATAGTCGCGTGTAGTAATAATTACGTTTAAAAAATAAATAAATGTTATATACAAAATTCCAATTCTTGAGATTAGAGCTATTTCTGGTTTTTAAGTATTATACACGTACAATATTTATCAATAGAGTTAATTATGACCAAAAACAAACAACATTTGTTTTGTAATGTTAATACCATGTTTTTAATATTATGTATATATACTCGTGTATATACATATACATAATTTTATATAATATAATAATATAATAATAACGGTAAGTTTATTGCTATTTGTTATGATTTCATAAAATGGACTTAAAATTCACACTTGGTATAATATAATATAAAATGCAATTTTGATTAATAATCCGACTTTTTAATCTGGATGATGTAAATTTGAATATAAAAATAAAAAATAAATAATGTTCTCATTTTGTAAGTATTAAAATTTAAAAGTTATGAGGATTGAATGATATTTTTATTTACTGTTGTTTCAGTAATTTCTAAGGGTATTAAGCAATCATTGATATATTGTATTAACCAATCATTTGTTTAAATTTCATCTAAAATAATTATCTATTGTTTAAATAATTAATCTTTATACAGTTTATTAATTATAATTGTCTACGTACACACTTATTATATGATTTGTAGTATAATACATACTTATGTACGACTTCTAGTCACCAATAATTTAGATTTAAATTACTAATATTAGAATTAAGTACCTAATAAAACATAGACAAATTTTCGTATCATTTGTTATCGTTATAATGTTATACACGGTAATATCTATCATATCGTAAATATTTATTATGATATTTGCTTTATTTACATAGCGAAATACACGTGATCACGTTGATAGTCTACAATATTTAATTTTTACTATTTTAATACTGTAAATCTAAAAAATGAAATGTAAATATTTTTATTGCACAACATTTTTATATTTTTATATTTACACATGAATTAAAATTAGTAAACAAATATTTTAGAAAATCATATTATTGAGAACAATATTGAATAGCGATTGATAATATACTATAATGAACAATTTATCATGATTTTTTTACACGATCTTTATAATATAATAAAACTGTACTTATAAAAATACAATTTTTGTTCTTATTACAGATCACACGATACATTTAATACATACGTCATATATATATATATGAAAGTACACTATTGACGTAAAGCTTAAAAGCTTTTTTTTCTGAATTTTATTTCTTTTATTCTTTTTCTAGATGGATGATTATTGAGTAAGTTTAAAGAATTTTAATTTTTTTTACAACATACTTAAAATTGGTTTTTATATTGTTTGTATTACTTGAAAATATTTGTCTAAATAATAAAAATTAAATAACAGTACATATTATAATTATATGTACAAGAAATACAGATATTCGATGTTTAAGTACAAAGATACTTGAGTATTTAAATGCAATCTGAACACTTCAAAAATAAATTCTTCCACCATCTGAGTCTAAACATCATTAATCTCAGTATTATTTGTCTCAAAACTTTTCCTTCATTATCAACTCGGACTCTTCATTACTTGTTTTATTAGTTTTAAACAATTTTAGTTGCTCGTTAAAAAAATAAACATTTGTAAACAAAAAATGAAAACAAAAAATAAAAACATATTATACAATTTTCTACCGTCGGGGGTGAAATATTACATAGCAATGTCATATTATTATCACCTTTTTAAGGTCAAATTTCGATTCTATCTGATCCGGAACGGGATACGTAAGCTTTAAAAGAGCAAAACTCAGCTGGGACAGTGTACTGATTATAGTGAGTTCGTTGAGCGGCAAAACACATTTAGCGGGTACGAATCGTTTAATTAGGGAGGTGTTTTATTGGGATTCCTCTTTGGTAGCTGCAGTACCATTAAGAAAACCAAAACAACGACGTCGGAATTAACGCCGACCTCAGATTGTCGGCGGCCTGAGACCGGTGAAAAAAATTAATAACCAGCAGAGGAGGATATAAATGGTCTTGGTTGTTTTTGCAGTGATAGGCCTTAATGGTCTGCAAACGAACCGGAAAAGAAGAATTTGTTTTGTTAATGTTTTCCCGCAAGAATACGATTACAAAATATGTTTATATATACCTACATGTTTTTTCCCCACTAATAGCCGGTAATGATAATTATTAATCGTACACATCGTTGATTTAAATATATTAGTTTATTATTCTCGGTTACGAGTTTAATTACGATTAATCGTTTTTTTTTTTTTTCATTTGATGTAAAATAATGTACCTGCTTTACCTATCTGTCTTATTTCGTTCACAACTTGTTCGTTTGGTATTATGTCTGTACACCATAATAATCATAATATAATATTTGAGCGTTCGTAAAAAAACAAAAAACTAAAAATATTATTTAAATCATTTAAACTCAAAACCACGTTAAACATTAATGTATCATTTAATAATACGGTATTGAGCGAAATAGAAATTTATATTAAGCTTAAACAATTGCTTATTGATCCAAAACTATTTTATTTGTTTTGCCGTAAAACGAAAACATCAAAACAATATTTTTGAATATTTGTGTATATTTTAAATTATTATTATCTCAATATATTGGGTTTTAGACAAACCCCTCGAGGCAATATGAAATATTGTGGAACAACGATTTCTTCAAAAATCAAATCTAATAATTACTTTGTATTTAAATAAGGTTGACGACGATCCAGAGTAAACCGTTACGATTCATTTAATGCATAATCAAGGATTTATAATGTTACCATCGGATTATGGTTTTAAATCCTAAAGTCTGTTGGATTGTGTTCAAACGGTATATAAAACTATAATAAATTAAAAATATAATAATATTGTAGTGAACAAGGCGAGGAATAGAAAAAAAAAACATATCATACATATTTCTAATAAATTTAAATTTAGCAAATCAAACGAATCGAGCTGTGACTGCAAACCAGTAGGTACACCGGATTATTTATTGTCTAGCACAACGATACACACCTACCTATTGTGTATCTTGCAAAATGCAGAGGATAGCGTAATGAATGTAAGTAGTAAGTTTTTTACGAGACCCGTAATGTCCTCACGTTAAAATGGTTAGTGCAGTTTAACGTTTATAAATATATGTATATGCTATAACAGCAGCTTTTAACGAGAATCAAGTTAAAAAACACTCTAACGGAAAGCCATTTTTCACTGTTTCGTGCGGTACAGGGAACGGCCGTACAGTTATTCGCTTTAATGATAATATCGTGTAATCGTCTCGATGTGCAATTGCGTACAACGGTTTTAGCCGTTACCGACACTCCAACCATATGGTAAGTGTGTGCTATTATTATTATCAACACACGGTATAAATAATGTTTAATATCATAGGGCACTATATATTATCCATGACTATCGATTACACTCTTCACACACACACACACACACACTCATAAATTTGCATATCACATCGGTATATTAAAATATATCGTCGGGACCATCTCTATTGACTATTGCGCATGAGTGTCGCGATAAAACGCAATCTTCTTCCCTTTGCCGGAAACATCACCGTCAGAAGCATTGCGCCGGTGTTCGCTGTGAATATTGTAATGTACACATTTTACTCGCATAATAATAATATGTCGGCACGTTTAGTGTTGAGCATATTGCTAGACGTGTATCCGTATAAAATGTGTGGCTATAGGATGTGACACGGTGGTAGTCTCCGCCAAAAGCGACTAACAAACGTGACTTATAAAAACCAGTGATGCGCTCATATTATAATTATGCATAATATATACAATGCGATATACCCACACGAGTTAACGGGTAGCCAAATTATAGTGTATGCATATTATTTTATAGTCTACTTCAAGACAACGTTACATACGCGTGTGTATTAGTCTTTATCCAACTAAAATTACATACAACGGAGAAAATCGTCGGTGGTATTTTGTAAGTCAGAAGTCAAAACGGCCAATTTTTCGATAGAAACATAAGATGTTATATGAATACGAAAAAAAAACCAGTTAAAATATAATTATAAAAATAAAAGTCAAAATGTTCATATTGGGAAATAGGTACGTGCTATTTCTGTCAAACCATTGATAACAGCGATCGTATTATTATCATTTAGAGTACCTGTAGATAATAAAGGAATGAACAGAACATCAATGATTACCGCACAGAAATTTAGCAATAAGCTTTAAAATATATAAGGCTCACTGCTTTAACTGGTTTGTGTAGGTATAGTTAAAAATAGCCCATTATTGTACGTCTCTCTTCAAAAAAAGCAAAAAATATTGATTTCTTTTTTTAAGAAAAAAAAAAACCACGACCCTAACACGTAGTTGATATTATATGTTCGTTCTATACATTCTTTTATTAACTACCTACTCATATGATGGTGATCCTTGATATTTCTGTCAGAATGTTGATAAATAGTTCAAATTAAATTACATTAAAGTTTAAAGTTGCTTTAGAAATATGGAGTTATACGTGATGCGTATTATTAAAATATTTCAAATTTTTTTCTGAACATTTAATGTGCATAATAATATCACGAAACTGTTTTTACTTACGAAGGTATTGTTTTTTCACCGAAAAAAAATCATTATGTATCGCTAATTTCAACACTAATCAATACTTAATCTATTAATGCACTTTAGGTATAAAGGTAATTAAGAAAATTCAATTTAAAATTAAAACATTTTTTGAAGCTCGCGAAATGTCTAAATCGGTATCCTTGACTTTTAACTTTATTATTGAAAACTACAAAACTCCGGAAATTTGATATAATTTTGTACCTTTTTGTAACACGGTAATTGTAAAATAAAAACACATGTGGGTAACGCGTCCTCTCAAAGCTCGAAAATTATTCGTAGTTTTGTTTTCGTGCGTACACGTCGTGTAGTAATAATGGATCAATCATTTTTTAGAAAACTTGAGCCTATTTAATGATTGATTATATTTTAAATCGTGGAAGTAAAAGTAAAACGAACAAATAAATCAATAGCGTTGTATTATAAGATCATAATAATTGTTAAAGGTTGGTTAAAATAAAAAATAATATCAATAAGAACAAGATTTATGAATGAGAAAAGCGTGGTGGTGTATGCCATCGGATTCCATAATATAAACACGATAAACAATATACGTTCGTCGGTGGTTTATTATTTTAATTTTTTCCCACGTGACCAGTGACAAAAAATAAATCAAGTCGTTTGCAAGGGGTGGACCAACTGGGTGAGCGATACAACGGAAGTCTATCTAAGTCGTTATGCTGTCGTTATTTATCCGGTGCTGAAAATCACGAAGACGCAAAATTACCGTACTAAACCTCTGTACTACAAGATAAGTACGTACACCTCTTAATGGGTGGACAAAAAATAAAAGTATTACTTACGTCTGCCCAGCCATGGACCGATAGTAATTACCTTAACTAGATCGTCGACGTAAAAAATGTCTAGTATTTTTCTAGAAACGCTCTTGTAATGTAATTACACGAATTCAAGTACGTGTATCATATATTGTAATAATACATGTTCACGTTTTTTTATCCAAGCATTTATCTCTATTTTTTCAAAGGCTGTATTTTAAGATACTTAAATTTTATTTAGATATCGTCGAAAGAGTATTCTGTGGTGATACATAAATTATTTTTTATCAATAAGGATCACCCTATTTGATTATACAGTAAAACATGTCTTGTGCGGAATTGCACGGGACCAATAAAAATTTCCGTTTTAGGCAGGTTTCCTTATAACTGAATAAAACGGAAAATTCCGTACTATAGAGTTATGATATACTGCGCGATTAAAGTTGTAACATTTTCCGGTCAATAATAAAAATAAAAATTTAAAAAATTAATAAATATCATAGGCTACAATAAATTTTAATTTTTAGTAAATAATTATAATAACACTATTTCCTTTTTCACTTTCTTCGATTACTTTTATTTTTTCATTTAAACTTAAACAAATTTTAGACATTGTGAGAACCAGTAGGTAAGACGATACGAAACGACAGGTTAACTTCGACTACGGTAACAATAATAAGCGCTAATTTATAGAATCAAGATAAAATGTAGTTATCTATCGATATGTATTAATCGCTGACCTTAATAATTGTTTAGTAGCAAAATAAATATGGGCATCAAAAATATTTTGGTTCATTTTATGATGTGTTTTTCCGTTTGTTAAAGATATATAATATGATTTACGGGACCAAAATATAGCTTTCCGTTTCACGTAAAACAGGTTCCGTTTTATCAAGGGTTTAATCCTATGTTAAACTATAGAAATCTGCCGGGACCATAAAAAATTTCGCACAGAACAGGAATCCGTGTTATCAAGGGTTCGCATAAGACAGGTTTTACTGTATTAATATTTTGAAACCTTTGATGTCTCAATCGAGTAATTTTTAAGTTACATAATATTTATTTTTTTAGAATAGATTTATCATATGATACAGCTTTTAGAAGATAACAGGGCTATAATGATTTTAATATGTTAAAAATTAATCCATTAGCATGCCATAAATTATAAAAATGTTCCAAGTATAATAAATACTAGATTTTAGATAACATTTATTTTATTTTTTGTAAAACTATTTTTAAAGATGTTATCTTAAGTAAATTTTAATAAACCTTAAATCGCTCTTTTGATTTTGGATTAAGATACATCAAAGTTTTTAAAACAATTATTTGTTAAAACATATAAAAACGTGCAGTAAAAAAAGATTGTTCCTCGTTTGAAAAAAAAAAAACAAAATTTGTATCATTACAGATTCAATCAGGATGAAAAAATCTATATAATTGAAATAGAGATAAGCAAGTTTGGTGAATTAGCCTGTATAATAGATGTTTACTATGCTGTGTATTCATATCAGAATGTACAACAACCAAAAGGAATTTTTCTCTTCACCTCTCTTCGTTATAATATCAGTTACCCGTCTACCGAGTAATTTATTATGGGTTGTTCTCCGACCGAATTCAAGAAAAAAATACAAAAATCATCCTCAACCAATGTTTCGCATCGAAGGAATCGATTGTTTATTATACTGTTTACTTATCATTTTTTAAGTGTATTTTATTATTGTTATTATTTAACCTAGCGAAACCACATCTTAGGGTTCACAAGTCCAGTCATTTCACTTGCTTACTGTGGTTTTACGGCCGGAGGCATCCGGAATAGATCATCGTTCCCGGGTCGCGGATAGGGGATCGTCCTGCACGCAGGATAGTCGTAAATAATAAGCAAGCGACCCTCAGATAACCAAGTAAAATCAACTCGGCGTCCGATGACGGAAGGTCCTTCGTCCCGGAGCGTTCCCGCCTACGCGAGCGTTGGCGTTATCGACGTCGGTCTCCCTCTCGCTGTCCAATTTTTTCACGTTCATAAACGGTATTTATATTTTATATTTTTTTTATTTTTTTTTTTGGGGGCGGAGGGGCCGGAAAAATCAACTTTTAACGATGTGTTAGCCGCGTCCCCACACGTGTGTCAGTGATCTATCGGTGAGTGTGTGGGCCGTGCGTCTGCGGTGGCTTGTCGGATCGCGAAGCTCTTACTTCTGTAGCCGGGGGTCGACCGACGAGCTGTGTTCAACCATTAACGATGGAAATTAAGAATGATAACGCTGGTCGGATGTTTGGTCCCGTGGCCGTGTCACGTGAAACCACAGACCCACATTTCCGTAAGCGAACTCCGTCCACTAGGCCGGCTTCATGCGGGTGTGTGGTTTTTTGTCGGAGAGCTGACGCTACCGTAACCAGCGGGTACCACGGTCTTTGCGGTACGTGAGAAACGGTCACCAAAGAGTTCGTCAACCGACCCGTGACTAACGTAACACGCGTGGTCTGCGAGGTGTTAGGCGAGAGCCAATAAACCCGGTTAAACCCTCTCCCCCAACTTCGTGTTATCATTTAACGCATTGCTACGGTGATCAGAAAAAAAGATGATTTGTTTTTTAAATTATCAAAACAATGCGTTATATGTATTAATTTATTTTTTTCGTTTTATTTTTAATCAAACGAAACATATGGATATAAGATAATTCATTTGAATACGACTTTGTTACGCAATACAGTCATTATTCAAAAATTAATTATATATTATATAATTAAGACTCGTTTGTATCGTTTTAAAATATTGTCATAGGTACTTGAACAATTTTATAAGTATTTTATTAGCATAATATTTATTTATTTTTACATATCTTAGTCAACAAAGGCACATAATAATATGACGTTATTGTTTTAAATATTTTTATACTATTAAAAAAATATGGATTCATTGATGAAATAATCCACGATTTTTCGTTGGAATGAATTTATTGATTAATCCATTAGTATGCGTTTAAAATAGCCTTTTTTAAATTACCTACCTTTTTTTTAACTATTAATTTATTTTAGCCTGTATAATTTCACATAAATTTGTAATCCATCAATTCATAAAAGGTATTTTATGTATGACAACCTCGACATTCTATTTACATTGGGCTGAACATAATTGTATACTACTCTTGTTTCGGATAACAGTGAGATGTTATTCATACTTCACACATTCGAATATAAATCACATTTAAAGTTTATACGGTATTCTGCCATTATTATTGCGACTGCAAATTTTAAGTAAAACTGCACTTGATTCTGTCTCTTTAGATAAACAGACGTGTCAAACAGAAATAGTGATGACTTTTTTATTTATTTATTATTATTATATTAAAGAAATACTCTTTAAAATAAGCTGTTATAACGGTATTCTGAAGATTTTTAGTAATTATATATTATATACGTATTATGCTAAAACGCATATTATATTATACGCAACATACGTGTATTATACACAAACAACTTACAAATACCGTTATGAAATGTTGGTAAAAATATAATAAAATTATAAAAGTTTTTAAAAATATAAACGCAATATTTTCTAAGAACGTTTAAAACTTCAACCATTAAAATTGAAAATTTTATACATTCTACTACAAAATGCATAGTTTCCATATTTCTCCATTTCAACCGAATTTGACAGAATTTTATAGGTACATAAATCGCTTACAAAAAAAAAAAAAAAATAATACATATTTATTATGTATTTACAATATCTTTGTACAAACAATAATAATTATTGATGAACGTTTTGTTTTTTAAAAGCTTATTCTGCATAAAAAAAAAAATAGCTAAGGTAACGAAAAAATTTAAAATGTCATAAAGAATTAAAATATTTTAAAAATGATTCAATATCTTAAAAATTTTAGAATTAAATAATATTTGATTGAAATTAATACAATAATAATAATAAAAACAATTTTTTCGAAAACAAGCGTTGCGTAAATATTCCCATTTTCACACTAATTATTTGTTCATTAAAGTATTGGAAATTTCCTAACTTTTTCCCTTATTTATATTTATTTTCCCCTTCATAAGTATCATTAGATGAAATTTGTTACCAGAGATAACTCTCAGCGTTAGAAATTGAAGTAAATTTCTTTTCGTTACTTACATCCCACTCATAAAAAAAAGTTACACTCTTATCAATGATACATTCTCCAATTCACTCACTTTTAAAAAATAAAATGATGTATTATAATGAATATTTTAGGAATGATCACATTGAATTATATGGGTATTTCATCTAATAAGTTGTACTGTAAATATTTATCTTTTCTATAACTAATATTATTGATTATATTTTCAATATCGTTAAATTTATAAAATTATTTTTTGTGTGAAAAAAGCTATTTCCTATGATGGCAGATAAAATAAAATAAATTATCTTATAAGTTATATTATACAAAGTAAATTTAAATATCTTCAACTCAATAACATTTAATATTAACATAAATATTTCCGGAATTTTTTTTCTCAATACTGAACTAGAGTCAACACAGAGTTAATCATAATAGTATATGTTTAATTCGTAATATTACAAGAAAATTGGTTATCTAAAATGTTAATTTGATTTTATATAATTATTATATTATTTTGTAGATATTTTACGGACTACAAATCATATATTTTATTTTATTGGTCGAATGCTAGTCCTGAGACTTAAGAAAGATTATGTTTCAAATTTCTCAGTTATGTGCAAAACCGTAAAAACAAATAGGTACATTAAAAGAAAAAACAACAGTTAAGTAAATAATATACGAAGATATTTAACCAAGTATAGTGGTGATCGAGTTAAGCCTAGAATCAGAGCTCAAATCTAGTAACTTTTTCCAGTTGAAAATGTTTTATTCATAATCAGCAAGGTTGGTTGAAATAATTTATAATAAATTATATCACAATAGCTTATAAGAAATAAGAAAAAAAATTGTACATCGATAGAACTATTTACAAAACTAAATTATTAATCAAAAACAATGGTTTGATTGAATTGTTTTAAGTCAATATAATCTTCCAGTGGATAAAGCTTATTAAATCTCTTAACTCATATTATTGTAATAGACCATTTGGGGTGAATTCCATTAAGCCATTACATTACTAGTACAATTAATACGATTCTCCGATATAATATGGCTAAATGGATGTATCGCAGTAACTCTGCACTTGGACACATAATAATACAATTTACAATTTTGGTCATTCAAAAGTCAAGTAGTTAATAGTGGTCATAGTAGATTCCTCGTATTTAAAATATTTTTTAGAACCTGATACATAATGCACTGCAATAATTAGTATAATTTTTACTAGTAATATATTAGTTTATTTTATATTTTTTCCAAAATTGATTTGAATATTTCAATATAGAACGAATAATAACACATTTTAACAACTCGGCATAGGTAACTACTTAAATATTGAATTTATATTACTTCAACGCCCGATAAATATATTTAAGCAACGAGGTAAGTATTAAATATACAATACTTTCAGCGTTTAAATTTTTATATTCGAGTGGTAGAATTAAAAACTATAAAAAGGGGCATCGCTTAATCAACAATTCAACCGAGTATAAATAAATTAAAACAAATTATTTTAATGATATAGCTTACCGATATGTGCTACTCCGTTTAATAATCCTGACGTACTTTTTGGATTTTGTGATGGTCTTGGGATTTCTGAAAATAATAAATATAGAATAACATTTTATAGTAATGAAAACGAGAATAATTTTTAAAATAGTGTTGTTATTTTTAAAATTTAATCATATGATTGATACCTACTTTTTGTTTTATTATTAAATAATAACCATATATATATATTTAAATATATAAATAATAAATAATAAAATAATAAAAAATAAATAACAAATAATAAATAATAATAAATAATATATAAATTTGGAATACAAACACAGAAATGTTTTTTCTCATAAAATCTATATGAGAATGTAAAAACAGCCGTTCGTTGTATCTTTGTTGTATGTCATAACTCTAATTACTTACACTATTTTAATGTTCTAACTGAAGTTCCCCAACATAGCGATATTACTCCTTTACTTATAATGCATCAATTTGTGAAATTCATAGAATATCCTTTACCAAATGTGATATTTGCGTTTACGATACGACTATCGTGCCTTTCAATGAAAATCCAGCTATAGTTTCTAATATGATTTTAATATGAATCCAAGATCTCCCAAATAAAATTTACTTAAAAAAAAAAAAAAAACATGACCTCAAGTTACCATGAACAATATTTCGATTCTAACCTAACTTCGAAAGTAAAATAATTTAGACTTATACTAGATAAACAACTTACTTGAAAGCCCTATCTTAACGATAAACATAATAAGGTTAATAAGGTTTGAATTTCTGTCTCAATTTACTTTTTACACCCATTTTTGAGATTTAAAATGAACATTGATAATGAATTATTAATTTATAAGGCCTTACTAAGTTGGACATATGGCATCCAACTTGGATCCAACGGGGAGCTGTATAATTCTCCAATGCCAGAAAAATCTTCCAATCTGCCTACCTTTATATACTTTCCTCTGGACCTTGGTACATAACAAACAATAAACTTCTCAAAAATGTTAAAGTTCAAACATTGAATAAAATTTTCAAAATGTATTATTCTAGATTTCACTATAAACTTCAATCACAAACTAATCCCTAATCAATAAACTCTCAACGAATGTACTATTCGATAACTCTTGGAAAACTAAACAGAAAATGGTATAGGGATCTTTTACTTAATTAAAATTATTTCAAGTCACAAATAGCATGATTAAATATTAAAAAAGTTATATTTTATAATATAAACTGATAACGATAGCACTAATCTTAAATAAACATTTTTTTTTTTTTTTTTTTTTTTTTTTTTTTATACAATTTGTATATTATGGCATTCAATAGAACCCATTTAAATTATTTAATTACAGAATTACTTGTATATAAATATTTATAATTATTATTAATGGATATTAACATCATGAAAGTGTGATTAATATAACGTTATTTGTATATTTAATTATATAGTTGTTTGTCTATAACCAATTAAAGAAGACCATAGCTATAAAAAAGTAATATGAATTATCACTGGAGTTTATCGACTATTAAAAATCAGCTATATTTAACGATTTACCAATTAGAAAACTATAAATTGATAAAAAGTAAAATAGGAAATAATTATACTCAGATCACAGAAATTTCGATAGAAACTAATAGTTCACCCCCTATTTAAAAAAAAAAATTATGTTAAAAAAGATAAAATAAATTCAAATCACGTAAATAAGTTTACGAAGTTTGTCAAATTTTTTTCTTGAATTAATTGACAAAAAAAGTGGGTAATATTAAAATGTTAATTTAATCGCTAATGATTTGATGAAAATCATTGTTTTTAGACTCGATTTCAAAACTTTATCATAAAAAGAAGTTTTAGTTCAGAGACCATTTCTTCTGAAAAATTGATAAATTTTATTGATTGTTTTAGTATAATTCATTACATTTTAACTTTGAAAATATGAGATCAAGTCGTTATAACATAGATACAGATATATTAAAAGAAATATAATATTTTGAGATTTAAACACATTTATTAATTATTAGAATAAAATAAATATATTTGCTTTATATTATACAAATTACAAGTAACAGAAAATTAATAATTATATAATATCATTAGAAAATTAACTAAAAGGTAAATTTATAATTTATTTATACAACATATGAAAAAAATAATTTAAATTTTTAATTTTTTAAATTGATCCATAAAAACGTATTTATTTTTTATTTTAACATTAATCAAAAATTACATTATATTCAAAAATTTTTACAAAGAGTTTGTAACCTATTTAAGTATTAAAACTTTCAATGAATTTTATATTTACTTTTTACTTGGGTTTACCAATATAAAAACAATTTATTCAAACAAAAACTTCTAAGAATTGCATTGGTGTTTGGCTTATATATTTTATTTTTTTTATTTTCAAAATCAATTAAACTGTATACAAATTAATTTTAAATTTTGAAGTTTGTTTTGGATTTCTACAAGTTGTTATTTATTATTTTTTTAAGTTTCGCAGTATAACTATTATTATACTACATCGACGATTATTGAAGAGTGTTATTTGTTACAGTTATTGTAAAATGTTTTGAAACGTTCTTGATGTAGTATTTTTTTTTTTTTTTTATAGGCACTATATTTTAATATTGGCCATTTGTATAATTATTTTTACCATATTACTCTTAAGATGTTAATGTATACATTTCAAGAAACTAGACATTTAGAATTTACTCCTAGAAAATTATGGATCTTAATATGAAATTTATATTTTTCAATTTAACTCCAAATATATGTTTGAAATTCTACAGAGACCGTCGTTTAAATTCATACGCATACAATACTAATTTATGACTTATGTTATAAATTCTTATATACCATATTCATATAATATATAAATGGTTCTTTTGTAGTTTAAAACTGATATAGAAAGTTTAAAAAGTGATGTGCTCTTTGTAGAATACGAATGCGAATATTATTGCGTTTTAATATCACTTCAAAAATATTGTGTATGTTTTATAACATTTATTTTATTTTCGGTTTCTTATAGGTTAAGTTTTTATTATACATTGTGTATAAAAATACTAGTGCATTTTTATGTTATTATTTTTATGACATGTATATTATGTTAAAATTAAAAAAAAAAACCACTTATTCCGGGTTATATACGTAAAAACAGTAGCTAAACACTTACTGAACCAATATAGAGTCAATATAGTCGCTTAAACATGATGTAGTGGTCAATGATTGGTCCATTAAGTTTTAGTGATCTATTAAATTAATCTTTTTTGTGTAGCCCAGCATAAATGTATTACTTCTATATGATATATTTTAAAGCTATTTAATATTATACCATTGTATTTAGCTAATTATAACCTAAGTATAATTGCAATTCTCATTATCATATCTTAATAAGATTTATGACTTACACGTGTGAATTACAAAGTTCAAATACTTCAATGGAATTTAATCCTCAATTTTATTTTATCTATGCTAATACCCCCTTCATGTTGTTCAAAATTACAAAATAAAATTAATAACTCAAAGTTCACTACGATGAACTTGTAACAAATTAGCAATTATATAGAATACAGTAAATCTAGTTTCATGCAGTAAAACGACTCCAAATAGTTGATATTATTTATGTAGGTATATATTATTTAGTGAATCGCATCGTAATGAAACTTTTCCAGTAGGGCCATTCACATTGTCTTTAAACGATGTCGATAATAGTTGACACAATTGAATAAAAAACGTAAACATTTTTATTTAAACGTAAACGTAATGTGATCGATTGTACTCCAAGTCGTTTAATTTGGTCTTGCAATGTATGATTAGTCATAAGTGTCATGGAATTTAGATTTAATTTGAAGCATGAATGACCAAATAACTATTTCTTGCAACGAGTATAACTTACTTTTTTTATTTTGTCTAAAAATACGTTAGTTCAATAAAATGATTAATCGAATTAAGTGAAAAAGATATCAAATATCGCTTGTACAATAATGGTACACAATAAAATAATTTTAATAGGTATAGTTTTTTCTAGTATTTATACTTTAATAATTATTGTAGTTTATCGGTGTAAAACATGCAAATGGAAAACCATTACATAGAATAATGATAATAATTCTATACTCAACTGCTCGATTAAAATAGTTATTTTTGGGTGAATATTTCAAATTTAGAGTAATACAAGAACTACAAAAGTTTGAAACTAAACATAAAAATCACTACAATTTAATGTTTAACTATAAGATAGTAATGAATTAAGTTAATTTGTATGAAAACAAAAAATATTTAAAATAATATTTTGACATACTAGTTACAATATGAATATTTTAAATTACATAATTTACAACTAAAACAAAGTAATTAATATTAAAATAATTATGTTTATAATTATTAACGAAATCCGAATTGTTATTTTTTGAATACTTAAATTAATTTAATTTAACCAG
Organism: Melanaphis sacchari; assembly: GCF_002803265.2. Taxonomy (NCBI): domain Eukaryota; kingdom Metazoa; phylum Arthropoda; class Insecta; order Hemiptera; family Aphididae; genus Melanaphis; species Melanaphis sacchari. The sequence goes on along the minus strand of NW_020271125.1, from coordinate 2,943,219 downwards.
GAATTATTATTTTCAATAATATTTCACTTAGATAATTCTATTGCAATTCTAATATACTTATTGTTGAATATGATATAAAACGATTTAATTCATTTATTAACTAAGGGACTAACCTTAACATTTTTTTATAAATATCTATGATATCATTTAGTGTTCTACTATAAGAATTATTATATGACTAAAACAAAATATTTAGTGTATAAATATATTGAAAATAATCATTTTAACTGTTATTATATATCTTTTTTTTAAAAGTATAAAATTTAATTATATTTACAAAATATAAGATTGATATATTATTAATACTATAGTGTAAAAGTATTTTTTTACCATAAATTCGCATGGATCCTTCTACTTCGCCCAGCGAGTTTTTCGTGATACATCTATAACTTCCATAATCTTCTAAATTTAGAGATCGTATAGTTAGTTTCATATGTGCTTTGTATCCATCTTCATTGATTACTAAATGATACTTTGGCCCAGAAAATATCATATTCCTGGGATCTTGGAATGACCAAATGCTTATTGGTCGAGGATATGCTTCAGTTAGACAATCAATAGTGACGTCAGTACCCAATGGGGCACCAACTAATTGATTTGGTACCACTAAAGTTGGAGAAACTGAAAATATTTAAGTAAAATAAATATTATATTAGCAGTATTTTATGTTAAAAAAAAGGAAATAAAATTAATTTTGGGAGTTCTATATTTTTCAATAATTATAAAATTATGATAAATACATCAGATGTTTGAATTAACTATTTTTTATTAGGTTCTGATTTTAGACTCTTGTAAACAAATATATTAGTATAAGAAGACTTACTAATCTGAAGAATCATCAATAAATAAAATGTAAAAAATAATATGAAAATATATATTTCAACGCATTTTAAAATAAATCATACTAAGAAATATTATAAATCGATTCTGAGAATTTCTAAAAATATATTAATGAAAACGTCATGTCTTGGACCATTAAATTAATCAATTATTTAACTCCAAATAAAGAAAACAAAAACGAGTAAGTTTTTACTTTTATTAAAATCTGGTAAAAGCGAATACATTGCTAGATTTATGAAAAAATGTAATCGATTTCGACCATTTTGTGAATATTAGTCAATATAATATTAATCATAAAAACAATAAAATATAAACAAATTATAGAACGAAACATATATTATTTAGGGAGTATAATATTATTTTGTTTGAAGGGAAAATATGTTGAATAAGAACGGTTGAAAAATGACAACAGGTAGGTGTATTGTGGTGAATATTTATATACCTAATTGAAAAGAATACATGGAATAGGTAAGTAAAATTTCACATTTTGCAATATTTTCGTGGAGAGCCATTTCAAAGAAAATCTAAAGGAATAAGAAGAAAGTCTTAGAATTAGAATAAGTTCATTATTAAAGTAAATGTTTTACTTTAAAAATTTTGTGCGTGAGCACGTTTAATAAATCGGCTTGTATACGTCAATAAATTCCAATAGTCATCAAAAAGTACTGCAGCAATTTTACAAAGTGGTCAGTAAACTTCTTAAATGAATAAAATAAAAGCAAAACCAACCCAAATAAATACATTAACATTGGTCGTATAGTTTAGTCCCTTTAAAATGAAATCTTTCAAAAATCGAAAAGGTTATACTCGTATACTAAACGTAAATTGAAAAGTTAACTAATAACAAACAAAATACCAGACATCATCTATTGTAAATTATTTTAGTATTAGTAATTAGTTGTAATAGTATTCGATCTATTATAATAAGTCATCTTAATTTATTCAAAGTTTTCATTGCAATAGAGATAACACGACATTTATCATTAGTTCATAATTAACTAAGCATCCACTATCTCATAACATAAGCTATTATAAGGACAGTAGTTTTTTTTTTTTTTTTTAGTGATTTTATGTCATATTCATTGGTGTTTAAATTTTTACGAGAATTCGATAAAGTCTTTGTCGTTTAATATTCAAATCAAAAATTATTATTTTCTCAAAAGTCTATAAAATTAATTTTCAAAACTTAGGAAATAATAATCAAATGCGTGAACTAAAAGTTTTCACGTGACCTATGACTAATTTCGTGCCATTTGCAAGTGTTACGTTTATGAAAGATAATTGGTATTAAATTATGGGTGTGGCATATAATTTGTAGTTCACAGGGTTGATTTTGTTCAATAATATTACATTTTAGTTGGTAAAATTTTATTAAGTTATTTTAAATACTGTGCAATAATAAATTATGAAAGGTACCTATAATTTTGTTATATACCGTTACAAATCCGTATTTTTTAATCATCAAACCAAAGGCTTATAAAAAATTAATTCAAAGTTAAGCATATAATATTAAAATTATTTATCGATTTTATTTGTATCAAATACTAAGCAACTGTAATAGTTGTATAGTAAAAAAAGAATTATGAAATAAAATATAAATACTAAATAAGAATAAATGAACTATTTATATTCAAAATTACCACGCAAAAAAAAAATAGTGTTAAAATCATTAACTTAATAAGTAATTCAATCAATTTAGCGTGTTCAGTTTCAAAAAAATATGTATGGACTCAAAAATTAATGACACTAACTAATGTATCTCAACACTTATTATAGCACCAGTATTGATATTAGTCTTATAAAATGTAATATTTTCTTAGTTATTTCTAGAACAAATTTTACGATTTTATTATTATGGTACGTAAAAGTTATTACATAACAATATTAAATCATTTTTAATAACGTTTTTAAAATTATTTTTACTGTTGATTATTTTTTTGTTATTATTCAAAAAGAATAACCATCAATAATTATTATACAGTGTATACTATCTAACATTTTTTATAGTTATCTTAAAATATTAGCACTACTACTGAACGTCAAAATTTTGATATATTTATGCATTTACGCCAAACTGTGTTACGTCTTAAATATCCAATTTTTTGTCTGTTTTATTTTTATTTTTTGTAGGAAACAAGAAAAGTTTTTAAAGAGAATTCTTCATTTTTATATTCATCATAATTTAACTACGTACCGTGAATTTACACCGAATTAATAAGTTTTAAAAATAATATTCTACAGTTCTTGAAAAAAAACATTACCAGGTATTTTTTATATATAAATATTTTTTTTTTTAATGAAGCAAATTAAATAATGTAGTATTGGAATTACGAGAGCTGTATTCTACAAAACTTTTATAACTTTCAAATGTAGAATTTTACCGTATTATAATGTTTGCAAATCTGTATACACTTAATTCGAAAAGATTAATTAGTTTATTAGTTTAATAAGTTAATAATTGCCACTTTTTTTTAACTGTTTCCAATTACCATGTAAAATTTGTCTGCAAAATTATTGAATAACATTTAATACTAATTTAAATACTAATGACTGTAATTGTTTATAGAATATTTGTTTGATTTAGATATTTTATTTGTATCCGTAATAGCATACAATTAATAATTTGAATAATAAAAAAAAAAAAAAATAAAAAATTGTAAACAACCAACAGTTGTCAACTCTCGGTTTATTGTATAAAGCAGTATTTCTCAACCAGTGAGCCCAAATTCGTTATGAATTATATTTCAAACGAAACAAAATACATTAAAAATGTTGACATGATTTACAGGAACTAATAGGTATTTTATATAATTTCTGTGATAATTAAAAAGAAGTAATCTATTATCGATATATTTTAAATGTTTTATATCACCAATTAAAATTAAATATTGCCTAATATTCTTTTTATTTTATTGTGTGCCATAAAGTATTTCATTACTTTGATAGTGTGTCGCCATACCACAAAGGTTGAGAAAAATCGGTCAACAACAATTATTTTAATATATTACATTTTAATTAAAAATACAGCAAGTCATAGAAATTGTTACAGCCACAATAACAACATGATATCTACTGATTTTAATTTAATAAATTATTTTGATAGCATTGTGTAAAAATGGACAATTATTTAAACATATGCTTTTAGTAAAAAAAAAAAAAAAAAATGTCCTATATCAAACGGTTTGAGAAATGGATGACATCGACGTCTGGATACCTACCACAATTTAAACAGTTTGTGCGTTATACATCTTTTCAACACAATTATGCCGATAATCGTTAAAACGCATTGTTATTGGTCGCGTGCAATCATTTTTAAAAGGTCTGTGTGTACACACAATGATAGTGTTTCACACACAAAAGGTATACGATGTGTTATTACACCCGTGTAACTTTGGCGTGACTTCGCACATCAGATAGACAGGTAATTCATTAAAACTAGCGTCGTGCATTTACAGAGCCGATGTGTACGTTTTAATCGAGGTTACGCCAATAAACTAAAAGTTTTATCAGAGAGAGTTTCAATTTTCTCGTGGTCCAAATTCATCGTTGTCATTATTATATACACGTTTGAGTGGCTAACTAACTGTTAAAGATAAACAACAATTATTCAAATATTCATCGCCACAACTCAAAGATATTTCGATACTAATAATTATTTTTTCATCATTTCCTTTTCCACGGCACAATATTATTATTATTATTATTATTATTATTAAAGCGTATTATTATACACCAGTACGATTTGGCAGCTCGACGGATTCGCTCTAGTCAGATACAACAATGAAAGACGTTACACTGAAAGAGTCCTTCTGAATTTCATCTCCCGACAACCCTTCCCCCTCTGCGACCAACCATTTAAAATATCGTCCGCTACGAGACAAAAACACGCCGATGTCGTTATTTTTTCCGGTTTGACGATTTGCAGTGTACTATTTTTCTATTATTGTTGTGCGACAGCAACCGATGTTATAATCACCGCGCAGTTTTCAACGAGAAACTATTTCGTATATGATATGGTGTTTCGACAGAATATGGTTGGTTTTCGTTCGACAAAACTAATAAAATGTTGTCTGTCCGCCAAATCGCATGCTGTGTGTACAACACTATAAATACAAATAACTTATAATATCGATAGTATTATGAATTAATCTGTTTGTACAACGCACTTCGTTAATGGTTAAGAATAATATATACAGAAGGATTTTTGATTGATAATAAAAATCAGGGAATCATTCACAGGGAAAATGTTCGAAGTTATGTATAAATTATTAATTTAACAGTTGAATATTAGATAGATATACTGTGTATAGTATTTTGATATCTTTACAAAAAAAGTAAGAAAAAAAATGGGCTTAGCTAAAAGATTAAATCGGATTATTTGTAAAATATTCAGTTTGTTGCTTAAATAAAAAATAAAATAAAATATTATTCTATAGTAGGATGTTTTTATTTTTTTTTTTTTTTTCAGGATAATATCACCGAACGTTTTAATTATTCACTTTAGATGTGAAAATAAAACTGCTAGATAATATTAGTTTTGTTTACTAAGTATTAAATAATATTTTTAACTGTCAAGTACGTTATTCAATATTTTACATTTGCGAGCATAATATTTAATAAATTACAAACCCATCAAGTCTTGTTGCATGTTCTATTACTTGTTTTGATTTTGCGTGTGTAAAATATATGCAGCAGAGTACATTACGTAAGCCATCGAATTATTGAAACAAATTTATTTTAATAATATTCGACATGTTTATTTTTTATACATATGAATGAATAACTAATACAAATCCAATCGAATAATCGAGCGTTACATTGACGACTTATTTAAGTTTAATATAGAATATTAATAATTGAATTAAATTTTTATCAATGTAATAATATTATTATTTATTAAAAAAAGGTGTATTTCTTGTATCATTTTGATATTAGGATGATTTGTTTATTTAATTGATTATATATATTTATTTAACGGGAGTGGTGTACTGGTGTCTAGCAGTACAATTCAAACAATTATTTATTACAGAAAACATAAAACCAAAGTTCACCATACAATAAAATAACTAATTACTTATACTTAATTAACTTTTAACAATGTTTGCAATTTAAAAAAACATTTAATGTAAGTTTAATGCTTACATTCGATGTCGAGAACGATTCTTTTGCTGACCGATGGTGGAACACCATTTGATGCAATACACAAATAAGATCCCATGTCAGCTCGACTAACTTTGGTCAGGTTCAGGACATTGCCGTGTTGCTTTTCGACTGTAAAACAATGCGTAAACAGCAAAAATGAATATCATTACAAGACAAGATTATTATGATAAGAGCAACGAAAGTTCGAAGTGTCATCTCTAAATAATATTTATGTGTACAATTATCTAAATGTAATTTCTGTTGCCTGTGTGTCTCCTCGGCACCCAGACGCAAACATTATTGTCCTGGAAGATAATGGTTTTAATAAATAATATTGCTTCAGTTTTGTTATATATAGTAGCACATGTATGTAGTATGGAACACAAAAAAGACACCTATAATTATGTCATAACTATTATTATTACTTTAACTGTTAAGAGCCAAAAGTATAAACTGTTATACTATGAAACCCGTCATAAAATATGTATATACATTTTCGTTTCACATTCTAAAATGTTAACGTTTATTCCTTTCGATATATAATGTTTTATTTCTTACATAAATTACGTGTAAATATTTTCAGAAAATATTTAATAAATATAAATATCAATGATAGTGTTTTGAGTCACTTACATAAAAATTAAAGATTTTTATACTATAATGTACATCATTGTTTACTCAAGGATATATAAACAACTAATAAATATATTATTTAAAATAAAAAGTGGTTGATAATAACGATATTTGTTTTATATGTACCTATAATCTTGATCAAATATTTTAAATGGCAAAACAGGATTGAACTGACAATAGTTATTGTTTTAAAATTTTTAATTGTTTTAAATTTATGTACCATGTGATATAATTCACAAATATGTAATAAGTTTTATGAAAATAAAATTTTCTGAGTGTGACATGATAGATCAAAACTATAAAAGACAAGTAAATTACTTCATTTGATCAAATAGTGTATATATTTAAGTATAATATTTTTGAATAAAGTGATTGTCTAAAATATAAAAAATAGAAATGAAATAACTAATTCAAATTATATTAGAACGACTACTTTAATTTATTTTTTGGCTACGATGCACTACTTATCTAAATGAACACTCTCGAATTAACCAAATTACCGAGGAAAATAAAATAAACAAACAATTTTATTTATTTTATCTCTTATGCTAGTAGCTAATATTATCAAATGTATTTTTTTTTTTAATTATAATTATTTTAAATAAGAACGAAAATTATAACATCTATAGGTTTAGTTTGTACAATAGTAAAAAAGAGAAAAAATGTTAATCGTGTAAATATTTTTTTAATAGTCTTCGCCTTAAAACACGCAGCGTGTAAATGGAATACAATGTTGTGTAATTGTGTTAGATATTTATATATAATAATTTTTCAAGGTTAATTCAACAGTATATTATTATTGCGAACATTTTTCTAGAATTCATCGTACATGCACGCGTGATTTTTGTTTGTAAATAATATATAAATTAATGTCAATTTATTTTGCCTTGCCAGATAACAGGTGAGCAATTGTTTAACGGATGTTTTGTCAGCAAAACCCTTACTGATTATCTCATTAATTCATTGGTGTTACGTTTCAGGCCAATGAAGTGTGCCCAAAAAATTGATTTATCTTGCTAACATCCAAACCAATCACGAAGCTGTCACGTCGATTGTAACCGTTGGAGACAATTCAATTCTACGAATCGTAATCTAATTTTATAGGTAGGAAAACCGCACAACTGTGTATCCCTTGCACTTATTTTACAACAACCTACTTGTAAACTAATCCCATAAACTTTACCTTCAGGGAACACTTAATGTTGCATCACATGACTTAAGCTTTGAAGTTATTTTTTTTATGATTTGTTGTTATTATATTATATATATATATATATGTGTGTATGTGTATATAAACCATGTATATCAGCGATTAACCGCATCGCAAAACGTAACTTTTTCAACGTCCATTAGCAAAATATATATAAAAAAAGGAACGTTGATAAACTTTCATCGTAAAATCTCACTTTCGATGGAGATTATTTTTTTGCATATCTTGGAGTAAAATATAATTTTTTTACTTAAAAGACTTTACGAAAAAAACGCCACGGAAAAGTTAATGCTTAACTTAGGCACTGCCCTGGAGTGGCACTAAAAGTAAATAATCGTCGATTATGGACGACATTTTAGAAGTGTAACCTCTATACAACGAAGTTAAACAATAAAACTCAATACATTAAATTGTGACGTTCAGTTAATTAATAATTTATCTTAAGCGTATAAAATATTTAACATAAAATTACTGTGTGTCGTTTAGTTGTAATAAAGTGAATACTCAAACAATCAAAATAAAATTTTGTATAACTACCTTTACGAGTGGTTTATTAGTAATTAGTATTTATTTTCGTAATAATTATCTTCTAATTTTAAGCTGTTATAGAATAGTTTTATATACAAATATAATATTATCAAAACATTACTAATTAATATTTTATTTCATTATTAAATAATATATAAAATGCCTTTAATTTTAAACTGCATTAATGGAAGAAACATTGATGGATACCTAATCATTGACAAAGTTCAAAAGATCGAACCTAGTTAACTATAAAAATCTATTAATTTATTAAAGACATCAAGTTAAATATGATTTGAAAATAAATATGGAAGGAGACTTCTGTCAAAATTTATCTATCTTTTCGGAATATTGAAAAATAAGAACTACGTTTTTTTCTTCATAATATTATAAAAAATAAAGTTTACAGGATGCCAATTGTTGTGAAACTATTTGCTTTCTTTTTTTTGGCCCACGTGCAACAATGCAAACTTGCACTTAAACAAACTAATCGTATGTTGTTAGTTTTAACATCAAATAATTAATATTAGCCTGTAAATAAACTTAAATTATTTTAACTTATATTAATAAGAAAATTAACTGTGACGATTAAATTTTGGCTCTTTTGCGGAATTTTGATTTCCTGTGATGTATGTACATAATTTTAAGTTGTTATATTTTCGAATTCCATAACTTACGTTAATATTGTATTAAAACACTATAAAACTATCGCTAATGCTCTCAACTTTAAAATAAATAAATTAATTTTTAGGTTAAAGCTTGTAATACATGATTAGTTTTGATAAACGATAACTTTGTATATTTCGAGTAGGTCAAAGAAAGAGCACGTCAAGTTGTGCGCTTATCTTAATAAAATATTTTTAATTCAGTGTTTTTTTTTTTTTTTTGTACTATGTTAGTTTGCTACAATTATAGTTAAAAGTAAAACAGGTATCTTATACAAATTAAAAATTTATCATATAATAATTTCCACCTACGTCGTAATAAATAAAATATATTATAAGCAATTCAATAATTAATACCTGTCAAAACAAATTTATCAGAATATAATACGTGCAAATAAAAATTATCACATAAATTAAATTACTGTTTTGTATTGGAAAAAGTGTCAGCAAACGATCACTCATCATTATTACTAGCATTAAAATATATTTTGACATATTTTGGTTATTCACTTTATTAATTTGTTTTATACAATCCATATACTATTATGCACACAGTATGCGCATATTATAATAATTTATTAATAAATTATGTTGTGCTTATATTTATTTTAAAATAATAATATAACGTAGGTATCTAAGTGATTTGTGCGATATATACTATATTGATTATTAAGTTTATATTATTTACTATAGGTAGTAATATACATAATATTATTTTTAACTGTTTTCAGTATCTTGATATCGATAATTGAGACATCAAATATCTTGAAATCAATTTATTGTAGTTTTGCCAGGACCAAAATGTAATGGACGATTTACCATTGGAAAAAACTCAAGTAGATATTCAACTTTTACGGTACATAATATTATTACTAAACTTGCCAAAGGAAAAACTTATGGCAATAAAAAATAACTCTGAAAATACTGGCCAATCGAGATTCACTCCGGCTAGACAACATATAACAGGGTATGTATACATGTGTTGGGTCAATATTGTTCTTTGAGTATCATGTTATGTAGGTATTGTAATCTTACATAAATGTAATAATATCATGTCTTTTATATGGACGAAAATTGACTGTTTAGGAAATATACATTATAATTAAAAAACATCTGTTCGTTCAAATTCCATATTTTTAAATAACAAATAGAAAAGAAATCATTAGTATATCACTAATAATTTGAAAAGAAGTATATTTATTTTAAAATTCCAAAGCATTTAATAAAAATTGATGCCTATTACCTGTGATACGTCTATAATATATTTCGGGATAAATATATATTAGTAAGAATCTTTATTAAATTTAACGATAATATATATATATAATAATATAAATTAATATATTATGTGGTATATTCATATGTATATATAATCCAAAATTATTGTTTAAATTATAATTTTACGAGACAAAATAAAATATTTTTAATATAAATTACTTCGGTTTGTTAAATTTTTAATTTCCATTTATATTTTTTTTTTTTAAATCAAGTTACAATTTACCTGAAAATATACAATAAATTATACATAAAAATCACTTTAGAATTTATCGTAACTTAACAACATAATTTTTAAAATATTTTATTTGATACAATTAATGTATTAATTGTATTAAGCGATTATTTATTAAATTAACTCCTATGATATTTAATCCTGTATTAATTTAATTTTTAGGAAATGTGTAAGCAAGAAAAATGTCAACAATAGAAACCTTTTAGAAGAATTTGATCAAACCATGGCAAAATCAAATAATAAATATAAATAAATAATTTATACGATTAAATAATATGTAAATATAAACAATAGTTTGAATTAACAAAAATCAATATTTAAACTATGATAATTATATTAACTTGAATTGTGCGTAGTTAATTTTCAATATTTACCTTTTTTCCTTTTATCCACTGTTATATTGAATCCATTTTCTCTTTTCCACACAATTCTTGGTTCTGGATTACCTTTTGCTTTGCATGTAAGTGATATATTGAGGCCTTCTCTCACGGCTACAGTTGAAGTAGAACTTTCATCGTCCACTATGTTTGGTGGCACTGTTAACATTTAATTGATTAATTTACTTTATTAATTCTTATCAATATAAATGACAAAAATTTGCACAATACCTACATAATTAATGAATAATAGGAACTCTTCTCAGATTATACGAACTTATCAATATAGTAATAAAACTTATAAAATTGTATATCATAATTTATAGTTAAAGTGCATATAAAGAAAAATTGAAAAAATATAAATTATTCGTGTATTCTAAATACTTATATATATATTATATATATATATATTATTTTATATTTTATACATTTTATAATTTTTATTTAAAATATGAAGTAGAACATTTTAACAAAGATATAATTATTTAAAGTTAAAATATTAAAAACAGAAATAGTATTAACTTAAATTTAACCATCAATATTAATTTTAATAGCCAGAAAATATCAGACATTCTTCAAATTTAGTAATATTATTTTATTTAGTTAAATTTAAAATTTACAATTATATTTATCGCATGATTTATGATAACATAAGATAATATTATCACTAAAATTTCGTGAATATTAGATTTGTATATTTAACCATTCTTTGTATTTATGAGTTTTTGTTGTTAATAAAACTGAATAAAAATTTATATTTTTTTCCTAAAGCACACAACTTGTTATAACATACTTTTAAAACAAAAGATTATGGAAGTGTTATCAAACTATAGTCATAACTAGTTTAAGTCGTCTAACCTCCTCAATAATAAAATAATTATTTATAAATCAATGTTAAGGCCCATTTGGGCTGATGGATTAAAAATATCAGGTCGTGCCAAATAATTTGAATAAAAAAACTCGAAAATTTCAATATATTACCCTCCGTTTACTAAGTTCTACAATTTGGTATGTTTCTTACAAATCACTACACAATAATCTTAAAATTAAAATATTTACACAAATTATATCTTATTGTTATAAAAAATATTACTCCAAACTAGTCGCTCATACCAACTCATTCAAAGCCATTCAAAGCGGAGCCATTTTGCTAAAAAAATCCCCCGTCGATTAAAAAGACACTTGTGTAGGGATTTATATAATCCTTAACCATAATTCTACTTGGGGATACTATAACTAGACAACCTATTTCCTTTTGTTATATCATCATGTAAATGTTATCCATACAATATTAATATTTTATTTGCTTATTTTACGTATACTAAATATTGCAAATGTCTTACTTTAATAATAATAATATTAAAAAAAAAAAACTGTGTAACTCTTAGTAATGTAATAATTTATGTTATCAAACATATATAATAGTATATAACTAAGTTGATAAACATTAAGCTTATCTATAAATGCATTAATGGTTTAGTTTTGAAACTTTTTACTTAAATAAATATATATATTTTTAATAGAAAAAGATGAAAAATCACGGGTATAAGAAACGTATTGGACGCTTGGTAGAAAAGAAAGTCACAAATCATAAACAATAGGCTTATGTCAGGTATTTGACAGTCTAAAAAACGTAAGTCAATAATACATTTATGCTTCTTTATTGAAACGTCCAGTATTGTAGAAAATCATTATTTATATCGGTAATGTTTATATGAAATCCACAATGTGGTTTTTCATTATTTATTACTTATGGTTAAATATAAAATTGAGATATGGCTACAATTTATTTTATAAATTATTCGCATTTGTCTTTATTGCGGTACTCTGAAAGTCTCGTTATAAAACTTTTAAAATCCTTAACGTCTTACTAGTAGAATTATTATTTAAAAAAAATTGCAATTATATTATCAGTTAAAACATAATTCTTACGTCAGATATATTAATAAAAAGATAACTTAGAGTTTATGATACTAAAATGAATTACTATACTAAAACTTTCAGCTCAAAATTTGTGAACTATCTTACGTCCAGATTTTAAAATTCTATACCTTTAGTAATTAGCAAAAAAAAATTATAGACAAGAATTTTCATATCAAAAAACTTATTTTTATAACTATTTATTATTTCTTCTGTATTAATATAATAATATTTTTCAATATTTATATTATTTTACATATTTTAAATTATTTTATTTGTTTATGATTAGATATTTTAGAGACATTCATATAAAGATCTCTTTTTTTTTAATTTGAAAATTCTGTTTAAGTTTTATTTTATTTTAAAATTAATAGGTAAACTGATAGCTTTTTTATTTATTAAAAAATTGAACGATATTACATTACTTTTCTTACTTATCATATTTTTTTTAATTACCATGTATTACATAATTTATTATTTCATTTTTTATTTTGATAACAAGATAATATATTGTATGCTTAAAATAAACTTTGTGTTATCGATATGTTTCATATAAACATTTCAGGTTGTTGATTTTTTAAAATTTTGATTGTATAAAAACACTTTTTACATATTAAAATATTTATAATAATTCAGGCCAGATATGATCGTTTTTTCTTCCGTTGATTAAATAACTTCTCATAAATCAAATTTATATTAATATTTACTACCTATATATAGTATATACTTATTATAAAATATCATGTTCCGTATATAAATGACAAACTCATACCTAATAACTATATTATAATGGTATGATTGTATGAATAATAATAATTTATTTAATAATAATATTTTAATAAAATTTAATACGCTGAATATAAATATTAATTTGTACTGCTTAATTGTCTGTGTAGAGTGCAGTTATTACGATGAAGATAATACACTGTTACTAGTAGACAATGTAGTGGATAAAATATCAAACAAATAAAAAACATTTTCTCATGATCCGGCTTTACTTTTATGCTCAAATATTTTAATTGAACGTTATTTGTAAATCGCACATCAAGAACCATGTCAACCACAACCAAGAGAGTTAAAAGACGATAAATTTTCTTTAAGAATACAAGGAAATCATTCAAGGCTCTAAAAGCAACATTATTTTTAAAAGATTCCAACTGAAGAGTTTGTCAAACGTAAATGGTTATCTTATTCTTCAACTGAGCAACTGAGGATTAAGTTTTTTGTGTTGTATGCAAACTATTTGATGCAATCGATGAAAAGTTCAACTATGATTCAAACGACTGGAGACATACTTCTTATTAACTTGATAGACATGACTTATGAGTTATGAATCATAAAGCATTCCCAAATAATTTACAATTTGAGGTTAGAAATGATATGTATTTGTTTAATCGAAGAGTGTATAGTAAAATCTTTATATGATTTTAATACCAAAGTTGAGAATATTAGACATATTAAAAAAATAATATTTTAAGTGTTACTATATCTCGCTCGTTAAAATTAATCTTTAAGAGGTCATAATAAATTTGGTTATCTAAGAATCAAGGAAACTTTCTTGAATTAATTAAGCTTATTGCTAAACTCTCTTTTCAAATCGCTACACTTGAATCTGCCGAGATAAAAATCGATTGACTTATTTATCTAATAACATCCAAAATATAATACTTTTAGTTATGAATGATATTGTTTGTTCTCAAGTATTAAAAAAAAAAGTGAAGAAGTTGGCATTTTTCAATCATGACTGATACAATAACTGATATTTTTAATATAGAATCGTTTTCTCTGGTTTGATTTACTATGCGATATTCGCATTAAATATGATTTAGGCTGGTTAAATAATTTATCCACAAGTTGCCTCAAAAACGTACGATAATATTTTTAGAAGAACAAAATACTTTAAAAAAATGTTATTCAAATGATAGAGTTCTTAGAATAAAAAATCTTTTTTCAACACGTTGGACATCACATGATAAAGCCATTTTGGTTATTGAAAAAAAAATATTATGCTGTAATAGTTTATTGAACACCTAGAAAATATTGTCAAAACCTATGAACTACTATCTACAGCTAAAAATTTTTTTAGAAATCATGTCTTTTTTAAATTTGTTATAAATCTTATATTAATGAAAAACACTTTTTCATTTACCTTTTCCTTTATCAAAACACTTTCAATCACCATCTATTGATTTATTTAGCACTATACATTGTTAGTTCAAAAAAAAAAAAATAAATAAATAAGAAATATCAGAAAAGTTAAATGTGCTAATTTATTGATGGAAGAACTATAAGAAAAAATCTTATTGCAATTGATTTTTTTTTAAGCACTAGTTCAACGGGAAAAAAGGATGTTAAGTGAAAATTAGATGTATTTTCACTTAACATCCTTTTTTCAATCAATGTGTTAAAAAATTAGACAATAACTTTATAACAAAAGTGTATTTTGTCATTTTAGATCAAATTTCATCATCAATAAATACTAAATTTGAAGGTTCTGGAACAATATTATTTGATTTTTTTTTTTTTTTTATTGTCTAATCGTGTATTATAGTCCCAAATAATGTATTTTCTACATAATATATCTTCACTAATTTAATGGATTTATAATTTTAAACTATATGAATTAAAAATAAAATATGTTTCGTTTTCTTTGTATATTGTAATGAAACTTTATAACAGCATGTCACTGTATAAATTAAATATTATTAGACTAGAATTAACCCAATCCTGTAATGAGAATATTACTTATCTGAAAATTCTGAAAATGAAGATGGTATAACTGATAAAAACCAAACTCAATTTACTAAAATTATTAAAACTTTTAAATCTTACAACTTGATTACAACATTGCCTAATTTATATACAGCTTATAAATATTTGTGTACCATTCTATTCTCTTCAGGCTTTAGCGCCAAATAAATGATCTTCCTTCAAAATAAAATTGATTAAAACTAGATTAAGATCTACTATACATCAAACCAGCTTGGAAAGTTTATTTTTATTACCATACGAAAATGATCAATATTTCAATTGATTTAGAAGAAGCATTTGATAAGTATGTATCAATATAAGCATTATTATAAAAATGTTTATTCTTTAAATAAAAAGTTTTTATGTCATTGTTTCTTTCTTTTTTTTTTTTTTAAATTTATATTTTTAAGTATTTACAATCTACAAAATGTATAGCAAAAAGTATAATTTATTTTATACAAATTATTATAACTACCTAATACAGCGGTTCCCAACCCATGGGCCGCGAGCAGCATGATACTGAGCCGCGAGTCATAAGTATAATATTATTAAACATTATATATATTTAAAATAATATTATTATATTTCTGATCATAATAACATTTAATCAATTTTAACTATAGTGTACAATAAGTGTACAAGTAACAAGTTTTAATCCGGATATTGACTTTCTCGTGAAGAATAAGCAATGTCAAAAATCACATTAAATTGTTTATCTAGTGATAAAGTTGAATTAAGTTTTTTTTTTAATAAACAATTTTTTTTTTAAATTTTTTTAATTTTTTATTCCTAATAACTATATATATATATATAATATATAACATGTTATGTTACGTATATATTATAATTTTATAAAAACGTATAGGTATGCTATGGATGGGCCTCAAATATTTTTTTACAAAATTAATGGTCCGCGAAACTAAAAAGGTTGGGAACCGCTGACCTAATACTTATACATAATATAATTAATTTGAGTATAAGATTATAGATATTATAAACATCAAATTAGATTTTTTTTAAGTAATAATAAAAATTTGATGACAATCAAGATGTAAATTGCCCGTTACACTATTAAAAATTGATGATAACAAAATATTCATAGGTGCCAATATTTATATCATTATTAATCTACATACACATACACTACATAAATAAAGATACAAAATAATTATTAATAAGTGTAATAAAGTAACTTACTAGTTAAGTAGGTACCTACATCTAATTATACCTACAAAATATATATGCATATTCTATAGATTTCAGATTTTTTATTGTGTAAAATGTTAGGGTGAATACATATTTGCTCATAAACTCATTATTAAAAATGAATTCAACGCGTCACAATAAATTACAAATTAGTTGTTCATTACTTTTTTTTTATTGTGACAATGTTAGCAAAGCGAACAGTTTTGGTATGTAGGGACATTTATTAAAACAGGTGGGTGGATGGGTGGTATGTAAAAAATTTTGCTCCTTAATTAAAGTATTTCAACACGCCACTGTATTATTATTTTGATTAGGTACCTATGTATATGTATATAAAAATTGTGATCAAATACCAAGCACAAGAATTGTATTTAAATTTAAACTATGAATAAAGATAATTCAAAATCTATACGGATTCAGAAATAATTTAGTTTTTTTAAAGAATTAATTATTATTTTTAATATATAGATAAAGCGTCATGACTCAGTGATTTTCACATAACTGCCAAACATTTTAAAGAATTTTAGGTACATTTGAATAATGCATAAAATGTTAGCTATTATTCTGGTTTATTTTTAGAACGCCATACGAATGAATAACAATCTTAAAGGAGAAACGAGAAAAGCACATAATCTTCTCTTAGAAATGTCAGTTTTATAAGAAAAGAATGTAATAATAAATATTATCATTCTGTTCACTAAAGTTATTTTTCGTTTAAATAAAGTCGATATGTTTTCAAGATAGTTTTGACATTTAATGGCCAAGTATTTTTCAGAGGAATTTGAAGCTTATATAATGATTTGGTCAATAATAACAAAAGCTCCACATTTTCAATGTAATAAACGTAATATATAACTGTTAATAAAATAACAAACCGTTATAAAAAAAAAAAAATAATAATAACTAATAATATACAAGATTATTTATTTTGAATTTTAATTGTGTTATATGACTTGTATTACTTAAAAAAAAACTATTACCATATTTTATCTAATAGATTAAATTAAGTCAACCTCTATTTTTATACTTAAATATATACATTTTTTATTTTATTTTTTAATTTAATTTTCTTATCTTATTCTAGAAACTTGTCATAAAATAAATGAAATGCCCTACAAAAGAGAGAGAGAGCGAAAGAGAAAAAAGGAATTAAAACTTATTGAATCCTAGTTCAAATTATAACTATAGATAATTACGTATTTCTAATTATAAATAATCAAATAAACAAACTCCAAAACGTAAGCACGAAAATAAATGCAATAAGATATAGAATAACCTAAATTTAAAAATTTAAAATTGTTATATTTATTATTTAAATTAGGTAAAACTTTTTCTATAACTGGTACCTGTTTAATACAAAACTAAAAATTAAATAATTAAGATGTTTTGATAAATTTCATATTTATTTGGTTTAATTGCTAATTACTAAATTCGTTTTTTGGGTTTTTATTAAAATAAATTAAATAAAGAAACGTAAATAATTTATTAAAACTAATTACGTAGTTTTTAAATTGTTTCTTTGCTTACTCGTTTAATATCTAAAATTCTAAAGTTAAATTGATTTGAAATATTTTTCTTTTGTTTTATAATCAACACAATAACCTTTCTAACACAAAAAGTCAATATTTATCATGTTTTTCTGAAACATTAAAATTAAACTATACATGTGGTTTATTTAAAAAATACAATATTGTAAAAATATCTTATAAATATTTTTCTAATATTATTATAAAGCGAAATACAAATGATATAACTATTAGTCTTAGTTCAAACATTTTATGATATTATTGCATTACAACTTCTATCTATATTAATAATAAATTATATTATATTACGTATATTATTTTATTAAATATCATAAATGTTTGGTTGAAATAGTTAGGTACATTTAAAAACACTAATGTGTATATTTTTATTATTTTTAAAAACTTATATTGAATCACTATTACTGAGTTGTAAAACCAATAGTTTTAAATTTGGTAAGGTATATTTATGTATATAGATGTATTGTGTTCAGTGATTTACAAAGTATGTTTATTTCATTTTTTAGTAATATATTTTATTTGTTTAAATTATAATTTTGGAATTTTTAAAAATACGTTTTTTTTTTTTTAATTGAAAATTTACAAATTGTACAAACAAATACAATACTCAATAAGTAAATGTAATATTTGAGAGATGAACTTTAAAGGTACGAGCAAGTAATTCACCTAGAGGTGGCATCGCAAATAGATATACTTATATATATATGATTTCCTCATGCACGCCTAGCCTACTGCATTCTTCGCAGCTCTTAATTTTATTATTATGTCAATATGTTATGTTTCTGGAAAAGTCCCTTCATTTGAGTTCCTTGTCGTTATTATTTCTTACTTTTCACTTCTTTTTCTTTGTCTTTTACGACCTGTAAAGATCTTCTTTTAGATTTAATTTTCAAAAACTACTCGTTGCAATTTAATATTAGCGCATTAAAAAGCAATCTGCTAAATAGTTTACAATAGTAAATCTAAGTTTCATTAGTTATTCCTATAGTAATGCAAAAATCTTAAAAAATTAATAATATGATAATTGAGCATATATTTTTAAGGTTCTAAAAACCAGATTCTTCTCAACTACGTCGTTGAGAAAAAATTAGCGGAGTATGCTTGGTGAATCACCGTGTATACTTGATGTGTAATTAATTAAGATAACTACACTACTTCAAACTCAAAACTTAATGATTATTCAAATATTTAGCAAAATGTTGTATATTCGTTCTTTTTTAAATAACATTAAAATTGGCACAAAATATTTTCATATAGATAATGACTTTTAATCATTGTGAATCTTGTTATTTTTTTAATTTGATATAATTAATTTACTGTGACAATTAATGTCTACCCATAAGTTAGATTTATGATGATGAATATCGTAAAATTATCAAAAATTTCAAATTAAAAACCATAATATAGTTTTACTTAAATAATCTATTATGTTTAAGCTTTTATTTTTACTTTAGGTAATATTAGAAAATATAGGTATATAGCATGTTTTTATTATGTATACTTTATGATTTTAGATATTACGTTTATTTGTTAATAAATCTAAGGATAAAAAACTTGCTTAACTTTTTTTAGTATTATAAAAAAAAAAGTAGAGTCATTGGATTACATTTAAGTGTATAATCCATCCAAAGAGCTTGTGTATTTTTAGTTGTGTTTTTTTTTTTTTTTTTTAACTATTTTCTTTCAAATGCCGTTGAATGATATAATGAAAAGTATAAGAGAAAAAATGGGATTTTCTGTTCTAAAATATTATAATCGGCTTTGCTGGACAGTCCGGTGCCATTGAAAAAAAAATAGACCTGAATTTTAAGCCGGTCCTAGGTGTGGGGATTTTTTTTAATTAAATTTTATCTCCATCCCCGCAATTCTCGTTACCAAAAGTATATTAAATTATGTATATTCGGGTAGTAGGTAGTATAACCTAAACTGGCGGGCAACGTTAAAGTGTTATGAGTTCCGATATGATGATGAATTTTTTAAATGTAATCAATTGTCTTCCGTGAATACAAAATAAAAACTCAAATTTAATATTTTTGTTGAGCAAAAATCTCAAGGCACTCAACTATTAAAAATCTAGAATGTTTTTTCATAGGGATTAGATGAAAGTAATAACAAAAAATAATTAAATATTTCATGCGCATTAATAACAATATTGGCTTGACGAAGAGTCAACAATGTAAGAAGGGAATATTAAACAAAATATTATGCTGGTAGTTGTTTTTTTTTTTTTTTTGTCACCCACATAGACTATGCTATTTTTGTAGAACCGTGATGTTTTAACAAATATAAAATAATTATTCGATATTTATACACCTTTATGGACGTGTTTATACTCACCGACCACTTGAAGGTAACCGATTTGACTGATCATAGGGTCAGTGTTAACTTGGCACATGTAAATGCCTTTGTCCGACGCTCTCACGGCGTTGATGTTTAGAAACCACGTCTTCTGGCCATCGTGAGCCATGCTGAATCTGGGTATACGAGCGATGACGTGTTTGTGCACTGCGAGTATCATCTTCCTATCGATGTGGATCCAGGCGACCTGTAAACAGTCATAAGCTATAATATAAGCCGGAATGCATCTCGATATCTACTCATATTTTGTGTATTCTATCAACATATTGACACTTAATAAAAAACATAACGTTGCATTCAGAACACTAAGAAAAACACCAACAATCACGTTATTAAATTCGATAAACTTGAGAACAACATCACATGTTGCAACAAATTTGTAATTTTATTCAACTAAAAAGATTTATTTTTATGAATGATACTGCTAGTCATGTTTATCTTGAGTACAATTATGACTTATGTCTTTCGGTATTAAATTGTATACATTTTACCGATTAACATAATATCCAATTAAAAAACAATATATTAAACTATAATTTGATGTGTAATAAAATAAATAGCGTTTTCATAACTACATAGTAGTAGGGCAAGTATTGCAATTACAATGTATATGAACAATGCAATATTAACTTTATCGATATATATATTTCTTATTCTACGCATTGAATATAAATCTTTCGTATTATATTAGGATTAGAAAGATTCTAAATCCCATTGGTTCTTCAAAACTTAACTGTAATACAACAAAGTACCATTATAAAAGCAGAAGAAGATATTAAATAAGTATTCAATTCACTACTTTTAGAAATAACGTTAGTGAAATTAATTTTCTCGAGATTTTTCATTTTTGGAAAATCTGTTTTAATAATTTTTGTGAACAGTAAAAATATAAAATATCAATACTATAATCTACCATGTTATTATACACTCTTTGAACTCGTGTATAAAAACTAGAGGATGTTCATTTTGGGTGCACAAAAAGTGTTTGCTTATTAATATATATTTTTTTTAATTTCCAGATGCTTGTATAATCTTACACAAAGGCAGAACTCTTTGTAATAAATAAAATTTAATTTTAAGTATACCTTAGAGATAATTTGTTTCTTGCTGAAATGTTGCTGTTTTTTATTATTATTATTATTATTATTATTACAGGCTATGCATAAACCCCCTGCCTGCGGCAATTTAATTTGCACACCTTCCCTTGTCTATACTCTACCAAAAAAAATGTTTCTCTATCTTTTAATTGATTATGTTCACGGGTATTAATAGCGAAGTAAAAGAGCAAAAGGATGTTGGATAATTACTTTTATTAAGGAAGCAAAGACTCCAATGGAAAAAAAACCATTTCCCACTTTTTAAAAACATTTTTATTAAAAATAAGAAAATAATAAAAAAATCTGTTAGTTAAAATGATGGGTTATTTTAAATATTTATTCTGGGTCAAAGTATTTCTTTTATATTATAACCTTAATGTATTTTTGTAATTTTCTCACGAAATAAAAAAATAAGTATAATTTTTATTGAATTTGTATTTTATACAAATAAAGGTACCAATTTTAAGAACAAATATTAACCTCGGAACTATTATAGTCACACTTTTGGTATGACTTATTATATGAAAAGATCACTTAATTTCGATAATCTCTGCGTTCAAATGTATGTTACGTCCAGAAGAAAATCCTACCTATTATTATTCTTATTAATATTACCTAATTATTAAAAATAACTTAAAAATCATAGTCAAAATTATCATATCACATAATATAATAACTTATAAAAAAATATTTTAATAGTAATATTCTAACATAAATTTATAAACAAAAAGCGTATAATGTTTACTATATAATATGTATATAGAAGGGATATATATAGGAATGTATAGAAGGTATATTAAAAATTACAACAATTACACCATAATGATAAAAAAATTTTCAAAATCCAAATTAAATACTGTTGTAAATTGAAGTTGCTGCAAATGTTTTATAGGACTCAAGTTGTTGTAGCAAATCATTGCATATAGAACTCAACTATGTAAGACTCCGGTCCCAATCCATTATTATTAAACTTTTATATGTATACTATTCATATGACATATTTGATAATATTTTATGAATATATTATCTCATTAGATATAGAAATAGATTAAATAGATAAATATATCTATTTATATATTATGTTATGATTAAATAATAATTTGATAAAAAATATGTCTTCCAAGTAATCTTCAGATTAAAAGCAAACAAATTTATTCATCGAAACCATAAAGTAAAGATAAATTTATCTCAAACATAATAATATAAAGATGAAAGGATACCTACAACAAAACATGTGAACGATCCAGAGATACTTTTCCATACCACCATCCACTAAGAAACCTCATTTTATTTTCTATGGACCGTCGTAAGTTTTTAAATAACTGTCTGACCGTCAGTTTATACACATTATATATATAACAATGTAATACTCAAGTCTATCTCGTCTATTGCCAATAAACTGCTTTAGATAGTTCGTTCTGTATAATATATATATATAACATTGTATGTGATTGTAATTATATTGACAGATCTGTTGTCGTTCTCAACAATTGAAATTCTACTGGAAATCAATGTCTCTGATCGGTGAGTTTTAATATAATTCTGACCGTCTTGAAATCAATCTGTTGACGTCATTGAAAAATAGACAGAAATTAAAACGATATTTTATATGTATTATCGGAAAATGCTATCAAAAATAAAAATCCCTATAACATGACATTAGTCTATTTTCTGTGATCTAAATTATAGCTAGTTGGTAAAATTAGTAGATATGAAATTGAATAAATTATTTTCAAATTTATTTTGCCCTCTGATTATTACTTTTTAATAAAACTATGATTTATTGTCAATCAATGCATTATTTTCTCCCTAATAAAAATTATTTTAGATTAATGCGCATGATTTATAAATATTTTAAGCAGTTATACGCATATCATGTGTCTTATGGCATACCAGCGTAATAGACAGTGTAACCTATCAGTAGGTATCGGCTTATAATATACTACTTATACTACTTTAAATTTAGTAAGATTCGTGACACTTTTACTTGCTTCTTACTTTAACTTATTTATTTATTTATTTTTAAATAGACCACAACACCGTTTTCATTTTAAACGTCTAGGTGGATTATCAGAAATTGTAGAAGTAGCAAAATTGATATAAGATAGAAATCGAAGATGGTAACGTTTATAGTATGATTTTACTTCTTCGTACACTGATGAAATTTCAAGATTGAAATAGATAGTATGGTTAGAGACTACGTTAGAGATATTTAATAATTTACGTAGTTTGATGTTTTTAAAGGTTTGTATTTTATTTATATTGAACTTTTCCGTATTACCTCAAAGTTGCAGACTATATGTCCAAATAGGTTTCAGTAAATATTTATGAATAAGCAGTTTATTATTGATGTGCGTATATTTATTATCGTTGATGAAATTTTTTTAAATGTGTAGTTATTGATTTAAGTTAAATGTTTTGTATTTTATTTACGGTGTCTAAATTAGCCCTTTTATCAAGGGTTAATCCAAGGTATTTAATACTAAGAGCACTTGGAATTTGGGTTCCATATATAAAGATTCGGGTAGCAGATGAATCTAAGGATGAATGTAGTATGGATAAATTTGGATTGATTTATTTTAAATCTTTAGTTGAAGTACTAATCTTCAATAAGAGTGAGATGGAATTGTAGATTTTGCATAGCTAAGGTAGAGTCCGAGTGAATAGATAAAATTACCTTGTCGTTCGTATCGAGTGCGTGATCAGTGTGTTGGGTGTAGTTGGTTAGCTAAAGGTGTAAATATTGTAAATGATACCGTCTTGAGGGACACTAGTAGATATTTTGGCTATTGAGGAAATGTACCACCGAAGTTAACTTGAAAATGACGATCAAAGGTAGAATCTTATAATAAAGAAGTAGGTAGTATGAAGAAACATTTTTAATTTGTAAAGGAAACCGTCATGTCAAATCCTGTCAAAGGCCTGAGAGATATCAAAAAATACATTTTTACAATATCATTTTTTCTTTAGTAAGTAATTTCAATAACAATATAAAGTTGTTGTATATTTAAGTGTGCAACATGAAAACCAAACTAACCAAAAGAGAATCGGGATGAATAGAATTTTTGGAGATACTTGGTGTAATACGTTTTTAAGAACTTATAAGACAAAAGGAAAATAAAAAATTAGATGGTTTATTATGTTTGAGAACTAAGGTAATGATAATTTCCACACAAATGAGAAATACGATAGTCTTAAAACAGAGTTGAAAGTATGGGATAGACGAGCAATGGATTTTTTAAGTAAGCATTTAGTTACCTTAGCTATGTTTAGGTTATATATGGAGGATGTATTGAGAAAGTATTTAAAAATTCAATTTTTTTTTTTATAATTATAACTACACGTCATACACAATCTGTGTCCTAAGGTACAAAAGAATATTTGGTATAAATGAAAAACTTGATGTGAAATGTTTGACAAAGTAGGACGATGGTAAGAGTAGGAAGTTGTAATACTAAAATAATTAAAATTAATAATATTATTTATAAAATTATAGATTATATTTTCCTTTTAAACACCATGATACAATCAAAATTATATCTATTATAGTTGTAAATCATTTACTACTTATTTATGAATTATTATATGAAATCGTTTAATAAAAAATGTGTATTCTTTTAGAAAACAAAATTCTAAATTTATATTTTTTTTTTAATAATAAAACATTTTATTTTTTTCATTGAAAAAACAATAAACATCTACTATTTGATTTATAGAAATTATAACAACGGTTGATACTTTAAGCTATTGATTTTCGTAATTTTTAATTTGTGTCTATCGGCATTTTAACTTGTTGACGTTTCGTATCACACATCGTTATAATATTGTTTTATTAAGTTATTCGGTGGCAAAGTATTTCTTTAAATAGTTTATTATACATACAAACATTTAAGTAGATTTAATTGATTATAATATCCTTCTGATTTTAGTATGATAATGAATTAATGTTACCATTCAATGATGAAATATGTGGCTATTAAATTTATTTCATAGTGGTGAAATCGGATAAAATTAAACTATTACAATAGAGAATAATATGAATGACTACTGTGGCGATTTTCCTTACTTGTTTATGAACTCGGTAATAGTGTACGAACTATTTCATCGGATAAACTTTATTAAATTATATAGTCTTGAAATAATTACTCTCATATTACAAGCTATAGTATTGAAATAAGTTTATTTGAATAAAAATTAATGTTTAGCGTGAACAATATTATGGCTAATCTGATAATAATGAATACGAATTGTATAATCATTTAAAACAAAAATTACTGAATTTTGTCGTATTTAATATGATATAGGTTTATATAATTTATTATAGACATTTAATTAATTTCAATTCACATCGCAGAAAGATAGAATCAAATCCAAGAAATCTTTAATTTAACTAAAGTTGTCGTATATTTTTATTGTCCTATTCGCTATCATCGAGCATGGCACATATATCTGTGATAATTACAATGCCTATAACATAGTTAATACTTATTGGTGTGCATCGTCTTAGAAAATAAATTTACATTTGAACGAGTTATGAAAATGTACGTTTTAATTAAACGCGATACGCTGGGCCAACAGGATTCCGAAAAGTCACGAGTGGCGTACTGCAGATAAGCTTTTCCACTTTTAAGTATCCATTAGACTTGTCTGTTGTCCGATTCAATCTGAAGCGATTCACGTAAACGACGGTAAGGGCGAAGTCAATGTTTCCTGCAATTGAATAATCCAGAAATTTTTCTTAAATTAATTTGGTCCCGGACAAAAGCAATTGATCCTCCATCACTCCTCCTGATCGGTTCGGTAATTTTCCCTTTATTTTGCTATCGGAGACTCCGGT
This sequence comes from Melanaphis sacchari, assembly GCF_002803265.2. Classification (NCBI taxonomy): domain Eukaryota; kingdom Metazoa; phylum Arthropoda; class Insecta; order Hemiptera; family Aphididae; genus Melanaphis; species Melanaphis sacchari. The sequence goes on along the minus strand of NW_020271125.1, from coordinate 2,916,604 downwards.
TTACGCTTAACCGACCTTAAGCCTACTAACCCAAACATTTTCGAAAGTATTGTAAGAGTCGTTCAATGCATATTATTTTCACACACACGTTCTATTTCTATTTTGTTGTCAAAAATATATTCACTCAAATCAAAAAATATTTAGAATGAGAACTCGTAGACTCATATAAAATACTCACAATGTACCTACTATCTACCTGCAATGTTATACTTTGTTACTGCAGCCAATGTTTACCTTTTTTTTAATGTTTTTCAATGTCTATGAAAAATAAGTTAATAATATAGATATACTTAATACAGTATTTGTTGTATATATTTTTCTAACTTAGTACACTTGATTACTTGAGTAGTTATGTTTAAAATCGCTTATCACGAATTTTAAAATATAGAAGAAGCGTTAAAAACAGTTTTACATACAATTAAGTTACTTATATCGTTTTAATGAAAATAATTAATTAAAAATAAATATGATAGAATAAATTATATAAACCACTTAGAGAAATAATATTAATTATTTTAAATATTAATATAAATTCATCTTTAATTTTGATTTGAAATATTTATTTTTTTTTTGATTTTCGTTTATTTACTTTGATAAATAAGCCAACTATTGTATCACATTATATTTTAATTTTAACCTAATGAACATGAACAATGTTAGAATAAAAATGTTATTCAAGCAATAATTAATTTAACTTAATCTACATTTTTAAAATAAAGAATATAGAAGTATGTTCTATAACTTATAAAAACAATACATTATATTATTCAGTTAACACAAACCCTTTTTTTTTTTTATTTATAGTACTGAAAAATGGCCCATTTCATAAAAAAAATATAATTTTTCCACAAATGAAAGTAATTGTTATTTTATTTTATATTTTTAAACTTTTAAAAAAAATGATAAGCATTTGCTTTTCTTGAACATGCAATACGAGTATTATTAACTGTTAACTTTTTTTTTTTTTTTATTTATTTGAAGTAATCTACAATCTGTACATTTTCTTAGTATAATAAGTAGGTTTGATAGGTGACAAGTAAGAATAATATGAATAATTAGATTAAGGAAGATACCCAGTGGTAACACCCTATAACAACTGTTAATTTAAAAATAAATATTCAAAGCCATTCTCGTTCATAATTTTCGATTTTTCTACTGTATATTTCACTGAATTTTGTATATACCTACTTAAGTTATAATATATATTCTACTTATCTATATTTATACTACTTACGTATATTACCTAATTATTTATCTATTTTTAATGCATTTGTTTAAAATACACTTATACCATGAATCATAAATCACACAGAAGAATTTTATTTTAATCCTAAAATAGTTTTGAGTAATAAATGGAGTTTATAGATCAGGTAGTTAGGATCGATAAAAAAAAAAAAAAAAAAATAGTAATAATAATAATAATAATTAAACCACGATGATATTTTTTAAGTTTATTCTTTCATGTTCATAAGATTATCGACACTGAGTTTTATTAAGATCCTTGCACAATAGTTAGGCAGTCTAAGACATCTTGGAGTGGCCACTTTGGCGTAAACTATTTTAGCGTATGGCTATATTGGCGTTAAGTTCTGGCGTATATTTAACAATATTATTTATAAATTATAACAATATTTTAAATTATAAAAATAAAATATAGACGTTGTAGTCTAGGAGCCACAAATTAATATTTTTAAAGAGCCGCATTCGGAAAATAATATTATTATAAAATATTATTAATTAGTAAAAATAATTTTTACTTCAGATGTTTCAATTGATGTATGAATGGAACATGAACAATCATATTTGTATCGGCATCTCTAAAATGTTTTGGTTTTATTAAAATTATATGCATCATATATATATACATATATGTGTGTGTGTGTGTGTGTACATATATCCATCACAGGTATATATTTCTCGACCGCAAATGGACTTTACTTGAGCCATTGTCTATTACAACTGATTAGTAAATATTATATTTTATGATAATACAGACATATCAGTCTGCTTTTGTAGTATACAAGCATTTTATATCACCATACATGTTCAATCTTATATTTATTTTAATTTTATAAAAATAAAATATTTTTGTTTATACTAAATAATATTATTAAATATACTCATGCCAAAATGGTTTACGTTAAAACGTTCAGGTCTCATAGTTAGGGGCTAAAGTCACTTATACTACTGTAATAATTAACTAATTGTATATGTTTTATACGAACAATTTACGATTAAAATGATGTAGACAACTTTGTTTAAATAAATAAATTTCTAAATTTTCAAATTCAATTAATTAATTGATATTATATAATATTATGTTAAATAATACCTGTCGCACACGCACAAAAAATAAAAAATAAAATGAACATTGACACACTTATATTTTTCGTATTAAATATTTCAAAATGATAAACGACAATTTCGATTGGCTGAATACACATTGATAATCATGTACCAGTGATTATAAGTATATTTCTAAAAACTCGATTTACCTTCTTTTTTTTCTAACAATAGTAAAAAAAAAAAAAATAATAAATAAATTAACTGTATTTATTATTACCATAATATTATTTTGAATTTAATGATAATATTACGAAATCATTTGAATTTTAAAAGATATTGATGATACGTAGATATAATACTAATGTATAAACGTGACGGCATCGATTGGTTCGTAAATATTTTTATTATAAAGTATAAAATAGCTTTTTATAAATGCTGTATCATTAATGGTACATTTTGACAACCGTGACTGTTTAAATGAATAATAATGAACTGGGTGACATTGTCAGTAACATGAAAAACGATTATATGCGGTATTGAACTAGTATTTTGATACACGGTTACAGTATAACACCTTTCGAATTTTGATCAAAAATTTAACTTAATCATATACAAATCTGTTGTTTTAGGACAATAAAATAAATTGTATTTATTAACTATAACACTTTGTTGGTTCAGTATAAAACTTTGTTTTGTGTATTTTTCTAAAAAATATAATTTAAAAAAAATATAAAATACAACATCAAATAAATTAACAGTATTTACGTTTTGTAAACAACGATTACATCATTTTTTTAATTTTTAAAGATATGAAATAATTTACGTTACATACGTCATGCTTTAATGTTTATTAGCCTTTATCAATAAGATAAAAAACAATTTTTTAGGTTTAACTCTGCAAATGTTTGAATAAATGAATTTTTTTTAAATTTATTGTTATAAAATTAGATGAAATAAAATAAAAAGTAAAAACAATCATTGACTCTTTATCGATAATATAATGTTTTTATTGTTTTGAGCTAAAAACTAATATATGTTGAAAATGTACAAATTAAAACAATAAATTGATAATAGTATCTGAAGTTGCAACTGCATTGCTTTTGAAATCATTTGCGTATCATGACTTTTCTTGTGTTGTGACGTTGTAAGAGATCTTTATGTGAAATAAGTCAGCCATTGAACAAAGTTATTTAATATGGAAGTGGAACATTTTTTTTTTTTTAAGCCTTTATAAAACATTAAAACTATAAAAGACAATTTAATGGTTTTCAATAAAAAATATTTTGTTACATTTTAGAATACTATGTAATCTTTTGAAATATCATTTTTGACATTGTTATGGTAGGATGAATGAGTTGAGAGGGGATGGAAATATTCTCTTGAAAAAGTCTCACTTCGAGTTTAAATGTGAACCTAATATTATGATAATGTTTTTTTTTCTTATATAATATATAAATTATTTATGGAAGAATAAAGTTCTATTAATGAAAATATAAATATATTTAGTAAAATATAAATTAAAAAGACCAGTTTTATACGATAATGTTATTATGAGCTGTTAAATTTTAATAATTGAGAGATTAAATTAAATTTCTAAATTCTAATTAATTCTGATGAGTATCAACAGTTTTAAGCACTAATCACATATAATAAAATATGATGTACTACTTCATTGTAAATTGTATTTTTTGTATTTATTATTTAACGCCTATTTTTCTAAAATGAATGTTAAAACGATTATTCGTTAATAATCAAACTTTACTTCTCTACTATTTGGTTTAAAAGCCGTAACTTGAAATCTTCGTAAAAAAAATTATTTGAAAGTGCTATAGAAAGCTTATTGGTAGTAATGACGGTCATATTATATAATTGTACCAAATACAATAAAATAAAAAGTTTATTTAAAAAAAAATAATATTATTCAGATAATTTACTACTTTGTAAATTATATCAAATCTTATGTACGTAAATATAGATATAGAAGATAAAGACATAAAAATGTATTAATTAAACTTAAATTAAAAAAAAAAAATAGTTTTTCCTCGCATTTATTGTACACACTAACTATTGTTATAAACACATATTAGTTTCTATATTTTGTACATTATGGCATAATATATCACTTTAAAAGCTCGTAAAGTAATACAATGTCATATTATTTTATTTATTTTATATTAATATTTAATCATTTGTGATAATTTTATATAACTTATTTATATAGTATTTACGTCAGTTCGTAATATATTTATAGTGAAATTTTTTTAGTACTATACATGCCATTAAGGTATTTTGCACGTTTCAACCAAACTTTTACATACATTCCGGTCCATTTCATCCTCCAATCGCTTTGTCTTATCGGTATCTGAAATATCTTTCTTAACTCTGTCTAACCATCACTGGCGAGTTCTTCCCTTTGATCGCTTTTTTGTTGGGTTTCAGATTAAGACATTTCGTTTGAAACATTCACCAGCCCGCTAGACATGGTCAACCCACTCTAATCGTTCCGCTTTTAAGAACAATCCGATATTTGGTTTGTTATATAACCTTTCTAGTTCATCGTTCTTTCGTCTATCATACTCCCCATTTTGATTTCGGACAGGTCCGTGAATATTGTATACTGTCTTATAATAATAATAATAATAATGTTAACTGTAAATCGCTGTTTGTGCATACACGGTTTTTGCTGAAGAATCCATACTATATAATACGTATAGTCGATCTACAACTCAGTAAATTTTCATTGATATTTTAAACTATGTAAAAGCGTGAAGCTTAGCGGCAAAATCGTTAATCATTCAGTGTTTATGGCAGTCAATGCATTCCGTTTGTCTGCGCATTAAATGTAGTAATGCAGCTACGTTACAAAGGGAAAGGGAGGGTGTACGAATGCATTCACATCTGCAGCTTTCTTCCGGAATTGCCGAGTGAATTATTGTTATTACAACCTAGTGGAATGCACTTCCGCGAATTAACGCGGAAAGAACGGCGTTACAATGACGCTGCGGGTGAATGGTACTTAGTCATGGGTTTTTTGACGCACATTCATGTACAGTACACTGCAATGACGATCGTTCTCAACGCACACAAACATACACACACACACACACACACACACAGATACAGACAAGTGTGCCATAATTATAATCACGTAATAATATATAACTTGGGAATTATGTGTTCCGTCTTAAAGTGGCGGAAGTGAAAATGGGTCGGCGCGGCTCGGTCGCTAACCGTCGATCGTTGAGTATACATTTTATGCGATTGTTCCGGTAATGTGAATTAACAAGCCGGGTTGTGGTTGTTAATTACACGGAGTTTTCCGTCGCAAAATAACCGCGCCCCTACTTACTACTCCGCCGCTCGTCGTCGTTGTCGATGTTACAGTCGTTTAATAGTAATTAATAACAGCCGATGTCGTTGTGAGTTCGGCCCATTTATCGTTGAAAATACCAAAGTCACGACAACGTACAAAACGCGATCAGAAATTATTTACACAAGCCAAACGCCGCGCTCGGAATCTAATGCTATAGCTATACGTATATTCAACGGCATAGCTCCTCGTGAGGAAATTTAGAAGTAGGCGGTATACATTGACAGGGAACCAAGGTATTTTATTATAATGTGAATTTTTGATAAGCAAGATGATGTCGAAATTCGTAATTTAAAAATACAGTTTAAATAGTTTATAACGATCGTAGACCACATGAGGTGCGAGTAGCCGTTGGTAATCGGCGACTCCTGTCGCGATGAAACTTTATTACTATAGTCACCAACACATGATATTTTATTGTAAAAGAAAAATATATAATTTCGATTCACCAATAGTTACACACCATTTATTAATTTTTAAGTGGAGTCGGTCCTTACTCTGTAACGCTTGAACAATGATTGAAGTAATAAACGACTAACGCGCGATGCGACGAAGACTGTTGTCAATGCCTCGTATCGTGTCGATTTGTACGAGATATTAATATTATTTCTATTTTTTGGATTACATACGTATATTTTATATTTTTTGATTTGTTTAAAACTAACGGACACGAAAGGATATCACGATATTTGTAGAAATCGCATTCGGTACTTGTAAGGGCGGTTCTTGAGCAGCCACAACGAGTGGTGGGGGGTTGGCAAAAATATTTGGCATATACTTACATATATGCCCCACATATTTTTTTCTGTTGCTTGATATATGGTTACTATAAGTTTTATAATCTTTATACTACAACGGCCTAACATATAAAATATATAGATCAATAAAGGTTAGGTTAAATAGGCTAAATTTATACATTTACACTCCCAAGGTCCCAAGGGGGAGTGGTACACCCATCGCCCCCCCACGCACAAAATTGCCAATGGGTACCTGTTATGATAATTTATTCACGTGCACCTATGTACGCGATCCACATATTGGCTGTACAGTACTAAGTTTATGAAAGTGGTGACAAATAACATTACTATGCGATTATCGTTACGTCGCGTCAACTGTACGTATAATGTTTGTTGAACACATTTGTTGAAAAACATATTAAATTTTACTCGTCTAAAATATTCTGAAGAATTCAAACGTCTTCGAGCACCACGACTAAGACGTTTGCGCGATCCTATGTGACGGTTCTTATCGACCACCTTGCCGACAGTGTCGTGACATTATTATTTATGCAAACTGTTCAACGACAGCGAATCGATGAGCGCGACGATATTACAATAATAACACTCGGTGGAGGCGGTTAGCAGCAGCTACAGTTGAGATAGCACCGCGGGGCGGCGGTTCCGACGGTTTTGCCCGCCCGCCAACTGTTGCATATCATTCGGTGTTAGAAACCCCGCGGCCGGCAGGAAAAAACCACTTGTTCGAGTATATTTCCTTCCGGAAAACACGACTGTTCGTTTTTGCAGTCCCGCCGGAAGGCACGCGGGCAGCGCTGCAATTAATCAAACCGGAAAGTCCACCGCAATAACAAAACGAACGCACCTCGCCCCCGCCATCGATAACGACGCTAGGGCGTGTACACTGTACACTGTACCTACGTACCTACCTATATACACCAGTCACTCGAGTCTGTCCATCGTCACGTTGACATCAAACGCGATTCATCATCATCCATCTCGATATATGCGTACACGTTTCGAGATAACGAATCGTTTTCTCATATCGGCCAGTGGGAAATAATTAAAGTGCGGTAGGCCACCTCGTGACCCGCGGCGCCGATGTTTTAAAACGCAAAGTAGTATTATTCATTAATTTATTTTTTTAGTACAATTTTTATACATGATACATCTGATAACATTAAAACAGTGTTATAATTTTAATTTTTGAGAAAGATTATTTTAAACAGTCGATTTAAAATACGTGTGGATAACATATTATTTAAAACCATCTATTAGCTATTATCGTAGTACCTAAATAGATCTTTTATATCGTGTAAAATCGCCAACGTTTCGTCATTTTTTTCTCAATCATCATTAAAATCTGTCGGATATAAATAAAAAAAAAAAATAAAAAAATAATAAAAAAAAATACGTCATATTCTATTTACTTTAATCTTCTTTTATGGTTAATACAATTGATAATAACAATATCACTGTAGGTACCACGGCCATTGAACGCAGTTATTAGAAAACAGCCCTATTGTAAAGGCTTTTAGCGTACCCAACAGGGTTGCTTAATTAAAGACTCAAAAATTGAAAAGTACGCAAAGTTTGGCCATAGCTGAATCCGTGTTTAAAACCGAACAAGATTATATTATGATAAAAGTTCTTTTTTGTTCTCAATTCTTGATATTTTTTTTAGTACCAACTTAAGAGTATCCTGTAGAGATACAAACTTACCTCAGAAAGTTGAATTGTTGATTACAATGTCCAATCCCACCCTAGGGTTTTAAAATCTTTTAAAATATTTTTTGTCAATTTTTTGCCTTCTAACATGAGGATTTGCTTATTTGTGAATGCCGCGTTACCTTTTTTCATATATAATTGGTAGTTTACTGTATGTATGCATAAAATATGTGACTTAAAAATGGCTTGAAAAATAAAAGTCTTAACAATTTAATAATGCATTTTTATCGTTAACTTATTGATATAACTTTTATTTTATTTCTATAATAAAACAATTACTATTTCTTATCAAATATTAGTTAATATTATTTGTTGACACCTATTTATATATATATAACAATTAACAGGAACTACATGAAGCATTTAAGTTTTCCAGTATTTAAATAAAAAAAATCTAGGGATAACGTTAATCTGATTTCTTAGTATCCTCGGTTAAATAGTGTATGGTCGGAGATAAGACATGGGAAACATTTTATTGGCAAAGTAAATGCAACTACCAGATAACAGTATTTGACAAAGTTCATAAACTTAGTTAATTATACAGGTCGGAGAGAATGAGTGTCTAGAGAAATAAAAATAAAATTTAAATTAAACAATCTCAATAGGGGTTGTATAACAACTCGTCGGATTTAAACGGCCTTTGACAATATACTGCACAATAATATATTACAAGTATTATACACCAAACCTATTGAATTATCATTGATGACATTGTTTCGGAGAATAATTCATTGAAATTTTCGTACGTTGCACTTAAATTAATTAATTATTGATTTTGTTAAAATTGTTGAAGTGTGTTTATATACTTCTTAAAATACGTATACACATTGAATAACAATAATTCTAACTTAAGGTAATATATAAGGGCACCTACTAACATCATGAATATAAAAAATACAAATATTTTACTTCAAGTTTAAAATTAAAATACTTGATTTAATTATATAAATTATTAATAAGTATTTACTTTTTTATTTTTATTTAGAAATGTAACACTAGTAATTTTTTAAAGAAGAAATAAATAATAATTAGTGTTATTTGTAAAATTTAGAATATTTCTATCGATATTGAATGTACTTATCTTAATAATTTAGTTTTTAATAACTATCTAATTTTCACTCAATACGTTTTTGAGTTAATAATTTACTTTTAATTTTAAAATAGTTCAACATTTCTCGAATCACAATATATATAATTTTTTTAATGGTCAACAATTGGTTATTAGTTATTACGTAAACGTGAAATAGTATAGGTTAGTAAAATCTATCAATCTAAAAAATAATGTTGTAAAAATATAGTGTATACCGTAGTGCTATTATAATTTTTATTATTTTTATTTTTTTAGTTAACTAATAAATATTATCTAATTATAATATTAATTTGTATTGTTGTGTTATGTACACAGTTATAGTTATTATTTATTTATTTATTTATACGCCTCAAAGAATACGGTTATTGGCGTTTCTAACCAATACATAAAATTTTATGCTATATTAAATTAAAATTAAATAAAGTAAATACCTACTGTCCTATTTATTCTAATTGCATGGGATTAAAATATGTGTCTAAATTAGATCTTTAAGAGAGTTCAGTCTTTTTATTGAACTAAAGTTGAATCAACGTTATCTTTAGGTTGGTTGATAACATTTTACAAGAATTATAAGGGAACATCAATGTATCTCCGGAGTCCTTCATCCGGAGTCATTCAGTTACCAGTTAATTGACTGTTGTTATGTTATGATATTATATTATGTAATATGATTATTGCTATATTTCATAATATAATAAAATATTAAAATGTTGATTGTAAAACATTAATACTGTGCAATTTGCAGGTATATAACGTTTTTCATTTTTTTTTTTTGTTCATACAAATCTGAACCTAATCGAATCGATGTTTATTTTAAAAATTATGAGTTTTACATTTTACGTAAAATCTATGTATAACTGTGAATAATAATAACTGAGTAAGTTTGTATAAGTACATACTGTTGTTTTTGAATAAATTAAAGTATAAATTCAAGTTAATTGACAAATAGATACTATTGTCCAAAATTTAACCTGAAATAAAGATTTCTTTCTTTTTTTTTTTTTGACGCCATAATACACTTATTGTTATTTTTATGTTTTATTTAAAAAAAAAAAAAAAATAATTAAGTTAAAATAATGCGTAAAAATTAAAATTAAAAAAATATATTAAATACTTCAAACAAATGTATAAATAATAGTTCTACAAGTATGTAATTTAGTGTTCTATGTAACTTAAGAATAATTCATAATTATTTATATTGAATATTTGTAACCACAAAAAATTATTTGATTGATAAACCTATTCATATTTTACAGTATAATATAAAATATGATATCAGTGAGGTTATATATACTAATATTTAATTTTAAAAATATTTTATAAATGCTTTATGTATAATTATAACTTATTACATTAACTCTTCTTCTAAAAATAATAACTTTTATGTTTTGATTTATCATTAATTTAATGGTGATATTTATTATGCATTTTAATGAATAACACGTTAATTACAATTCATTTGGTTGCAAAGTCTACAGTGTAATTATATAACTACATTATGGGTTATAAAACATATTATTGTAAAATATTATTGCGGCATTATAATTTATTAGTTTATAAAATTACATGTCAAGTTAAATATTACTTGTATTTGGTATTTTAAAAATATGTAACTATTTAATCTACTCGTAAATACTGTTTTAATGAAAAAAAAATACATAAATATTGTAATAATAATACGGGTATTATAAAATAATATGCTACACAAAAATAAAACATTTTTATGAACAAAAAAAAAAAAAAATCACAAAAGTAATTCATCTTTGTACCAAGAGACAGTTATTTGTTTTGAGCATAGAAATAACATTCACTAAGCATCCATATTTTGTACTCATAAGAAACTTGCTATGCGGTTTTTTTTTTTAATACTTTTGCAGAACAATGTTTATGTAGTGCAGAACACAATTCTGTTCATTAGTTGAAAGTACCTACGCATTCCGAGCATACATGGTTATACATCAATTACTCAATAGTTAAACCAAAATATATTGGATACACTAACTGGCCTGCATAAGTAGGCGTTAAAATGAAAAGCAATATTCATTTTGTTTGTTTTCGAGAAATCTCATCTCTCAAAATTGTTTGATATGGATAGAGACATCGAAAAACAACCAAAAGGTGAAATCAGTGAAGAATCGTTCCAAACTTATTGAATTTATTTTACATATTAAACATATTATAAAGAAAGTTTCAGATTATTTCCAAGACTTTTGAGTGTATTCCCAAATGAAAATAACCAATTGAAAAAAGTTCGAGAAAAAAAATTAATGGCGCATTTATAATAATAATATATTTTCAATCATAAAAGTAAGATGCATAAAAAAAAAGAAAATTGTTTTGTCATTTTTTTTTTTTTTTTATACAACCGTTATGCAATAATATTATATATACAATGCGTCGTCTTATGAAGTTTTTTTGAACAATTTTTATCAGTTAACATAGTTTATTTTATTTCATAGAATTCATGATATTCCAGGATCTGATCAATTTTAAATTACAACTGTTATAAATAACAACGGGGTGTTTTTTTTTTATTACTAGTGTACTGAAAAATAATATAATGCAATATGTTTTATTTTTACCTTTAACCATATAAATATGTTTGTATTCAGACGATTAATTCATACCAAATTTAAAATAATAATAAAGATTGATTTCGATCTAAATTTAATAAGATATTACAGTTAAAGATGTAATGCACTCTACTCGTTTTATTTAGATATTTATTTTTTCTGTTCAAAATATTACACTTTACAAATATCATGAAAATGATATACCTACATATATATTTATTTCAAATAATTCATATTATAGTTTGTATATTCATACTACATATACTTAATTAACTAATCTGGTTGTTTTATCTAAGTACTACCTATTTTAAACAATTTCCGTGTGCGATTTTAATTTTTGTGTACTCGACGAGGTTATCTTATAGTAGTAGAGTAACATTTAAATACATGCTATCATTAATAATAATCTTCTTAAGTGTTTTGATATTTATTTTTAGAGTATATTTCCAGTTCACGCTAATTAAGTGCGTGTTGTATTCATATGGTTTTAAACCATATTTTATTTCACAATACGAAATTGGAGATTGCACTTCTTAATTAAATTTGTATATTTTAATACATATATTAATAATAGTGTAATTATTTAAGTAATGATGTTAATTATTCAAAATTTTTTATTGTTAAGTAATTAACGAATTTATATTTTCAATATTGATAACACGTCATGTGTGTTGATATCGATTAATATTATTAAAGTTATTTCATCAAAAGTGTTGATAAATCATTAGTCAATTTGATCCGAAATAATAAAAAGGAAACGGTATTTATGTTTCGACAAAATAGTAACAACATTTCTTGATACCAATGGAAATGAGAATGCGTCCAACACAGCACCGTTATATCCACTAGCACGCAGATGCCACACGATCGCGGTCGACGACGTCGGTTGGACATTTACAAAAACCGACAGAGTTCTACTAATATAGTGCAACTTTAATTACCAAAATTCGCGGTAAAGTCGGTGATAAGTTATATAGTTGTTATGAAGGTTTTCTCTGAGACGAAAAACAACAGTATAATACGTGACCTCAACTTAATCATTAAGAGCTCGTGAATCGCGATATGATGTACGCCAAAATTTTACGAGGTTCGTTAACGTGCTGCGGGTGAATGAAGGGCTCGTTTCGTCGGCCGACAAAAGACTTATCGATAAACATTTCGATTTTCCGCCGACAAAGGCCGTTCTGTTGATACTAATCGATTCGCTGTCCGCCGTGATATTTTTATTAAAATAATCAATCCGTATTCCGATGTTTGACGATTGCTGCGGCGTTTGGATAATAATAATACCGACCACCTTCGAAATGCATAAGCAATAAGAATGATTAGAATCGTGTCAGACACAGCGCAGCACCTGGCAACCCAAAAGATTCATAATATTATAAACAGTTTTTCATCTCAATTATTTTAAGTGACCGAATAATATAAAATGGCGGAATATCATGTCGCGGTACCCAAAACCAACCTAACGACCCATTACGATTAAAATAAATCATCTGTCGCGTAATACTGTACTTACCATAAAACACGAATTTGTAATTGTTGTTATTACATAGAAACACGCTTGCTTATTTTAGATTTTAGATTGTACAAAAAATTAAGTTCAACCCAATAATATTTCATATTAATATTTTAATCGTGTCGTTAGACCAGTAAAGGAAGAAAATATTAATGAAACTATTCATTTATAAACCTCTGGTTCTAGGTAACATTGAGCCTTCCAAGCGACTGAATCTTCTATTCGTTAATAACGTATTAATGTTAATTTAAGCGTTAATAAATTATATCTACTTTATTACTACTGTAAAACGTACAGTATTTTAACATAAAAAATTATATTTATATGTGTGTGTATTAGGTACACTATCAGTTGGGAATTATCATTATATTTGTTTACAATTTATCAGACCCATTACACTATAAATATATTTTTTTTAAACATATAATATTTTACATTTCATACACGGTATTATTATTTGAATTCATAAGCACAATATGAATCTTTTTTGAGTGGAATGTCACGTATTTATTTACCAGCTTGTGACTTTTGTAGGCCATTAAACATTTTTTATATTTCAAAATTTTTTTAATAAATATGTTTTTTTTATATTTCGGTCAAATATTTTATTATTTGTAAGTTGTAACTACATTATTGAATTATTTTTCACCGAATAAAATAACAGTAATCACAGACTTAAATTATTTCAAATAGATGATTTACATATTTTGCACGCTATTATGAAATATTCTGTAAATTATCATAATTACAAATGAATACACCTATAAATTAGATCCTTAAATAGTGCTCAAAACTTTATCAAATTTCTAGATTTTCGAAAGGGATTTACACCCTGAATAAATAATTAGTCATTAAAATCGTCACGCCATAATGGTTTTTTAAAAGGTTTCATGGATGTCACTAGTATAATATAATAGCCGTAGGATTATTATAGGTGTTCTACATCCGTAATGTTTTGAAAACGTGTGAGTTCCATAATCGCACTAGGATAAACATAATCGTATTGGTTTCACGGGATAACAGTACCTGCGATAAATCGGTAACAGTATTATTATTTATTAAACAGTGAAAAAGCCCAATACTGTTCAATAAACAGATATTCTACAAAATTAAACAACTGTATAATAAAATTGCATTCATAATATAGCATATAATAATGTTTAAAATGTTTAAACATCAACAACAAATTTTATATAATTAAATGAAAATATAGGTATATAAGCGTTTTAATAATACAATAACGTCCCATCATAAATATCATACTATTATTATTGTCATATAATATTATACGAGTGTGCATATCCCGTCTACGGCTACCATATCGGCGGAAACAATAATAATAATAATAATAGTTCAATATTGCAGGCGACCGATTCACTCGCACGATTTCCATTTCTTGTTTAGACACACTAAAGGTGCAGCAGTAATGCTCGCCGATCGGCCGCGGTAAAAAAACCTTAGTTCGTCCCTGGACACTTGCAACCGCGTGTTATCCCGACATCGGTTCCGCGGGCCTGTGTAGCTGTGTAGGCGACCCTTGTACGTTAGGATTATCGGACACTGGGGGGAGGAGGCGCACATTTGTACAAAACATAAACAGCACGACGCGCGGTTAATTCGGACGATAATCCATAAATACTCATTAACCCGTTGAAACACCTTGCGTGAGCTCCACTCCGACCCACTCACCACCATTACCTCCGCCACAAACACGCCCAGTCATCCCTATACATTATTATTATTATTATTATTATTATTATTATTATCCCACCGGAAACACATATACGTATGCACTCACAAACATACACATACACATACACACATTCTCACAAGGAGATACACACGCATGATCTCGTTTACACGTGTACTGCAGTTACACGTAGTATACTACAAGCCGTACAGGGAACTCGATAATTTGACTCGTGAAAAACACTAACACACTCGTGTGCACGAGGGTAAACATATATGGTATAATACACGCGCACACGCACACATTAAATATATCCGACGACGATTTATCACCGTTACATTATCTGCAATGGCTGCGGCGCGGAAACGGGAATGGTCGGACACGGTGGAAACGTCCGTGTGTTATAATTCCGTTTGGCAAAACACATTGGAAACACGGTTTGCTATACCAAGAACAAAACGTTTGTTAACTGCCGAACCGAAACCGCAGCCTCACGCCCGTCAAACGGATACTCAGAAATACAAGTATATTATTATTTTGCACTTGCAATGTTAACACACAGCAGGCATCGTCCCATCAAACCAAATATAATATTATTATTTAATATTATATATAATACGAATGTCATAAACGTATGTCAAGTAAAACAATGTACTTCGGCAATATACGTTAGACGAATGATATTATCTTCGATATTTCAGAACCGAACCGGATACAATGCGTATACGTTTGCAGGTTTTTTGGGGTATTGAGGAGCTTTATCGTACGCTTCGTGTAATATACATATACTTGATAATCAACGTAAATATATGTCATTATATTATTGTGCACAATTGAATGCATGCAAGTTAATGACTGTTGATATGCTTTTGATTTGAGTTGTCAGAAATCAAACTCACCGCAAAGCAAATGACACCGATTGAAGCACATAAAACGATTACTTCTAAAATAATAATATTATGTAATACATTTTTTTATTTTTTTTATACTTAATATAAATTTAATAATTAGTGATAAACTTATGAAAAATAATAGCGTACGACCTGATATATTGATCTTTATATTATTAAGTACTATTACATAATAAATGATTCGCAAAAAAATAACATAATATATAAATCGATTAAACAATTTTGTAAAAATAAATTTCAAAGTCTACTAGTACTGAAAGTTTTACAAATGATTTAATGATAAATACACAATTTTCATGCTTGGATTAATATTATAAATTTTAACGTTGGTGAATACACAAATTTAAAATTTACAATAGGTTATTAGCATTGATCGCAATTATAAAGGTCATTAAAATCTTGATATATTTATTAATGTATGATTAAACATTTACGCAAATAAATACTTCGGAAATAATATAATGATAATAATAATACTTTAAAGATTTTTATTGTTGAAGAACTAATGCATAAATAGTTTATTTTACTTTACAAAGTGGACGGATGAAAAAATAAGTTTAATTGATTGAAAAACAAATTTAATTTAATTTCATATTTATTTAGACATTTATTATGACCATACACATTTTGAAGTCATTATTTGTTGAAAATTAAAAAAAAAACTTAATATACATTTCTGTATATAGTTTAACATGTTTAACTATTATGATGTTTGATTACAAATATTTTGAAATATTTTAAGTAATTCGAAATATGCCAAAAGCATTCGATAATTGAAATTGGATCACATATTTCATCTACTCAAGTTTCAAGTTTATAAAAATGTTATAGTAACTCGTGCTAGTTTAAAACATTTGAATTGATTTTAAATTTACATTATATAAAACATAATGAGCATTATATTAATATACTAAAATCAAGTAATATTTAACTAGGCATAATAATACATTGTATGTGAATAGACATTGTTAATGAGTCACAAACATTATTTGTATCAAATTAAACAGGTTTAATTTAAAAGTATAGGAGACATTTTCACAGAATAAAATTCCTAGTTTATATTTTAATCTAACAGAATTTTTAATTTCTATAAACTAGCAAATATTATTTATGCGTAGTTATTCAAAGAACAACTAGTGTCCAATATGGAGGTATGGCAAGTATGCATTTAATTCTAAATTGCGCAATGTAAATTTAAAAATTGAAGATAGGTTCTCATAAGTATGCCATCATTTCATATAAATACGGTTTTGTTCTATAAAAACAATAACTTCCTAACTCTTGGTAAGTGGTAATTATAAAATGAAATGATGTAAAATTACGATGAAAATATGAGTGGAAAGAGAAACTGCATATATTATTTTACATGCATAATACTGTGTACTAAATGCGTATGTGGTGTTGGTTCACGACTAATGGCTTTCTCGTGTTTTGTCAAAGCTAATGTGATTTTAGTTACCTATTTTTTGTATTTTTACTGATTTAAACAAATTTTCAATTTAAGTCATGACATTATGTCCATAACATTCAAATATTCAGATTTAATTACGCTCAATACTATTACTCAACTTAGTTATTTTAACTGCATTAATTAACCTGTTGATCCAGTAATAGTATATTTCACTGTGTTAAATTAAATCAAGGAGATCTAGATTATATAATTGACGTGAAAAAATTTCGTATTTCTAAAATTTTTTAAAAAAGTTTAAGGTTTCTAAATCAGATTATCTGATAATTTATCTAATACTTCTATTCAGATAATATTAGCTCATCAAATCTTCATTTGATCATAAAACAGTAAAATATCTTCGATAACCTCGATAATCAACAAAATTCGAAATTAGATTCTTTTGAACATAAATTCACAAAAGCTTTTTCTTAATTATTTACTATCAAAAATGACAATATTCTTCTCCGTAACAACTTAAATAGTTCATATGTACGAATATAGAGGCTCTAAAAATCAACCAATCCACTTTGACTTCATTGACCACCAAGCCGTTCAAAAAAAGTGATTTTATTTAATATCCCAAAAGTATCTATTAATTCTAATAACTCTGACTATATGTCAAATGTCGATCGAATCAAATCGATCAACAAGAACAATTTAGCAAGTTTAATGGAAAAATATGCCTTTTGAAAATTTTACTAAATATAACTTCTGATATTTTCAAGATCTTCAATAAATCAATGAAATTAAAATTTGACCAAATTTTGATGAAGTTAAAATAACAAATGACAAAACTTCTAAACAATATATGTTTGTCTACTAAAAAAATTAAATAACCAACATTCTAATGACGAGTCGAACCTCGTTGTAAAATATTTTATGGGCATTCCATCAATTATCACTTCTACTGTTTAAAAAAACTTACTAAGTTTCACCGAGTTTCAACTTTATTACCAAAATGTTAGAAGTTAAGTTTCAAAGTTAAGTATCACTTGTATGCACTTCTTGTTTTGATATCATTGCTTTCAAGGAAACTTGGATTTACCCATACATATCTACTTCTGAGCTTAATTTCTCTAACTGCACAGTCTTTCGTTGTGATAGATCTTCGTTCAACACCTCAAGTGATCGCGGTGGAGATGTGTTAATTGCAATTAAATTCACCTTAAAATATAAAGTTTTAAGTGTTTTTGTTTAATGTATCGAACACGTTTTTGTACAACTTAATATAAGTCCTAACATTTTAATTCTTGGCTTTGTTTATATTGTACAATTGTTTTCTATTACACTGTATGAACAATTTTTTTAAAGCTGTTAATCAACTTCTTATATCTAATTGAAAAGCTAGATTTTTCCTGTAAGACGATTTTGATTTAGCTTCTCTAGATTTGCACTTAATTTTTTGTCAATAATTGGTGATTTTCTAATAGATTCTTATTGTGTTAATAAGTTATTTTAGTTTAATTTTAACACATTCAAATTAGTACGTAACCACAATAATATTACTTTAGATTTAGTCTTATCCGTCACTAGTCACCCTTACCCATTTTTACTTATTGATAAATATCGAAAATATTCAAATTCTATAAAATTAATCGATATATTATCTAATATTCTTTTTTATTCGAAAAATTCTCTTATCCAAAAATATTCTCAAATACACAAAAACAATTTTTGCCATTAAATTATATGATTCTTATTTTTTATAGATTTCAAACCGAAATTCTACTGCATAAACTCAAAAAAAAAATATGCAAAAGAATATTATTCCAACCTCTAGTGATTATGTTAAAATTTTTAAGTACATCGGAGACTTACTGTTGATAATTTTACCTTCTCCGATGTAAACGACTTAGCTGATCGTTTCTATCTGGTTTTATACAACGCTCTTAACATATTTTTGCTCCTAAGAAATCTATATATTATAATACTTACCTAATTTAGTGAGTATTATAATTCTATAAAATCACAATTAATAAAAAAAAAAAAAAATCACTCATAAATATCACTCAAAACTTCAAAAACATCTCTGATAATATTATTTTCTTTCATTTAAGAGTTGAATACAAAAGACTCACTAAACCTAATTATAAAAATAGTATAAATTAAATTAAATTTTTCATAAAAAAATAGTCCTAAATAATTTTGAATAGATATAAATATTTCTACCAATAATAATGCACTACCTTAATCTTTAACTTTAGATACAACGGTTGTAATACTTTTCCGATGCTTACTCTAATTTACAATATCTACTTAATTTGTCTACTCTAAATACTAATAACGTAAATTTAAATTCTACATTAAACCTAAATTCTATTTCTTTCACTAAACTTGATGTCCTTAATATAATCTTCAATCTTACACTCAGTTCTATTATAAGGCCAGATGGTATACCTGTCATATTTCTATTTAACTGCAGATTTATATTAACACTATTTTAAATTAATATAATATTTAAGTTATCCTTCAATAAAAGTATATTCTCATCATTTTATGAAACATATTTTGTTTATCCAATTTAAATAAAAAAATATATACACCCTTCTTAATTCCGAATTGTTGCCCTATCTCAAAATTATTTACCGTTCCGAAAATATTTGCACATTGAATTTCGTCAAAATTATTAAACTTTCGTTCTTCATTCCTTACAACTAACCAATATGAATTTATCCCCAAACCATGTGTTTGTAATAATTTAGTCGTAGTAAAAAATATAATCCTTCATTCTTTTGTAACAAATGCACAAACTGATATTATCTATATTGACTTTTAAAAGACATTTGACCAAGTTAATCATATAATTTTATTAAAAAATTACAATTATTTAAATTTTCTGGTTCTTCGTTAAATTGGCTTCAATAATTTCCATCTATACGTTACCAAATTGTTAAATATGCTCTAAACAGTTTTTTATTTCGACATATGTTCTTTGAGGAGACCACCTGTTAACTCTATTTTTTAGCATATTAATAAATGATCTTCCTAATGTTATCACTAATTCTAATATTCTTATCTTTGCTGACGATGCCAAAATGATAAAAATTATAAAATTAGAACAAGATGCTTTTAATTTACAATTAAATATTAATAACCTACTTATGCAATGCAATAGGAATTATTTCTTTTTATATTAAAACACTATGAAAATACATATAGGTACATAAAATAATATGTCTTATTTAAACATCAAATTATCCATCATGTTTTTACTGAATTTTTAATATATTATTGAAATATGGATGAATATTAAAATGTATTTAATAAAAAATTAAGTTAATTTTTCATTTTATAACTTATATAAAAAAAAAAAATAAATAGTTAATAGCTATATATTTTAATTATATTATTATACAAATGTCCTTAAATACATTTCCACCTATATTTAATTAAATTCATTAATTTTCTTGTTTTATCAATGTTAGAATATACACTTTAAAATATGATTTGACTGACCTTAAATCAATTATTTCGATGACAAAGGCTTATACTGATTGTCAAACTACCATTATAATAGGACCATAAAAGTCATTATTTAATAATTAGAATTATTATTATAAGCATCATTCAAAGGTTTGGCCAACAGTTATATTTGAAAGGCTATACTATTAAATATAATAGTCATGTTTAGTTATGCATTGAAAATATATTTCACTCTAGCTTTTATTCTCTAATATTATGAAGTAGAATATACCCACAATATTATATTTGTTTTTAAAGAATATATTATAGTTTTAAAATTTCCAAAAGCCTTATAAAATGGTTATTATTTTTTTTAATAATTAAATAATTAACAAATTAATAATAAATTTTTTTTTAACTAACTAATGAATAATTATTATGAAATATTTTAGCTATTTTTGTTAAATTAGTTAATTTATAATTTTAAATATGCAATTAAATTATAGAATATTATACTATTTAAAATTTAAATTTGATACAATGTTTCTAATGATTAATGACAAATACATATAATATTATTATCATTAAAAAGAAAATGTATAATATGCATTAACTTACATAGATTAATTCTTTATTACGTATCTATGTAAATATAATTATATGTCTTAACCATTAATTAGTTTTATTGTATTTAGCAAATTTGAAGAAAATAAATAAATTCATTTTTTTATTTTACTCATTGATATTCCTAAAAATATAACCAAATAATTTTATTCAAAAAAGTTGTAATAATTGTGGGTCGTAATAAATTTATATACAGTTTTGACTAAAAAAAAAACCCAAGAACACCTTAGGGATCGTTCAATTAATTTATACTAGTTACCTATTTATGATTCAAATATCAATAAATTAGTATTTTATTAATTAGAACATAATTAAGAAGTAATTATACATAACTTACAAAATACCATACTATGATACGTGGTATAAATAACTCGGTGATTGTAAACCGTGTCCAAAACACAGATAAACCCAAAATCATACGTGTAAGCTACGCCTGAGTTTTTATCAAGTGTAAAAAGGTGACATGCAAACTGCGCTTGGATAAAATTTTAAGAATCAATAGATAAATATTTTTGCAAAATTATCTTTGATGTATATTTAATTCATTACAACTATATAATATAAAAAGTTAAAATTAAAATTAAATTAAGAACTAAAAAAATATATATATATGATATTAAAAAGTAAAATAATTACAAATATTACAATTAATAACATATTGTGGTTACATAATTATCAATTGGAGTTTGACCACTATTATATTTATTAATTAAATTTTGTAATAATTATCGAGTTTTTTTTTAGTTTTAAAATGCAATAGTTATTCGATAATGTGTTAGTATTTCTAGACGAAAATAAATTTTATGTAATATAATTGAAAAAGTGCACAATCGTAGAGACTTTAATAAGTCAAAAGTTTAGTATATTTTACAAACGGGGCACAGCTCAAGTTGTCGGGTACAGTTTACATTATACTTTTTTAACATAGATACAAATTCGGGCTCAGTTTACAGTATACCTTTTTAACATAGATAAAATTTCGGACGCAGTTTCGTATGCCCAAATAACTATATGTGTTTGTTGGAATACTATTTACTTATATACATACATTTTTACAAGGGGTATAAAATTTTTTTAAATGATGATCGTTTATTGTTACTATTAATTAAACAATAATGCCTGAATAAACATAAGTTAAACATATTAAGTATTTTGAAAATTCAACTACTATATTGTATTTTACATGTACTTATAATTTTATGTAAATTAAGTATAGGTACATAGATTTACATACTGAAAATAAAATATAAATGTCATAAATTGTATTATATAATATGTAATTAAATGTAGGTATTATCAATCAAATTGTTAAAATCAACAGACAAACATTAAAATTTAGTGTACATAAAATAGGTTTATATTGCATTACAATCGTTATACATTCAACATTAAATTATATTGAACTATACATTATGTTATCGATAATAACATAGTGTAGGTAACCACTGACATTTTTGGTCTTTAAATAAGCTGTTAAACTATCTTATTTTCGGTTTATTAGATTTAAACATAAGCCTTTAGTGACATTCATCCTGATGCGAATTAAAGAGAAGTAAAAACCTCGTGGATCGCATTTCATGCCACAAAAATAAAATTGTGTTTTATACTACTTTATTTGATTCTCTTTTATTTTTTCATATTTTCCTTGTATATTTTTTTTTTTTTTTTTTGTCAGTACCTTTCGTGATACTTGAGTTAACAATAAAAACTATAGCTCTTTTTTCTTATCAAATACTAGACTAAAAACCAGAAGTTAAAGCTATTGCTATTGTGTCGAATGAAAAGCAAACAAAACAAAAACACAAAGTACGAAAATCAATTTTAAATAAGATTCAAATACTTTGTAATTTCCCAAATTGCTGACGACACAAGGCAGTGAGACATCCCTTCCCACGGGTATCGTAACGTTTGGAATGGGTTCGGCGAACTCGGGTTCCAACACCGATAAAACTGTAACATAAAAAAATACGAAAATTTATATATTTATTCGTACACATACGTAATGCGGTAGTAATTTATTTGCGCAACAATTGTAAATAAGTAAATGATCATAAATAAAAAAAAATGCTACAACCAGATGTTTTTTTTTTTTTAAATCTATCAATTTTTAATAAAATATCTTCTATATGGTATCTAAATCGATTTTCAGTAGAATACATGTTCAAGTATTTCATTTTAGTAATCCAAAGTGTTGTTTTTTTTTTTTTTTTTTTTTTTTTAACCTGATAAATGATAAATTAGATTAAATCAGTTTTCAACTCGATTATATTTTAACGTTTTAATTAAAATTAAAATTTAATTTAAAATTGTTACATTAACATTAAGTCGATTAAATATTTTCTATGATATTTGTATAAATTAATATTTCTCACTCTGTTTGTGATTAAAAAATTATCTAAAAATATCTATTATAAATAATCTTAACTTTGTTTTATAATTATTTAAATGTAAAAAAAATAAATATTCATTTTATCATAAACAATTAACGCATATTATCAATATACTTTTTATTAAATCGGTCATAAAAGTTATAAAATTTTAATTTTTAATTAATAAATACCTATATATTTTCACACTCACATTGAATCAATAGTAATGATTTATTTTATATTTAAATTAAAAACTATAAAATAAAATTAGACAATTCTTATGCAATTGAATTACATTAAAATCTAGAGACATAAGTGCCTATTTAAAAGAACGTTAACTCCGTTTTTCGAGAGTATAAAACAATTATTTTCAAATATTTACATCCGGTAAAATATACAAATTACAGAACAATTTTGTGTTCATTATTAAAACAGAGAT
Organism: Melanaphis sacchari; assembly: GCF_002803265.2. Lineage (NCBI taxonomy): Eukaryota > Metazoa > Arthropoda > Insecta > Hemiptera > Aphididae > Melanaphis > Melanaphis sacchari. The sequence goes on along the minus strand of NW_020271125.1, from coordinate 2,892,416 downwards.
ATAAATTTAAACGCGCGCGCCTTCGTAGACAGTTTTTATCCGATTTATGACGATAAAAATGCATAAATTGTTTTTTGCATTAAAAAATATACAGTTAATACCTAACTTAAATTGCTGCATATAGAGCAATACAATAAAAGAGATTTTGTTGAACGTCGTGTATCTTGAATTACGTTGAACTATCTAAATCTCTACAGATTATAAAGTTTATTAGATGTATATTATCAAATAAAATTTAAAACGAATACAACACACATACAACAACACTATTGCGAACGATACCGTAGACAGTACGCGCGTATACTTACACATCACCATATTATATTATTATGCATGATATCCCGTTATAACTTAATTGCCAAGTATGCGGGTTGTAGATGCACTCACCATCATTTAATTCTAGACACGCACAGTGCTTTTAAATGCTGCGCACCAGATAAATATTCCAAATTACCATTCACTTCGCCAAGTCTCCTATAAATTACGTCAACGAATCAACAAACAGACAGATAACAACGGACAAAAACTGCTTCGAAACTCAAATACCTTGACGGACAGCTGGTAAATAATATGACATCGAACCAAAAGAAGAAATTAATTAGACATAACGAGCACATAGTTATTTTAATATTTTCAAGTGAATTATTTTGTACAGTCGAGTATAATATGACTCCAATAAATTTACATGAACCGCGAATTGAATATATGCAGTAATATTTTGTGTGCAACATTAGATTTTTGATATTAGTTTGAAAAATGACTAATCTATTAGTTGAAAAGTATTGATTTTGTATGGAAAGTTAAAATTTAAATAATTTAACTTACTACAAATTTTACCTTGTTAAATAATACATGTTTGGCATAGACCGTTGAATTTAATATTCTATAAAAAAATCTTAAATAATATATTTATATGAAAACCGATGGACACATTTTTACTAATACAAACTATTGTTTTTTATAAATATTTAAACAAAAATGAAAAAAAAAATCCCGATTATAAAATGTGAAAAGTTATTCCCCCAGCTATCGGAAAATGTATTACAAAACTCAATTCTTCAATTTTGTTATTTAAACGAAAAATCTAAACCCGTTTTAATGTAATATCGAAGGGAAAGATGTCACGAAGATCTATCTCTCCACATTCACGTAGTGTTTTACTCTACTTGGATTTCTCAAGGGATGTTTCAACATTCAAAACGTCTTTACATATAACAATGAGGCTTGTTTGGAAACGTGTTTAGACACGCAGATCGGCGATGGATTCAAATAACCTCTCACACACACATAATGTATGTAACACGTTGATCATTATTACAATATTCACCGTAATACACAGTAAAAACAACGAGTAACGCAATAAAATGTTTATGTTTATCGTTAGTATTTGGTGTAAGAATATCAGCAGACGATTTAGTCGGTCTTCTGTAGTTCATCCTGGGCTTAACGCCACAACTGCCGACTACCGCCATTGGTTCATTGCTCTTCAGTTAATGTATTTTTTATGGGACCCGTAAATAAGTTTCTATATAGCTATTATTCGGGACTGGCGGGACGATATGACTTCATCCGTTTTGCAGTCCACCTGTTTTTTGACTACCGTCATTCCACCGTGTTAGCAAGCCAGATTCCCTCCACCGCTCAACACCACTGCAGTGAATCCGATGGATGTATACGGGGCACGAGAATGGGGTTAGTACAACCACTGGTGGTATAAAGGAGGAGTATGAGAGGGATAATGTGCAGCGATGAGGACGAGGTGGAAGAGGAAAATACAGATGGCGAACAACGTTTGGTGGGGAGAAGAAGAAGAGTAGTAGGTGAGATGTAGATAAAGATAGAGGGAGAAACGGTTGATCAACGAAATGGCCGTTTGTAATGAGAATAAACGATCTGACGTATAAAAACCATCTGGTTCCACTAGATGCTATTTTCCTGTTTTTACTTCTTTATTTCCTCAAAAACATCGTGCGGTAATAGCTCGCGTGGCAGAAGCCAGAAGCCATGACGATAAACGTTGAGACGACTTTTTTACACCTTGAAATAAGTCTCGTTTCCATCAGTCACTTTTGACTGCAAAAATGCAGTCATACACCCTTATAGTCATAATAAGTGGCCCATATCGCGTTCTACCTTCTCTCTGACAACTAAAAAAACTCGTTTCAATTAAAAATAATGTACTATAATATTTCAATTTTATTGAAATGTATAAAAATTATACGACAAAAATAATTACTTCAAAAGTTAGAACTTTCTCGTAGTTGCATTAATGGTCTCCCACGAATCGTATTATCAAGTTTTAAACTAATTAATTTCCTTTTGCACTGTATAGTACATTAAATTATATTCAAACTAAAGCAAATTGGACTAATATTAAAGAATATATTTAGCATTTGTTAATTGAGCAAAATATAATACATAGGTGCCATTTTAAATAAATTACGTCTGTAGATGCAGTTAAATCTCTCTATAATGGTCACTAGTTACCATAGTGAAATTAAAATGTGTCCTTTATCACGAGGTATCCATAACAACATTATATAACATTATATTCTAATTAATGTAATATTAACCAAGAACTTGACAATTCATTACATATTATAAAGCATTAATTTTGATGATTGATGATGAAAATTTATCAAATTATTAAGTATATGAAATATAATTTAAAAAATTTAAAAGAAACAAAATTTTATAGAAATAAACGTATATAGGTACTGTGTAAATAAAGTAAATGTTAATTCTTTAGTATGATATTGTACTTGATAAACTCAATTGTGTATAATATCATCATATTTAAATCTCTTTATTCACCTTACAACTTAAATGTTTAATTATCACGATTACAAGTCTCAATTCAATACTCATTGCTTAACTAAATATTTATAACAACAATATTTTATTTATTAAATTAATAAAATTTAAGCTAACTAACTAACTAAATGTTTTAAAAATTCAATAGTAAAACAAAATTTATTTCATTTTATCCACTCCATACAAATACAATTTATATAAATAACAATCAATATATACATATTTTATTATCTTTTTAACACTAGTATTACATATATCATAACGAAACTATATGTGACTGTAGTATTATTATCCACAAATAAAATCGAAACTATTCTAGTAGTTTCAAATAATAAAATATAATGTTATACTGTATTAAACAAACAACCATATTTCAAGATTCAATTTCACATCCTTTACTATTTAACGATTTTTTGATATCAAAATAAGTACTTACTATAAAAACGATAAAAAGAGCTTTAGTGTTGTATAAGTCAGAGACTTTTGTTTTGGATTTAATTTCTAATTTAATTTTTATAGAATCTTTAGTTTTGGAGGTATATATAATTAACAGTGTAAGTTGTGTTTTCACAACATTTTGAGTTTGGATCAAAAAATTAAATTAAATTTGTATCCAATTAGTATAATGATGGTCGTGATGAGGTGAGACATAAGTCAAAGTGAATATTTAAGTACAGTTTAGGTTTTTCTTTTTAGTAAAAATTAAATTTTATTCTAAATAATTTAAAGAAAGTCAACATCTTATTTTAAAATGCTCATAACATGCATTAAATTGTGTTGGTTAATTACTTATAATTTACGTATGTGTATACCATATTTGCAGGTGATTATGGTAAATTGAAGTTTAAATAAAGTTTACTATGAAAATCAATCTTGTTTTAGTAAAAACAAATTTTTAATATTATTTTTAAAATTTCCGTCTTTCAAAATTGTAAAAATATGACCATTAAGTTGTTTTACTGTATTATTTTAAAAGAAATAATAATATTTTATGTCTTTATAAAAGCTTTTATAAAGTCGTCAGGTATAAATTATAATTAAATTTATAACACATGTGAGTGTACATTATTAGCAATATCAATAATAAATTATCATACACATTATGTTTCTATGTTAAATTTAATTACTGATAATGTGACAACAAATAATATATTCCAATTAGTTGGTAATACGTAAATAACGCAGTTAAGCATATATAAGTCAATAACACATGAGTTATTGCGAGATAACAATGAAATATATTTACGAGAACATTAAAACTATAATTTTGTTTGCGGGATTGAACATAAAAATAAACTAGACCATGGGTACATACAACGAGAAACATAAAACATTAAAAGCAATATTTTGTTCAAGATTTCGGTAAAATAAATTTTATTATTCAACAACTTATACATTCACAGCACATATTTTAAACAATGCTGTTTGTTCAATAAAATGTTGATCCAATATTCAATGCCCAATAAAACCAAAAATTGTGTTCCTTACCTGTACACAAAAATGTTTATATAATTTAAATCTTATTCAGAGAGTGTAAATATCAATAAATCTTTAAATTCTATTTAATAAACTATATTAAGCAATCTTTGTGGAAGCCGTAAAAATCATTTAAAGATTTAATTTGTGATTAAAAATAATAATTTTTTTTTTTTACTTAAATTAATTTAGTGTAAAAAAAAAATATCATGATATTATTATTAACTGTGTACTGAGTTAAACCCGCATGCAAATTTAATATTTAAAAACATTATAACATTATATTATATTGAATAATTATGTTAAATATAGAAACTAAACTAATTAATACATAATACTATAATTTTTTAATCAAATGTAATTTGAAAAATTACAAACTTTATTCTCACTCAATGTAATGCTCATAAAAATGTATCCAATTAAATATATAGTAAAAACTTGTAATATAACTTACGAGTATAAAAAAAAATATATTTTTTATGATTTCATTCACTTGAATAAAAAAAAAAACTTTTTTATTCCAGTATGTAGTTTTTTTCCTTACTACAATAATACTAATTTTAATTTACAAAAATTGGACGGTGTTTGTGAGAAAGGGCACAAGTCAAAATTCACTAGTTTTCAGGAGACAGGAAAAACGTTTCATTTGCAATGTTTTGCTTATTGTTAATTAATTTTTTTTAATTTATATAATTTATATTTTATTTGATTTTTTAGAACAAGGGATAATAATTTTAATTTATCGTTTCATTATTTTAAATGACTTGTGACCATTATCACATTGAATTTAATAATTTTATGACTTGTGCCTTTTCTCACATACTGACTTGTATCTAATCGCACATAAATAAAATCATAATTATTGTGATAAAGGACACATGTCATAAATAAAATAATAATATTATACTGTAATGTTTTTTTAGCAATATGTATTATGTACTACCATTTTTATAACTCAACACCATTTATAAAAATAATTTATTTTTAGGTAACACAAATAACATAAATAAAATAATACATAATAATTATAAATTATTAAAATATATTACAAAACTAATATAATAGTAAAATAAAAATAAGTATAACTCCATAAACTTTTTTTAATTATTAATTTATACAATATATCATTAACTATTAAAATACTTTAGTTTAACCTTAAACAAAAAATAAAAATTACAAACATAACTGTTGATAAGTAGTTTTTTAAAACATTTTTTAAAAAAATAAATAGAAATTAAAAATAATGTAGGAATATAATATTATATAAGTAAACTGATAACTAAATTAAAATTTTAAAATCTCAGGATATGATTAAAAATAAAATACATAAATAAATTAATAATTTTCTTCATCTGACACTATAGGGTCATTTATATTTTGTTTAGTTTTTAAATTCTGATAAAAACTATGAAAAGTTTCAGGAATATATTTTAAAAGAGAAAGTAGATCCTTTTTATTTTCTTCAGTGATATATATGATATCGTTATATGCTTTTGGAATTGATATATTATTATTTTGAAGTGAATTTTAAATTATGTTAACGTGTAAAATCAAAATAAAATTCTAAATCATTTTTTAATAGTATACAATTAATTGTTTTTAATTTTTAATCAATTTAATTTAAAAAATATAAAAATAAAGATGTATTCACAACCACGTGAACGTAAGTACTGACACTTTTGAAAATTCGAAAATATATTTTGTCTAATAATTAATGAACATAAAGTATAATCTAAGATCATTAATGTATAGTTATTGAATAGAAACAAATAAGATAAACTATAAACAAGTTATTAATATTTAACTAATATTTTCATGTACTTATTTCATACATGCATTATACACTTACAATTTTCACGAGTACTATTATCAAAGTATAAATGTATAATACTACTAAACCACGAAAATTGTCAACATTTACGAAATTTGTAAAATAAAATGCAGAAATTTTACAAATAATGTTAAAATATGTATTTCTGACAAAATATGTAAAAACATATAAAATAAAATATGTTTTATTTTATTGAAAATCACGTGAAATTAATTTAACATTTGCAGTAGGTACTTAATTTATTATGTTTTTGTAAAATTATGTATCTACTTACAAATCCCAGCCCTAGACTAATGACATACTTTTAATTCATGACAAACACTTACTATTGTTTTTTGTTTTTTGTATTCAGATTCAAACTGATGATTTAAATTTCGACAAATTTCTGTTAATTTTGGTTTAATCTTTAAGTCCCCATCAGTATTGTCTATTAATTTAAATATAAGAATAAATGATGAATACGTAATAAAATTAAGTAATATTATTATTTATAAGTGTATATTATAAGATAATATTGTAATATAATAAACTAATAGAGTACTTACCAACAACCATTTTCAATAACTGTTTACTTCTTTTAGACGTCATAATTAGATGTTAGTAGCTACCAATAATATTATTAAAATATCTTTGCAGCAATTAAAATATTATTATTAAAACACTATACACGGCAACAATGCACTGATTTTAGTTTAATAATTATGCATATTAATATTGACTTATGCCCTTTCTCACAAACACATTTTTTTTTTTTTTTTTATTATGTCTAAACGCACATAGATGTATTTCGGTAAAAACAATAAATAGAATATTTACAGTTGCACCAAACGATAGAGCATGAAATTTCCTACTAAATTAATGTATAATATGAAAATGTCAAAAAATGACTTATGCCCTTTCTCACAAACACCGTCCAATTATAGAGTAAGAAAAATGTTTAAAAAAATGTTATATAACTTATAAATATAAAAAATAAAAATAAAAATACTAGATATAATAAATTTAAAAAAAACTACAATGAAAATTCAAGTATTTATAAAAATTCAAATATAATGATGTAAGAATGAATTATAATATGAAACTAATATTGATATAGTTAGAACTCACGCATTTATGCGTACTTAACGTTGAGTTATTACATATTAGTAATATTATCGACACCTATAGAGTTTTAAATAAAATATTTTTCAAAATGTACATAATATAATTTATTGTTTTACTAAAGATTTTATTCGGATTTTCTAAATAATAAAAAAAAAATATATTAATATCATTAATGGAATGAACTGTATGTTATAATTATATTGTTATGAATATTTATTATTTAGTATCTAAGTAGTATTCTTACTATATATATTATAGTTTTTAAGGAGTAGTTCTGTTTTGATATATCATAAAAAAATGAAAACAATTTAAAATATAACTTTAAAATAAAATAGATTGATACTCGAAGAGTATGCGTTATTAATTTATTATAGTAAACTAACTTATACCACCCTTCACATTTTCAGACTCAACTATGATCAGAATGCCCTTGAGTATAAATCAAACGGTTTGAAGTTTACAATATTTGTAATTTTAAATGAAAGTTCCACTAGAACAGTTTAATAGATACTAATTTTCTACAGAAGAGTAAGCCCTTCTTAAAAATAATTTATTTCAATATTCTATTAACAACAAAATAATTCATTTTAAATTTTAAACATTGCAACAGGTATGTATCAGTCAGCACTTTGAAAAATTACCAAAATATTAAAATAATTTTATGTATATACAAAGTCGAGTATATGTATCATTAGAAATAACATATTCTTAATAAATATTTGTTTTAAAATTCTATAGAACCAACTTAAAAGTTAATACAATATAGTCTAATTTTCTCGCAATATTATTTGTGAAGACATTTTCATGCTTTATGGCATATTGTTTATAAATTATTTTTCATCATAAAATATTCCTACTATTAGATAAATTATTTATTTTTTTTGGAGGGGGGGCTAGTAAACCATCCTTGAAAATAATGTTTATATTTTTTAAATATTCGATAAAAGTATGATAATATATTTGCGACAATAGTATTAATAATAGAAAAAAATATTACAATTAAGTATAAACAATAATTTTATATTTTAATAACACTTACATCAAATATTTAAAATCTTAATCCCTCCCACTGCCAAAAAAAAAAAAAAAGATAGTTATTCAAGTACACCTTTGTTTACAATGGCATGGTAATATAATGTAAAAATTAAAAGTGTAAAATAATTATAATAACAATAAAAACTAAAGTTACCTAGGAGTAAGTTATAAAACATTCAAATACTGTTATTTTAATATTTTTTATACTCTATATTAAATATTAAATATAATAATATCTGTCTATCACATTGACAAATATTGATGTAAAATATCCATAGTTGAACTTTTTATAAATATTTCTTTTAGATAATTTTAATTCATACACTAAATATTATAGTATTATATAATATATTGTTACATTCATGTTAATAAATACATAAGTTTAATTTTTAACTTATACATAGGTATAATATTATTTAAACTAATTGCAGTACTAAATTTATGCTAAATGCTAAAAATATGTAAAATAGTCTTCAACCATAACTTGATAAGTGATTAGTTACATAAACATAATCGTTCTATATTGAACCAAAAGTAAATTTGTCATTTAATATTAATCATACTTATCAATTTAGCATTATATCAATCTATAAAAATAAGTTTATAAATCATTATAGCAAATATGTTTTATATTGCGATGTTGTTACAATATTTTGATAGAAAATCTATATTTTCATGCATAACTATGATAAAAATAAACAAATCGGTAAAGTGAAGAAAATTAAATATATATATATATATATATATATATATATATATATATACAATAATTTGTGTAAATCATTAAATTTGTTAACATAATAAAATAACAATTATTATTATATATTATAATCAATTGTATTTTTTATCATTTTATTTTTGTATTTGATATTAATAGATAAAACCTCTAAAAGAGCTCTTTAAGACAGTTGATCCTAAAAAAAGTATTTTTATTTTTTACCCATTTTTAGAACATACGGATCACATAAAATTTATAAATGGGTCACTTAAGAAGCACCGCCAAGTTAGAATGATAAAAACATAAAACGTATTCTTCAATTAAGACACACGATTTAAAAAATAATATAGTTGATAATTTTACTGTTGGCTATTGAATATTATATATATATATATATATATATGTTTATATCTTTATTCTAAAAAAATATATATTTACCAATAATTATATTATAATTATATTTTTTTTAAACTTTTTTTTATATTTGTAAAATAAAAACTTTATTATCGTGTATTAGAAACCTACTTACATCTTTTCTGCAAAATACCTATTTTTATAAAAACACTAAATCTATATACTATTATATTTATGGCTATGCAAATTATCATCTATTGACATTAAACATGTAATTCATTAACAGGTATCAATGATAATATTATATTTATTTGTCCATTAAAACATTTGCATTAGTAAAAATACGTTTTATTAAGTGATAAGCGATAACACGAATATTTCCATTCTAAGCAATATTAGTTGAGTTATATTTTATTTTTAAATTAATCAAATAATATTTGTAAGAATTTACATGCAATCATTTATATTGCAACATGTAATATTTCAATGTATGAATAATAAATATTTTTTATCGTTCATTCAGTGACTAACTGTAATAACTACAATAGCTTTTCTATTTTTATAAGTAAATTATTGTGTTTTTTTTATAATTAGACAAATAATACTGACATAGATAATTATATTTTTAATAACTATTTTTCGGGTTTATACGGTAAAAAATACGAGTACATGTATGCACTTACAGATACATGCAATTAAAAAAAAAAAATAAATACTTTTCGATTATTATCAATGCATTAGTTATATTTATCATTATTATTATAACTGTATTATAATGTGTACATTTATAAAATTAAATGTTTATACATTATTATCAATACACAATTCGCTGTAACAATTTGTTTATATAAAAAACAAAATTGTTTTATTATTATGAATTATTACGTGTACCAGAATGAAGTCTTACAAAAGTGTATTACATTTATTTTATGGTTTTCTACATTTAATACCTTTCACTTTTTTTTTCATTTATTATTTCATTAATTTAGAATTTTCATAATTTTTCTAGAGTCATAACTTTTAATTTAATTATTGACAAATGTATAATCAGTAATAAAATCATTTCGAATCATGTCATTAGCTGTAAAGACACCTGAAGATCTTTTAACTTGTTTCACAACGTATTTGTAGACTATTAGTAATAGTACAATGTAAGCGCTACTGTTGGTGTATATTATTAAATCATGCTAAATGGTTCACCGATATTTAAATTTCATATACGTTTTATATATCATAGACTTAAGTGAACCGATTACAATACATTGTACGGTATGAGTTAGTATTACAATTAATCACTGTGATTAATAATGATAAAAAAAAAAAAAATTCAAATTAATGATCATTATTATACGAGATATCCGAATTTTTTTTTTTAATTTTAGTATGACATTATGCGCAGTACCTAAATGCGTGTCATTTATAACAAAATAATCGGGTGCTGTTTTATTCATTTTTGTATTTTTCGGTTATATTGAAACAAAACCGTCTATGGTTTTTCAAGTCGCATCCTTTGATTGGAAAGGCTTATATAATATGAGTACCGATAATAGCTAGGTAAATACTAGTGGAATGGAGTTTTAAAACACGCTGACAAAATAGAAACAAAGGTTTCAATTACAATGGACCATGTTTGTATGCTTGTTGGGTGGCCAGTCCACAATCGATGTAAAGCGATACGAAACCCAATAATGAAAAGGGTTTACGGCAGTGAGAGAGTAGAGTATAATCCGTAGATCGGTTTTGCGTGCACGAGGCCTTCATAATGTTGTTATTATTATAGCTCATCACTATGGTTATTGTACCGTTAACAACATTTTGACGCTCAAATAGGCGGCGTCATCGACGGATTCCTGTCATCTATCGTTTTGTGTTCAAGTGATTATTAATCGACGAACATTTTGTTTATAGTAATATAAAACTACCCCTTGTGGTCACCTACTATCGCCAGAATCTATACTTTATAGCCCATGCCATAGAACCGATTTCTCTACAATATGCATATCTATGATATCTGAAAATCCGTTGGTATAAACATTATTTTTTAGGTTTGGTGAGGATTATTAATACAATTATTGTTAATTATATGTGTCTTATTAAATCGATGAATATTCTTACATCATGGGTATTTTACCAATCATTTTGTACTTTATTTAAAATTGAACAAGACATTCAAAATTACATGAAACGCACGATTATAAAATATTATATTATTGTACGATGTGTTAAAACCTTTCTTCGCAGTTTACTAAAGTGGTTACAATAGATCATGGAAATACTTTCTATTTGTTTCTAAATTTATTTAATAATTCATTTTATTGGATCAAAACCATTTTAATATGAAAAAAAGCTACACACTATACGATATTTCATAAAATGGTTTTTATCAATATTATTCATTGTTTATGAAAAATAAACAGTAAATCTTTAAAAAAAAATATTTTTTAAATATATTTAAACAAACAAATTTCCTCAAAACGTGAATAAAAAATCATAATATTAGTACTAACACACTATGTACGATATAAAACTAGGAGATGAAAAAAAAATAATTACATCTTTATTTTTTTTATTGTTAAAAGTTATACTAAATCAATAGTTAGGTTTAAAAGTTTCTTTTTTTAAGTTATTAAATTGTTTGTATTCATATATGACACAATTTAACCTAGTTGAATAACTCATTTAATTAAAGGTAATACATTGTCAAAATCAATAATTTTAAAATTAAAACGAGTTAAAACAATGCCTTTCAATATAAAAATATTAAATGAGATGACATTTAAATCATAAGTTGTATTTCGTTATAAATATAATTTTTTAATACATAACTATTGCATAAATATGATCTTCATTCGCATTCAGAAGACGTTTGCCACTTAAAACCGTATAATTTTACAATACTTTATAGCTTAAACTTGTGTTTCAATTAAGCAATTTAAAGTTTATTATCGTACATAATAATTAAATGAACAAATGTGTTTGATTGTTATAAATATTGAACTGTGTAAAACACAACACCAATACGAATTATTAGTAGCTCAAGTCCAAAAACAAAAATATATCGGACAAAAAAATATATGTTTTATATTTTGAATACATTTTTTTTCGACATGCTCTTTAATTAACAATAATAACTATGATGAATTGTACCGTCGTGTAATACTGATATTCTTTATAATAACATTTTATTTTCATGTTGATTTATTGCAATGCTTTTAGTTTAATATTTTTTTCTTATATGCCATTAAAGTATTTTTATCTTACTACGTTCAAACTCCGTATATTTTTATTTTGCATGGTGCCGTATGAATTGTGATTAATAACTTATTGTGTGTATATTAAAAAAATTGTACTTTTAAATATTAATCTGATACTGTAAAGTTATGTTAATTTTGTAATTTTTATAATGTATTTAACATTTACATATAATATTATTAAATATGTATTTGAGTAAGTTATATTTCTTTAAACTTTTATGTATGATATTATAATTTATAATATAATAAGTATTTTTTGATAGAAATGTATTATAAAAGTAATTAAATTGTTTTAATTCAAGTAAATATTCTATTTACTTGAAACTAAAATGTATCCAAGACACTAATCTTTGTACCATCAATTAAATCAAACGATAAATAAAAACATAGAATTAAATTTTTATTATCATAATTTAGCAATTGAATCCATTGTAACTATCATATTTTATTATTTGAACAATTTTATAAATTATTATAAAGTAAAGAACCGAAAATCGGTAAAATATGACAATCATATAACATCATGCCGAATTACGAAATCCCTCGTACTGCTTAACGAATGTTGACCATTCGTTTTTCGATTATCTTTTAGGCAGTCTATTCTCGCCTGCTGCATTTCCCGGACCGTTTTCAATCGTATTAAATAACGAGTTCAGTTTTCCGATAGGTATACCCGATAATACCTTTGCGCCCATTCCCCTCATTGTCTCCCTCATTCTCTCTGTATATTGGATTAAAACCATTTCATTGTCGCACATACGCCCCGTCGATTTTTGTAACGACAAAGATAAGGAAAAAAACGTATTAATTTCGCAGACGTGAAAAATAAGAGAGTATGAAATGGTAAATTGACGACGGTCCAAGAAATAGAAAAGTAAATAAAACGACTGCATTAGTAACCTCTAGACCGTTTCGCGCTAGCTATTTACAACCTGATAATAAAAAGTGATAACGAACGTTTCCACTACAATGGTATTCCACCAAACTAGTGAAATCAAAATGTTTAACCTGCGACTAGCAACCAGCAGGATACTACGTGTTTCTCGATATTTTCAATTTTCCTGGATCTACTAAACGTTTAACGAAAGAAATGCCAAAGGGAAGAACAAACATCTTGTTTTAAATGTATAAATTAATATTTATTGATTTTTTTATATTTTACTGTATACACATTATAAATATAAAGATCAAGACACTGTTGAATAGTTTGCACAATGCATTTGTATGTTTGAAACCTTGAAGTGAATAATTGAGACGACGAATCTTAATAAGAAAAAACTGTTTAAACTCATTATAATTTCAAACTAGATAATTGTTGATGAAGTAACTTCCAGCGCCCTGCATTAGGTAATAAAACACTCTTTACTAACTACATTCATAGAATAAGTCCTTGTCATTCTTAATAGTCGTCAGTTGTTGTTTTTTTTTTTTTTTTGTTACTTACAACTATAATGATATATGTGATAGTTGTCTTTGTCGTACAACTTGCTTAACAGAAATGTTGCTACTAAAGACCTGTAGAGTTATACGAAGTTATAAATAATCGAAAATAAATGAATAATTACTACAAACTAATACCGCGTTTAATAATCATAACTCTCAATCGATTCGAAACGTATTTTTAATATACACATTTTTGTAAAAACAGTTAAGTTACTAAGAAAAAATAAAAATTAATATATTTGAGGTTTAGTTATAAAAGTATGAAATTGTAATTGTAGACGGACATCAAGTTTGCCAAAATTGGAAACCGTCAAACAAAATAAAATTAAGAGAAGATTGATTACGGTCGTATCTAGAAAAATAAATTACTTTCAAATAAATATAATATATTTTTCAAAATAGCGGAACATGCAAACAAATTCTAAGATGATTAAGTACATATCCGACACATAAACCCGTAGTAAATTTTAATATAATTATCTTTATGTAGGCATTCTCATGAAAATAGCTTTAAAAGAAAATACGAAAAATATTTATGTTGTTCAATTAATAAAAAATTGAATCAAATTATAACTATTTACATTTTTGTTACACTTATGATGTGAAAAAAAAAATTAAAAAATATGACATTAACCAACTATTAAATAAAAAATTAATGTATCAAATAGTGAATTTTCACCAAATTGATATAAATTCAGATATTACATCAATTGCAATACTAGTTTTACGCATCCCAGAAATTTTGTTCTTATCGAATTAAACCGTGTCTTTATTTTTCTGAATGTTTTTTTTCTTTTATTCTTCTACTCGTCTATCTACTAGCTATATGGATTTATTTTTATTGCGGTCTTATTAAAGGTTCGATCCACTAGCGATCTTGTTCGGTCTAAAAGTCACAAGTAATGTATAGCTTTCGTTTTCTTATCTATGTAGGAATAGAACTTATCTAGATAAATAAAAATACACACGAATGAATAAAATGTAAAATATTTAGTATATTTTTCTCGAGAGATATAAATACGAGTTATATATGATGTAACAAAAACTTTGACTATATTGTGATTTTATCTATTCAATATTTGTTTTGTTTTACAAGTTGACTAATTAAATGTTTAAATAAATTTATTTTAACATACTATGTTACGATACTAACAATAAAATACTAAATCATGATTTAAATAAAACTCCTTATTTATTATAATTAATATTCTAAATTATTATTTAACTAAACACGTTTTATAAATAGTGTTTTTATAATTTTTTTTTCTCAACTCATATTATACTTTTAAGTCACATAAAAAAATACTATCCCTGGAGTAGTTTTGAATAATGATAGATAAGCATTACAAAAGATCAAACTTCATAAAAAACAAAACTTATGTTATTGGGTTATGTTAAATTCTACTCATAAAAAACACGATACACATTAAAGTTTCAATGATTATTTAATGTAATAAATATTGTTTTAAATTATTGTTGGGATAAATTAATTTTTATTTAGAAGTTCTAAAAAAAAGGGAAAAGTAAATGTTTAAAAAACAAAATACAAACCGATGGTATTTAAATTTTAGATTTTGAGTTGAGTGATAAATGTATTAATTTTACAACGATGTTTATATTGTACAAATACATTTATGTGTATGAGTATTTATAATAGAAAACAAATAATGTGGTTTCAAAATTTGATTGTAGTTTCTGGTCTAATTTGCATTTTAGTGATAAAAAGTAGAAAATTCATATTATATTTTAAAATGATGAAAAATAAAATTACCGAAAACAAGAGGATAAGAAGAAACTGCCTTGCGGTACAATAGGATAATAAATATACTTTTTCACTGATTAGGTAGATAATTTAATGGATGTGTTAAATTTGAATTTAGTCATAAACCTTCATAGATATACAATAAAAACGATTCTAAGTCCAGACAATCCATCTTTTTGTTTTTTAGTGATTAAGGTTATTAAACAATTATTTTAAGAATAATTTAGAAATTTAAATAAATGATATATTTCTTATTTTTTCCCATTACTTTAAAATGCATTAATAATTTTCTACTTTGATCTCCCAAAAGTTTAGAGCATTTTTGATACTAAAAAAAGTATCTTCAGACACAAAAATAAAAATAAAAAACACATATCAACATGAAATAAATACATTCATCACTACGTGTAGAATTTAGAATTCGAACATTTTGTTAAATTATTAATGTTATTAAAACATTTATTTGGTCACTGAGATTACAAAACAGTTAATCTGTCTCTGATCAGAATCGCTTATTATCATATAAAATAATTTATCATTAAGTTAAAATTTAACATATTCATTATAATGACCTACTAAATGACAATAATGTACACTACACCAGACCTAAAACTATAGCAGAGCTGGTTAGCTACTTAATGTTGTTTTAATCAATAAAATACAAATTTTTAGATTATTTTCTTTATACGAAAATAAAACTTAATTATATATAGATAAACTTTATGCAAAAGTTGTGTTAAAATACGAATTTAAAATGTTAAATATTTTATTCAAAAATTGAAAAACATACGGCTGTTTAGTTATGCGTTGCTAATAATTAAGAAATTAATACAATTTGACGGAAACAAATAATCAAATAATTATTGTCAAAGGGATCTTTTGATCTATATTTCATTTGGTTTAATGACTTTGTTATAGTTTATAATTTGCTTACAAAAATATTTTTTACGTATAAATTAATTACAATAATTAACCTCTGAATTGGATTTAAGCTTTAAGCTTACTTAATAAATCGTTTATTTATCCAATAAAATATTATGTTTTGCTCCATTACAATTAAATTTTTTTTTTTTCTAAAATTGTTCAAATTTTTATATTGGAACATTAATATAAAAAATAACATTATACAATACTTATTAGTTATTTTGTATGCATATTATAATAAATTTAAAAATAATTGTAGCTTTTTTAATTTTATTCTGGTTGTATGTCGACGAGTTTTAATTAGGCGTTTAATTTTAAGGAAAAGTAATTAAGTATATTGATAAAAAAATAAACTTTTACAATTTTTTTTTCATTTAAAAAATTTAAAAGACGTCTATTATATTGATAATT
This sequence comes from Melanaphis sacchari, assembly GCF_002803265.2. Lineage (NCBI taxonomy): Eukaryota > Metazoa > Arthropoda > Insecta > Hemiptera > Aphididae > Melanaphis > Melanaphis sacchari. Next base: position 2,875,290 of record NW_020271125.1, on the reverse strand, counting down.
TACATTGAACCGTGTAAAAAAAAATAGTTATCGTTTGAAGTTTTATAAGTTTTTTTTTTTAAAACTTTTTTTGTCCTACAAACTGGCTTTTTTTACAGTATTTCTTGTATTTTTATTCACTTGGAAGTTATGAAAATTATAACCATATTCATCAAAGGAACTTAAAATTTAATTTTGTTATCTTAACTCAATTACTCATCCAGCTTCCATTGAATCGCCTTAATTAAAACAACATTTTTAATTAAAAATCTAAACTTATGATATATTAGTAGATAATGTATTATAATGTATTTACTTTTATTAGCATTTCAATTGAATATTTTTTTTTATTTTTTTTTTTTTTTTTTTTATTGAAATATTTACAATTTAGTTTATAGTAACCTTTTAAAAATAAAAAACACATATAATTTTTAAAAAAGTATACCAAAAATCATTTTATGAAAAGTGTTTATAATTAATAATATTTTATGATTCATCTATATACTTACACTCTAACAATTTTTAATTATATTGCTTCCAAAATAATTGAAGAAAATTATTTGGCTGGTACCTATCTAAAAATATTTCTTTTTTAAAAATTAAATTTAATAAGATATTTGTTTGAGTAGCCTTGTACTTAAATTAAAATTAAAATTCTTGCTTTTTAATAATACAAAAAATTAAGACCAAATAACTCGTAGAAGTACTTTTATTTCTAAAAACCATTAACATAATCAAAAATACTAAAAAAATAGTGTTCAAGAATGTATGTCATAACTCATAAGTGCACCAGACTATAGCTGTATGGATATTAAAAAACATTTTTTATCCTATTGTAGAGTTATGTTTGTATAAATATATTAAAAAATAATGTTTTGACCCTGAAAAAGTACGTAATATCCATATACCTTTTACTAGATAGGTAAATATAATATATAAAATTATTAATATTATTATTATTCTATATTGTCTAATATTATCTTATATAATCCGAGCTAATAATTTAGAAAATATTATAATTAATTGTAATATAAATATTACCTATATGTTAGTAATTTTAGTAAATTAAAATGTTTTATATTCCATATCAACCCCCTAGTTGATCTTTAAAAAATGTATATTAGTGGTAATTTAAAAATGTATTTTTCAAATATTGTTAAAACAATCTAACGTACTTTATAAATAGCTTAATCAAGGCCTTAGATGTCCTACATAGTAATTGTACAGTCAAATAGTGGTGTAAAAGGTAAATACAAATGACCACCCTTTTAACCCTCTTGACAAAAGTTTCAAGATGTTTGTCAACATACCGGCCGTGCTAGTAGCTCGTAATAGGTAATACACGGTTAGAATGTTTTACTTAACGGCCATTCTAAACGAGCAGTAGTAGAATTACGAGTATTTGAAACACGGTTACTCCATAATACTTATTTACTAAATACCTGGAATTAAAATATTTAAAAGTAGTTTTAAGTTTTGTATATTATATTAAAAAAAAAAATAGAAATAAAATATATTTTCTTTTAAAATCCTAAATTCCTAAGCTAATATTCAAAAACTTCTTACTTTAACCAACGACAAAAAAATAATTGTTAACCCCCCCCCCCCCCCCCCCCCCGATTAAGTTAGGTAATAAAAAAAAGAAACTAAGCATCTTATTTTTGTGCCATGTACTAAAGGTTAGGTTTATATATATAATCGTAAATCTATTTTAATTATTGACAATGATTATATATAATCCAATAAAGTGAATATACTCGTATATTTATTATTTTAATATTTAGGTGGTTTACCACAACGCTATAAATATATATTTATATATGAAATAATTTAATAAACGACAGTAGTCCTTTAGTCTGTAGAAATAAATTCACACATCCTAAATGAAAATTAAGAACTTTTTATTATAGTCGTATCAATTTTTATTTTATTTTTTTCTGTTGATGCTTGTCAGTTCAGTCGAGCTTGTCTGGTTACAAAATGGCCTTATATAATATCGCTACAGTAAATGTCAACCATTAAAGTGAACTTAAAATGTTTTTTCGTTAGCATTCGGTATTTTTTTTTTTTTTTTTACAGGCTGGCTGGTTCTTTTTTGATCGTAAACCCCGCCGTTGCATCGTCGGCATATAGACGCGAGGAGCAGAACGAAGAGACACGTTGAAAATGGTTTTGTTTTTCCCGATTGTTACAATCGTAGGTCAAAAACAATTATACGTGTGCGGAAGATAAAATGCTAATATTTTAACAACTTGAGCTACACCTATAATAGGCTGGTTATTGCCTGCGTCTACGACCGCACTCTGAAATTGCCATTTTTATGCGCTTCTGTCACCATATATTAACCTATACGTGCATAAGATACTTAATGCATACACACACACTAACACGCTGACAACAGATATACACACTAACATATTTTGTATTGAGCATTTAATAAAAAAAAAAAAATACCACTTTTTTAGTGTTTTAATCTCGTCGTTGAGAGCTCGATTGGTACGATTCGTCTGTTACCCAAATAGTGAAAAATAAATAATACATAATTTGTTTGCTTAAATTATAATATATATATATATATACTGTAATATTTTTAAATTAATTCAATTTAACACAAATTAATTCAATTGTATGTTCTTACTTTCAAAAAAAAAAAAAAAAAACAATAATTCTAAATGAATTTTTATAGACAATATTAGGTAGTTTTTATTTTTTTAATTGAAAACTCATACGTAATAATTACATAAGTTCACTTTATAAATCAAAGGAATTCATGACCCAGAAAGGTTAAAAACCTACAATGTAATTCAATACACTTTATTATTAAAATTAACGTTTATTATATTAATAATGATAATATCTATGTATTGTATTATAATATATGATGAATGTGTTAAGGCTTAAAAGAAAAAAATTGTCTATTTATTGTTTCTGTTTAGCATTGGTTTTAACTATTAGTTACTGTAAAAAAACTAAAAATTACCACTTTCAATATATTTTTAAATATTTGTAATTCAATTTAATTTTCGACTAAAACGTTTGAATAATATTGTTTACAGTTTAACTCAAAAATGGAAAATGAAAATATATATTTATGAACTCTATTTTACCATAACAGAATTAAATATTAAATTTTAAAATTTTTCTTCATTAAAGAAATATATATTACACAAAGGCTCTTTTGACTAACTTGAAAAAAAAAATTGTATTAAAATGTGTTGGTATTTAAACTTAAGCTATCCTCTACCGTTAATAATATGTTTGAATATATAATTAATTCTACACTAAGAATTCTGTGTATTGTAATGTAATTTAATTATGATATTTTGTAAAAACCATTTATTAAAAATAATTTATTATTTTTTTTTTTTTTTTTTACATTCACTCAGATTTTAATCATTCATTTTTATAACAATAAAATTATACTCATTTAAATATACACATTTTTTCAATCATTTAATGTTCACCGTAACAAACATTACTTTTTACACCGCAATTAGTTTGATTTATGTCAAACAATAAGTAATTAATATTACATAAATTTTCGACGTTTTATGAAATTATTTAGTTAAAAAGGGTACCAACATTATATATATATATATATATATATGAACCATATAGTTTTATTTTTTTTAAATAAAAGTATAGTTAATACATTGGATAATATAATTTTATTTACTATACATAAACTCTTTTTTACTCGTTTTAGTTATGTGATTTCAATTTTTTACTATCTTAAAATATAAACCAATAGTATTTTTTACTATATAAAATATTAATTATTATATTATTATACAGGATGCGATATAATTTTCTAGTGAATACAATATAAGCGTATTTTTGATTTGTGTAAGTGAATTTATTTTATTATTTAATATACTTATAATATCGCACTTAAATATCTAATAATATGTATCTATAATACCAACAATATCAATAAACTTAGAAATGCTTAAATATAAATATTTATTGCTTATCCGGAAAAAAATAATACTATCGCATCCTCTCTACTTATGCTAAAGAAATATTTTAAAAAAACTGTTTTATATCGTGATTTATTTACTCATCTATAATAGTTATTCTATTTTTAAATAGCGTTTATTTATATTGACAATAATTGAAATTTTCACATGCAGTAAATTTTTTTATACTTTGTATTTTTTTATTATCATTTTACTTCTTTAGTATTCTACACTATTAAATCTATAAATAATATAAATCAATATTGTCAATTTGATTGCATAGTTTTTTATAATAAAAATTTACTATTAATATAATATTATATGACTATTAATAATATTCAAAAAACTACTTATTGAATAATATATTTTAGTTTACGTACAATTTTTATCATTTAATATTGTAACTTCTTCAATAAAAATTAAAACAATTTAAGTTGAATTTAAAATCATTTTAATTTTATTGTTTCAAAATAATATATACATTTTTAATTACATATTAATAGTAGAGCTAACAATTTTAAATTAAAATATTGTTTTTAAAAGGAAATGTTGTTTTTTTATTCATCTCATGGTTTTAATAGTTTTTTAGTTTCTAGGAAAATATAAAGTATTTGTCGTGTTAATACTTCCCTCTTAATGACTTATGGGTAAAATCTCATAGAATACTCATATAAAAATTATTTATGAAGTGAAATTGTTGAAACATAACTATGGTATAAAATCTCTTTTTACAGTTTATGATTGTTAAATTTAAGAAGGAGTTTCACTTAGTAACTAAAGATTCTTAGAGTTTAAAAGAACTTAAAAAAAATTGTAACGGCAAAAGACTAATAAAACGACTTTTCTCAAAGCCAACAAAATTATTGGAAACAACAGGACATTATGGCAAGTGAAAACAACGTTGTTTAGACCGCACGTTTAGTAGAAACGTGTATAGATAACGCGTCTAAACGATATCGATTGGCCAATCAGGAGTTAGATGAAATCGACAAACGGGTATATATACTGGTCAGTTTGCCGAGAATAGTCACTCTTCTAACTTCTTTAACATTCCAAGCAATTAACAACGATACATCAACGAGGAATTGGAATTGAACTAAGAAGAAATCTAACCATCGAGTTGTCAGCGATTCAATGACAACAGAGAATAACGATCGGACTAGCGCCGCGGACGAACAGCAGGTTATAGCCACGCCACTTCTACTAACGACGTACTGCGGGCTGCTTATCGCGTCGATTAACGGTAACCACTTGATGAGCACCTCTCAAGTTAATCGAATATCGACAACGATCCTGGCCAGACGTCCGACGAAGGCCCTCGACGTACCAATCTTCGTGGACTAAACACCCGTAGTGCCCTGGGTATATCGATCGTCGAACGAAGAACTTCCTTCTGTACGGCTGATACTCGTACAGGGAGACCGTAAAACGACCCCCTTTTCAGGGCCTTCAAGTCTTAGTCTCCCCCAGCGCACCTGCTTGGGTCACGCAACCCGGTGTCGGACCCTATAATCAAATGCCACTTTATTCAAGCAGGCCTGATATAGCGGGACGTTCCCCACTACCTGTAATCGTATAACCTAAAACATTCTCTAAATTGTTAGAGAGGATCCCACCCATCGGATTGAAGGCATCGAATCGTCGGGCGTACGATCCAAGTCCCTCCATATAAATGTTCAAATTATCATATTGCAAATAAAAAATAAAGACTTCGATTACAATAAATGTATATTTAATAAGTTTATTTATAAATTATAATGATTTAGAAGTATTTGGTTAAAAAGCTCTGTTATACTTTACAAACGCTCTCCTATCAAACAAGTTGTTATGACACTGAGTATGAAGTACTTATAAGGAATCTAGCTCTAAATTTTCAAATCTTAAATATAAAAAAAAAAAACTTTTAATAATTAAAAAATAATTTGAAAATATTTGTAATTTTAACAAACTTTATCAAAGTTTTAACTTTAAATAAATGTTAAAAAAAATATATTGTTTATCTATTTTAAATATATTTATACAAACAAAAATAAAATTTACGAGTATTTAAAACCTTTAATTTAATTTACAAGAATTTTGACACAGCGAATATTATTTTTTTTTATTAATATTTACAGAAAAAAAAAAATATCATACTTAAAATAGCTCAAAAAAATCAAAATTATACTACGCACGGAAAATAGTAAGCAATATAAATACTTGATAGTTGATTACAATTTCAAGTTTCTGGGATTAACTTTTTTAGTGTTTCCCTTTGTTAAGAAGAGCCCCAACTTTTTTACTTTTAACTTCTTAAAGTACCAGTTAAGTAATTTTCATAAAAAAAAAAAAAAACCATCTCCAAAGTTAAATATCGAAGTATTTTTTACTGCTATTAAGTCAATAACAGATTTAACAGATTTAAATAAAAAACGCATATTATAATAATATCTATACTAAATTTATACTTAATTAAAATATACGAGTATATAGATTATAAAAACTAAATTTTTTAATATTTTATTATTTTGAATGTAAAATTGTCAATATAAATTTTTAAATTCATATTATTCTAAAGCAAAATATTTTTTAGAGTAATTCGATACAAAAGAATCCGATAGTGATGTGAAGTGGTACAGAGATAACCCGCAAAATACTCAGGAAAATATTTTTATTCAAAATATAAAATTAAAAATATGTACTGCCATGTAATAAAGTAAAAAACTTAAAAAAAATACTGTTTTATGCCGACTAGAAACTATAAAAGAAAAAGATTTTAAAATGATAAGATTTCAACAGTAAAATAATCATCCAATATTTTTATATACATATTATTCTACTTATTAATTTTATAATATTTATTACTTGAAGAGTTAATTATAAATAAATTTATTTTTTACTTTTTCACTCTATTAATCCCATTATTATTCAACAAAAACACAGTATAGATACAATACCACACCAACGTGAACCGAAAAACACAAGTAATGACTATTTATTTTTTTATAATTGGCACGACCAACGGAACGGTAAGTCGATAACGATCGTATAAGTTTATTGGATTTATCGCCATGCTATAAAAGCTAATAAGCCACACTATGATGTCAGTTCAGTTACCTCATGTAGCGAATACATCATGCTTAAATTTGTCCAAACATCTTAATTTTACCATTGAAGAGAATCAATTAAAAATCACAAATTATTATTTTATATTATTTAATTTTGATATAGTGGTATAATAGTATATATTATTATCATATCTGTAAATCACATTGCAAGTTGAGCTAACTGAATATCCTATTATAATAAATAAAAAAATAAGAAATATATCTAGTGTAACAAAATAACTAAGAAACTAAAAATATTTGTTTTATGATCAATAATCCTGGCATTCAAGATCAAATCTTCATGACCAATTATTTTCAACGATTTGTTTTGAATCATATAAAGTATAAAGGTATACTTGGTAAACGATTTAATTTTTTTAATTTTAAACTTTGTCAGGTCTTAATTATATTAATCAACTATACATATTTAGTCAAGTATACATAAAAAAATAAATAAATTAGGTGTTGTTTATTAAGTAAAATGTGTTCTAATTTATTGTTATCTTCTACTTAAAGGAAAATATTTTGATTTCAAAATTATTTTTTGATTTATGACTATTGACTACTTAATAAAAGTCTTTCAAAATGTATTGTAGAAAAAATTTCTAATAAATTTATCTGATAAAATGATTTATATTAAATACCTAATTAATATACGGGTAAATGTTAAATATTATTATTTATTATTATGAGCACATTTAATTATTGCTTTAGATTTAATAGTTTAATTGCTATACGATTGGACACTATTTTAAAATAGTAACTAAATATTGAAATCAATATTATTATATTTAATTTTTAATTTTATATTAAATTGCTTGTGTGGATGCTTCCAACGATTTTAAAACTATAGTGATTAAGCATCACTTTTATAATATAATATTATATTCTAAGATTGTCTAACTTTTAAAATAAGATTTATGAAACTAACGTTAATTATTACGGCAAAATATAATAACTAAAATTTATGTACTTTAATAAGTCACTTGTCGGTTTACTTTCTTGACACTGAACCGTTTTATCTGAACAATGAAAAATGTTTGTTCTCTGGAACAGAGTAATAGTTTAGGGAGGGGAAGTTTAAACATATATCGCCATGTATGCATACTATTTTCTATGTAAGAACTTTTCTACTGACAAAGACATTTTTAATTACATAAATCTCTTTGATTATTATTATTATTATTATTTTTTTTTTTTTATATATATTGTTTATTTGGACAAGCTTGCTGTTTTCGACAGAATATATGATGCAATTTTCTAAAAAATAAAAAAAGAAAAAAAAAAGAAAAATGCGCAGCTACGACGGGTTCAAACTACGTTCATTGGCTGGTTGTTTTTACACAATATTCTACGGTACGGTCTTTGCGTTACGTGATATCATTTTTAAGGTACTCATTATAATACGTTTTTTAAGCTATTACAGGTAAGTATACTGTACATACGACAACCACGATCTACAAGACGTGTACAACGCTGAACGCGACACGGCGGCGTTGCCTCGTGCGTACAAACATATGACAATATAATATAATATTATTATCATTTATTTTTTTTTATTTAATCCCAAACAGTTAGGTAGTTATCCGTACGATCTCGTATCGGGTACACCACTCCTACAATAATGATAATTGTTATTATAATCTATTACAGCAGTATAATATGTATTATCACGACGATGATGATTTATATTGCAGAACAGCGATCGGCGGTACCTAGGTAGGCACGGTGCGTGCGACGTATTATCGTAAGCACGCCACGCTGCGGGACGGATGTCGAAAACGGGAAATCCGAAAGGAAAAAATAAATATCGTCGCAGTATACATAGACCCGTGGCGCCCATTACAGTTTAATATCATAATAATATCGTGCGGAGCGGGTTAAAAAACAACTTTGATGCAGCGAACGTACCTGATGACATTTGCGAGACGATCGTGACGGTGGCGGCTACGAACGCGATGCAAGCGACTCGGTGGTACAGCATGGTCGGCGCGCGCGACACTGTCGTCAACCGCGTGCTGACACCGGTGACGGCGGCGGCCGTGGAGTTTACAGGTAAAACGGACGGTCGGTGTGCGCACGCGCGCGAGTTTCGGACGGCGCGCGGCGGCAGTCGAACGTTCGCGGCCCGAAAACGTGTCCCAGGACACGCCCCACGGCGTTCCGCGCGCAAGAGATGACGTCCGCCGTCACGTCCGACGACGTGGGAAATAGGAAAAGAGAGATGCTGCCCCGCGTGCGGACGTTCCAAAAATATTTTCTCCGTCCACGACCGACGGCGGCGATGACGAGGCTATCTCCGAAGCTGTCATAGCCGCTGCAGGTGCCCGGCACCTCCCCGTTCGCGGTGGAGAGAAAAACACCGTTGCGTCACGTGTTAAAAACGATAGGACGATACGACCTGCCGGGGTAAAAGCGAAATCAATTCGATCAGATCGGACGGCGTGTTTCGATAGGAGGTACCTATATAGGTATTCTTGAGCTAAGTTTAAAATTTATCCGGAACAGCCAGGAACTATTGCGATTTCACCGGGATGTTTTGGACACGCCTCGAAAAATAACCCAAAACATGCCATGTGCGCCGTGCTGTGGGACCTGGAGTACGAGGGTACGACTGTTTTAAGAGCCCGTCGAAATTAATTTTTAATCTGTAAAAATAAAACATTTTCGGAGAAATCTAGCAAATTTTCACAAAAAATGTATCTTGTAAATTTATCTAGATAAGCGAAATATTTAGCTAAAATAAATATTTAGATCAATTGTAATTATTTATCTAGATAAGATAAAAGATAAAAAAATAATTATCTAGATAAATTCTAACACTAAAGAATACTGAGAGATTTACAGTCTTCCTTGTTTTTTTTTTGATTATTGTTATTATTTAATTTATTATAGTTTATACAATAATTATTTATTGATTTCCAAATATATATAATGGCATTGTTTGAGTTAAAATAATTTTAAATAAAAAAATGTATTTTTATTGGACAAATAATAAATTGTATTTCATCTAACAAGAGATGATAGTAAAAACATGGTATGTTTAGTTGTTCAATTTATACTTCATAATATGAATATTATATTTAATTTAATGTGTAAAAAAAAAAAATAAAACTATTAGAATGTAAAAATAACATAGTACATGAAATCGATTTTTTTTTATTACTATTGCATTTTGCCGAATAAAAATAAATATAAAAATACAATCGTATTTTTAGTTGTTGCTTACAAGAATAAATCTTATATAAAATATAAGAACATTTAATACTTGAATAATTTATTCATTTATATTAAAGATTCTATACAATAAACAATATTGCAGAATTCTATCAAATATTATCAAACATGCCTAATTTTGTGAATAATTAAAATAATAATTTTTTTACATGTATATATATCTGTGTGTGTGTGCATGTATTGTGTATACATTTAAGCGCTGTATCGGTTTATTTGTATATAATAATTAAAACCGTGTACCTAAAGTCTTTGTACTAGCTATGCAAGTTAATCAGAAACCAAATGTCTGGGGGCTTTTTATCAAAGGATTTTCATTGTGAGAACTAATATTGTGCATGACAATGAAGAACGACATTTCAAGAGAAATGCGTTTTAGTGCGCGTTTAATATACCATAGATAATTTTATATAATAATATTATATAAAATATAAATTTTAAAATTTTAAGTCAGAAATAATTTGAATAGGTAATATTAAAAATGAGATCATAGTAAGTTCTATTGTTAACAAAACCTTTGTAGTTAATTTATTATTTTTAAAAGCAGTATTGTTACGTTGTAGGTATCGTTGTTTACTGGGTATCAATATACGTAGCAAGTGATGAAACTAGACTGCTTCAGTATACGAATATTTAGCAACCTAAAGGATTATATTATAAAGTTTACTGTATGTTTTATTAAATGATCAAAATATAGTTATACCTATATAGCGGAGCTCTATGATAACATAGAATAAATATAAAGTTACACACCTGTCTAATCGTCTAGGACATATATGTATATATATATATACATATATAAATAATGTATACTATGATAGTAAAGTATAAATAATATAATGGTGTTTCACATAAGTTATTACAAGATTTGAAATGTTCAGTTAAATTATTATGATTCGTTGATTAAAAAAAGTCAGATTAGACTTTTTAAATTTCGCATTCAATTATAAACTTTTTATAATAATATCTAGTACCTACCTTCATACATTTATTATTATATAAATACCATGTTATCAAAAAGTTTTAAGTATAAATAATAAATGTATTAGTTTGGTAATGATAGGTTTTTATTAATCGTTTCTACTGCCGTTGTATAGTATTATCGATTTGTACCATAGTCAAAATCACCGTTGTGAATGACTATACTTAATAATATAAAATTCAAACCCACTCTTCTCGTCGCCACAAATTTTAAATTTCATCAATTATGTGGTAATAAAAATCTAATTTACTCGATATCAAATTGGAAAGACCATTTCATGAAATATTTTGTTATTCCGTAGAGTGTGAAAAAACCGTTTCCAATTCATAAAATTGAAACGGATAACTTTACTTTTCACGGAAAGATCGATTTCACGAAGTCACCATAACGTATACATATATGTTTAACCACCCAACTAATTTATCCGTATAATATTATTTAGATTTACGCTTTAAGTAATAACTAATAACTAATAAGTACATACAGACTAATACGTAGGTTTACAATAGAATTGCATTGTATATGCGTTACAAATCATAATTATAGATGTGTATAAATTTATTAAAAATTGAAAGATCCTTACTGTGTAAGTACCTAAAGTTTTTATTTCATGTATCTATTATTCACTTTTAATGTTTATTTTAATACAAACAAATATACTTAAATTATTAAAATCCATACAAAGTTATAAAAATTATGTCTATATATTGTATAGGTATTCAATAGTTTTAAATTTGTGTAGAATAACATGAAAGGAGCTTATTTTATTTTCAAGTTGTAGCTATTTAAATTGAAAATTGTATGAATTGTTAACTACAAAATACGTAATTTGCAAATAATCATGATATTTGACGAACTGTGTTCAAGTTTGAACTTTTAAACTTTTTGACAAAGAAAAAATGTTTACATCCCGAAACGAATAAATCTAAAATCCAAACAATGCGTCACTACAGTATTTATACCTAAGAAACACAATTTTCCCACAATTTCGAATTATTTGATTTTTTTTTTTTTTTTGTTTTTTGTAGATAAATACATAATAATATGGTACATACCTATATGCTATAAATGCATATTATCAGCGAAAAACTGCACTACCATATTATAAATTGGTTTAAATTAAGGATTAAGAGGATCTTTGCGCAAGCATTGTTATACAAGAGATTTAATAAAAGGTTTATTTTATTTGCACTATTCGCTCAGAAAATAGAAGACGAATTTGTGCTAATTTTTAAATAATTCACTAGTATCTAATCTGACCTAATTTTTGTACACAAATAATAGTTTTAAAGGAGGTCAAAGGTAAAACCATATAATACATGAAGTTTTAAATTTTCGTCGGCAAAACGGTAGGGCTGAGATGTCCTAGGCCCTATAAAATTATACTCATTATTTATATTTTAGTTTGTGTATTATTTGTACGTACAAATTGTATTTTTGTGTTATAGATAAACAATAGATACTACAATAGTTTTATCAATTTAATTTTTTTTTAAATTAAATATAAAAGTTGTATATTACTTGAAAAAAAACAATACGATATATAATACGTCCGTTTAAGACAGTTCTCACTATACATAAGGAAGTAACAATGTGACAGATTTAAAATAGAATATGTTTGGTTGTACCTAAGTTTGTGTTTATTTAACAATCGTAACTTTAAAATTGGATTAAAAATGTATTTATTTATTATGTTCTATTTTTTTCAACAACTTTTAATACATTGAATATTGGCTTATAAAGAATTAATAAATCGATAATTAGGTTTTCAGCATATTTTGATATCCATGTAGGTATACTTTTAAGTTAAAGTTAAGTTAAAAAAATGAATACGAGTGATAGTATAAGTATAATTTAACATGTTTTTGCCTCTTTTATCTTAAATAACATTATCACATTACATCACTACATCAGCATAGCAATATAGCATAACATTTGATTATTATACTAATTAATAATTAATAAATATATAGGTACTACCTATGTACAGACCAGAAATGTACTAGGGCCTTATTATATTTTTCAAATGATACCTCAAAATTGCAATTAAACTTGGAAAACTTTGTAAAATGAAATCGTGTTAATCGCCAAACATTAAATGTAAATAAGTGCAGCGTTATTATACTTTTTCACGTATAGGTAATATATCAATCATCAATAATTATATTATAGTATGATTAATAATTATTTAGTTACGCAAGTTATTTCTACTGGAGATCTAGAGATTTTATTTTATTTTAACTTGAATTTTTCTATTTACATTAACACTTATATTAAACAAGCTTTTAAGATTCTATAGGATCTATTAATAAAGCACGATAAGTTTTAAAAATACTACCGCTCTAAGAACATTATAATTTTCTCTTTTTAAATTTTCAGTTTAGATCAACTGTCTAGTCACCAAACTACTCTACTCATCAAATCATATTGACAATTTTTATTTTTAAAATTATTATGTTTAAATTAAATACGTATATTTCAAAAAATCATGCAACTAGCAGATTACTCAATTTGGGACTTACATCTTGTAGGTTAAGGAGAAATGTTGTAGATATTATGTTCATTTATGACTTATTAAATAGGTAGCGATAGTGATTCTCTGGGATTATTATATTTAATTAGTTTTAATATAATAAATCACCGCTTAAGAAAAACTTACTTATTTCACTAAAGAAAAATATTATTTAAATCAAAGCCCTGATTAGTAAACCATAGTTGTAACAGAATACAATCGTATTTATAAAATAAATATATATATATTTATGTATTTTTTCTTATCGTTTAATTAGACGTTATTAATTTTTTTACTAAAATATTATAGCAGATAATATAAAATTTAATTATGTACGATTAATAAACATAATCACCCAATTTTTCAAAAAAAATAATATATATATATAATATATATGTAATACATATTATGTATATATCTAAAGTACATTAAATTAAAAGAATCAATTTATTCTTAATATAATTTTAATTTATATAATTATATCGAATAATGAGTAATGGTGTTCCATAATAAATGTTTAAAAAACAATAAGTATAATACTTCAATATTTATCTTAAATTTAAATAACCGATGAGTAATATTGGTACATAAGTTTATTTAATCATTTTAAATTATAAACAATGCAGTTATGTATGTATCACTTATCACTGTATACCTACCTATATTAATATACTATAATACATTGTAAATTCTTAAGATACTTAGAAAGCAGTTTGTATTGATTAACTGATGGTCAAGTCGACTAAATGAAATAACGATATATTGTAAAAAAAAAAACGAGGAATTCGCTCTTCTGTTTAAAAGTATTGAGTGGTTCTCGTCATTAAGTAAGTTAGTGAAATGGATGAGCTAAATCTGTATAAAACGAATCTGTTTAGAGACAATCTGTGAGCATAGTATATTTCTAAGCTTAATGATATTTATTATATATTTATGATACTATATTAATAATTTGTTTTTCTATTATTAACATACTCAAGGCATAGATTAAATATACTAATATATGCCTAAGGTTACTTGAATAATTCTATTAATTTTAATAGCAACATATAGATAGTATATTGTATTGTGTTGTAATATTACTGGCTTCTATTAACGTATAATAGTCAATTATACGTACAAAATATGTGAACAGAATTTTAATAAATTAAAATTGTTCAAATATTTTTAAAATTTAATCGTGTACCTATAGTCAATAATAATATACGTAATGGTAAGCATTTTCGATTCCCTACGAACAATTTTTTTGAATTACAACAATAATTAATGCTAAAATCATTATTTTTCATTAAAATTTCGTCAAAATTTTAAAATTAATATTATATACAGTAATGAATTGTTTTAGGATTCTGAAAAAAAAAGTTATAAGGATAATTGCGTTAATTTTTAAATTTTTGGCGTTAAATTTAAAAATTACTAATAGATTTTTAATTACAAAATAATTTTCAAATTGTTATGATTTTAATAAATTTTGTAAAAATACAAACTTGAAACTCTTTTAAGCAAAAACTTTGAGTAAATATTTTTGATGTTTTTTTAATTGAAATATTAAAAATATAAGAGAAAATATATACTTAAATTTCAAATTTTTTTAGGTACCTACATAAATTAAAAATAAACAAAAAAAGTTGAAATTTTTAAAAAAAGTCAAAATGTATTAAACATTTTGTTATTTTTTTAAAATGCTTTCATGAATATTTTGTGAAAATTCTAAGTTTTTGTAGTTAAATATTTTTGAATTACAAGTAAAACAAAGGCAATATTTTAAAAAATGTATTTACCATAAAAATGTTTGTTTTTCATTGATCAGTTGTTCTCCTCGTTATTTTAATACTGAAAAATATTTTTTTCTTTTAAAATTATTTAAAATCGAACCATTTTCACTGTTTCAAAAGGTGATGCTGGTAAAAATCCAAACACAGAAACTGCTCATTATTGTAAAATCAATTCATTCATTTATACACTCCAATTCTAAAATAAGTATGTGAGTATATAGTAATTTCTTTGCGAAATGTAAAGACTCACCTAGGTGTTTAAATATAATTATATCAATATAGACTAAAAGTATGTAATATATGTATCTATTACTCATATACGGCATATTTAAGTAATAGATACAAATTAATACTTAAATAGAATGATAAACTTTTTTTTAATATCATTCTACTGATATTTGAGATATTATAATTGTATGCACCGGATTTATTTTTTTTTATTAAATAAAAATAAATTGAGAAAAATAAACATCGTGGAGTTTTTTTTTTTTTGAACATAAATAACCAATTTACTAAACACGAAAAAAATAAATACTGAAATACAGTAGTGCCTAGGATATTCCCTAATGTCTCTTAAAATATTACCACGGTACTGAATTACAAATTACAGTAGTACATATATTAATCTAGTTCATGAATCTTTACTATAAAATAAAAACTAAGTTTTCTCATCAATATTTTGACATGGTTATTTTTCTATGTTATTATTCGTTTGGACTGTGGACATAATTATGATAGTGGTTATTTAGCTGGTTTAACTGTTTAAAATTGAAACGAGTTTTCCTTAAATAGGTATATTAGTAAAAAGTACATAAATAGGTAAATGAACAGATCGTTGAAATGGTTAAATTAGAGAACTCCACATCCACCATATTTGGGTATCATAGGTATATGGTTTACGAATTCATCTTAGTTATCCTATGCTATTTATAATATTTTACTGTAAAAACTGCACTGTTCCTTACATAATCGCGTTATCGCTCTACACACGAAATTCACGTGGTTCATTTTTACACATTACTTACCTACGCAAATAAATTGTTAACTATTTTGTAGTCAGAAAATAGGAATTCATAAAAGATTTTCTTGTTATATCTAAATTTTAAAAATTGCATTTAAGATTTCTCACAAGTTCATATTGGATCCATAAAATCTAAAAAATATTCAAAGAAATTTATTTTTTATAGAAATTTTAAGTTCAAATTTGAACAAAATTACTTATTTAAACAATAATTAATAATGATATTAATTATTTTGATTTTATTTAAAAATAATTTTTTAAGAAACTTAACACTTGATTATGTATTATATTATTTTAAATTTTACTAAACGTATTGAAATTATTGATTTATTTTAATATAATATTATCGACAATACAAACCTATTTTACTGTCTTATAGTGTTTACAGAAATTTTATAAAATTGAGAACCTATTAAAAAAATTGTTATAATATTGTATACATTCGTATGATTAAAATAATTAAATACTTATAATAATATAATGAACGCAATATTTTCAAATAAACTATTTCCTGTTCCATTATTTAGCATATATTTAGCAAGACCAAACCTGAAATTCGTACGCCACTCCCCCGCACTTGAAATCCGTTCTCCGTATTCGCACGTTTCCCCAGCTACCCGCGAACATAAAATAATGTAATTTTCAAACTTTTTTCTGTGCCAATATTTAAAACTTTATTATCAATAATTTTTATGCGCATAAAAGTGTCCTCTTATCGGTTATCAGTTATCACAAACAATTAATTTAAAAATTATATACTCATTTTGAAAATAATTTGCAAATCTATTTTTTTTTTTTTTTTGCAAATTTTTAACAGCCACATGATAGTCCAATCGATTTAACAACTATACAAATTTCAAACAATAAAAACGCACCGATATTTTATTTTATTTAAAAAACGGTTAACATAAAAAATTGGGCTTGAAAACGTGTCGTAACCAATGTAGTATGTCGCACTCCATCTACATATCATATGCTTTTTCATCAAGCCTTTTTGACGCGCGATGCTCACGCGTTTTCACTCAGTGTCAAAACCACTTTTAGTGTGGCGTGGGCGCGCGTGGCCCAAAAGCAGAATTTAAAAACATCTTTTAGACATTACCGATATAACAATAAAAATAGATTCGTATAGTACCTATAAACTAGTTGTCTTTATTTGATTTCACACGAATCCGTGAATTCTGTTATTAAATCACGCATTTATTATTACTGCTCGACGCTCGTACACGGAGAATTTTATTTTTAATACATTTAGTATTTTCCAATGGTTTTCAAGTTTCTAAATAACAGTTATCGGTGATTATTTGTTTTGGACTACAATCTCTACGTGAAACTAATATTTTACGATGTGGTTTTTTCGATAATCATCTCATGAAATTTATTTACATTTTACATACATTTAAAAACAATTAAAAAATATTTGAATTTAATAATGAAAACACAATTTCATGATTTTTTTTTTTCGAAAATAGCATAAAAATAGATAAAAGTAAAAACTAAATGTTTTTTTAATTTTATGTATTTATTACTTTTGGCAAAAAGCACAATTCTTTTAGCACAATATGCATAATTTACTCGCATAATACAATAGCGAAAATTAATATATTACAATAAATGTATTATACAATATATGGTGTAGGTAAATAAATTCAAACAGATAAGCAGATTTATATGCATATATTATTGTATAATTATGAATTATAACAAAAATGTAATACCTAGGTGTAGGTTATATACCTAAGTAGGTATTACATGATGCATGAAATTGAATAACAATAATTTATGAAAAAAAATATGTAAATTCAATAACTTGTACCTAGGTATTCTAATAATTTCTATTTTGATAAAGGAAACTTAAAACATTAACATTTCCGACAACAAACAGCTTCTATACTTCCATGCTGTAAAAAAAACATTTTTCAAAACATACTAATATTGGCGGTATCGTCAAATATTTTGATGTCGTTTAATAAAAAATGTTTAACATGAGAATGAATTTTTCCTCTAACATGAATCGATTTACGTTCCAAATCGTTTTACTCAAGATCTAAAAAACTCAAAATATGACATACCTACAGAAATTATTCAAGAAATTTCAAATTAAAGATCAAATTGTTTAGTTATTAATAACACAGTGTTTTTAAAACGAAATTATATTATCATCATTTTGTAATTTTATATGATTTACTTTAACTTTGTAAAGCAAAGGTTTCACCATAGATACCGGAGAATGATTTTCTTAACAAAGAACTGTTGTAAGGACGTAAAATGACTTCAGTAAAAATACCAAAATGTTTACAAAACACGTCTATTGATTTTGTGTAGTTTCTACAAATTTTTTATGTAGTTATATATATTGGCAAATATAGATAATATTAAATAAAAAAAGATTTAACATCAAATTCCTTCGTGTCTTAAAATATATTTTATCAAAAAATTAATATTTTATAAGAAGTTTTGTATTCAATTTTCAATAATTTCTACTCAAAAACTAATTTTTAATCGACATTAAAAAAAAAAACAACTATTTTTAAAAATTGCTTACACATATAAATAGCTCTTAAATAATCAATATATTTTGAAAATCCTAAATAGATAATATAAACATTTAGTTATTGAAAATTTCAAGTCTCTACGGTTATCTATTCGTTTTTAAGTTACATCAAATAAATAAAATAAGTTTTATCGAAAATTATAGATTTGCGTAAAAATTACCGGTTTTTCCTACATTTATTATTTGTTTTTCCAATTCGATATCAAAAACCACCCCAATTTTTAAAAAATCAATGCATTTTATCGATGACTTTTCATGTATTTATCCACAAATAAAAAACACACACACACATCATTGTAAAATCAATACATTCATCGCTCTGCTCAGAATCTAAAAAAAAATAAGTTACG
Source organism: Melanaphis sacchari (assembly GCF_002803265.2). Classification (NCBI taxonomy): domain Eukaryota; kingdom Metazoa; phylum Arthropoda; class Insecta; order Hemiptera; family Aphididae; genus Melanaphis; species Melanaphis sacchari. Next base: position 2,855,838 of record NW_020271125.1, on the reverse strand, counting down.
TCCTTATCGACCAAGCTTAATTCAACATTTAATAGCAGTGATTCAGAGAGAAGGCTTATGTTTATCGCGTGATTAATGACACAAGTTTCTAAAGAACCGAGGAATTTTTAAAATATATTTATTGAACTGACGAATCCAAATTTAACACTAATAGTGTTATTAATTAATATTATTTTATTACCCAACATATTCGGTAATCAACTCTGAACAAAATTATGCCTACAAATTTTCATCAAGTATAGGAAACAGACGTCCGGTGTAGACTTATTAGGTGACCAATTATTATTCGGTTCCTATTTTTATGATAGCACATTAACTGCGGTTTAAGATACTTTGATTTCTAATTAAATCATTTCAAAAATATTTTGGATAATGTTCTAATACACATTCGCATCAATTTATTTCTTCAACAAGATAGGACACCTATTCATAACACAATAATTGTACGGCAATATTTGTAACAAACTCTTAGTCGTATAGACAGGTGTGTACTTGTGGGCCAGTAGTACCTATGCCTTCCTTGCAAATTAGATTTTAGTTAGATACGCTTTTTGATTTTTTTACAGTGACATTTGAAGACAGTCGTTTATTTTGATTTATCAAACGATTTTCACAAATTAATGAATAAAAAAAGCATTGCGTGTGCACGGTTGACCGAAAATCAAACACTTATGGTTACACAAAATTATTAATTAAGTGATAAAACGATGTGAAGCATGTAAACAAACAACAAGAACAATTTTAAACAGTTGATAAAATAAATGTTTAAACTTAATTATAACTAAACTCATTCAATAACTGATTATTACATGACACAAATGTGAATTTAATAAAAGTTGAATTAAAAGGATGAAATTATGTCTACATTTTTTAGATTACCTATTTATCTAATTTTTACCACACACTAGAGATTTGAGTTGACTTATAAATAGACTGTTAAAAAAATATTATAAATAAAAAATGCATAAATTAAAACTTAAACTCGCTCTAAATAAGTTAATTTTTTAGAAAAAATAAAGCTTTATAAAACGAAATTGCTTAAAAAAATAAGTTATTCAAATTTGAATACAAAAAAAAAAAATCATTTTGTCGTGCATACGTGTAGAATTTTCTTACACATTTCAATTTTTAAAAATAGATGTAAGTTCTTTATACAGTGCAAAAAATCTCAAATTAAATTTAAGGTCATACGTTTGAAATATTTCATGCTACCTTTATCGTTGAACACATTATATATTATATATTTATAAAATGCTTATATTGTATATATTATATTATGCACCTATGGTATCTATCTACAGCGAATTTTTTTCATATATTATATACCTATTCAGTATTCACCCATGAAAGGAGTAATTTTAGCTACCTATATGATAATATTCTAACAAACTTAATCTCCAAGAAATCATTATATTTAATACAAGTTAATAAATTGCGATATCCAACTTAACCTACAAAGACCGTTTAATAATATGAAAAAAAATAAACATTAATATTACTGTTATTTAGAAAAATAACTTTATCTACTAGGTAAGAGTTATTGGAAAAACTTATTATCTGCGATGTAAACTTATGAGTTAGTTTAATCTTTAAAAAAAATGTCAAGTCTTCAAATAAACAATCTTTATATGTGGTAGGTAGGTAGGTACCCACCTAAATCATTGAAAATATTTTAAAACAAATGTACTTTTAATATAAATTATGGCTACCTATTACAAGTCAATAATAATAATACACATATCTACCAAACAAAATTGTAACTATGATATTTTGTTTTATATTACATAATATAATTTATCCTATTATAGTCAATTGGCAGGCTATTTTATATTATAGTACCTATATATTATCTACTAGTAGTCCCTAAAGTTGTGTGTAGTACGGAATTTAAAAGTTTACTTTAAACAATATTTATTTTGATAAAATATTACAAATTGTTGCTTTATTTTTATAAACAAATGAAAAGCTTATAAATTATTTTTTTATTAATTAATAATATAGGTATAAGAGTAAATTAAATCATTTTTTTTTTTTGTTTTTTGAGTAAATTAGTATAAAAATTAGTTAATGACAATTTAATTTTGTTTACAGTTATAAAATAATATATTTATACATATTGTTATTAAATTTATATTATACGGTTTTGGTTAAAGAAATCCACAAACATTGATGCTAGTTTTTAGTGCATTGATTTTTTTATTTAGATTTAGCCGATTCGAGACTATGTGTACGAAAATTTGGAGATTTTAGAGGCTGTGGCTACTCGTAGGAGAATATATCACTGAGATACACAATTGTAAAATGCTAAAAAACGCTTATTTCAGAGTGGAGAACCTAAAACGCAATTAAAAATTTAATTACACGAGTAAATTAACTAGGTAGGTATCTACCATAATATAGAAGATGCCTATTAATTATTATCTGATATGTTGTTTAAAATTAAATAAGAATATTTAATTGAAGAGTACAATATAATATAATGTTCAAATATCCAGACAGCGTGTTCTGACCCGTATTGTATGTCTTCTATTAAGTACTTAACATCGACCATGAATTCGTCACATCCCCATTTTCGTGTGTAATTAAAGAACAGAAGTTAATGGGTCTACGTAAAGGTCTGCACGCAAGGATCTCAAAACTTTACGAAATGTCAAAGGAATAAATACCCAGGTCAAGATGCATCAGTGGACAATTATTTACAAAGATAAATTACTGAGTATGATGGGTACCTACTTAATTCTACTTTCGTGAATGTTTTATTCTGTCTCAATCGCCATGGTTAAATGACTCATAGTTAAGTTTGAACGCATTTTATTGAAACTATATGAGGATGGTAGTATAACTTGTTTCATTGTATGGGCATAACTAGGTTTAGGTAAGCACTGTAGTCACTAGGTACCTAGTTACTAGGTAGGCGTTTGATTTGGCTGCAACAAATGGTTCTGCATTATAATTTATAATCATACTAGGAAGACATTTCTTTATTTTACACTACCTGTGTAATTTACTCACTATTTGGTTTATACAAAAGTCAAAATCACAATTTTTGTTTTCACTTTTTCTAAAAGCTCTATTCTTTAAATTTAATATAAATGTATTTCTTAAATAATTATCATTATTGGTATTCAGTTTAATAAATAAACACTGTTCCAATTGTATAAACCTCTTATACATGTTTACCATAAAATATTTGCTGTGAGAGCTTTTGTTTCATAACAACATACACTAGGTTTCATAATCTCTGTCCTAAAGAATTCTCCTGGCAAATTAAAGAATAATCATACTGATGTTTACTGAAGCTAGTATTCTATAAACTTACCTAATAAATCACTTTTAAAGTCTATTATGAGTTATTTGGGTACTCGTATACTCAAAGTATGCTTTGGACGCAACTCTTAACTTTTTCATACCACATTAAGTTAATTTTATAATATTTTTCTTAAGTACTTAAAATATAAAACGTTGAACCAATATTATAGGACTACAGTTAAAGGTGCACCAATGCTAAAAAAAATATTTGTATTGTAATTTAAAATAATTGTGATTTATTTTCAGTACATTTCAATTGTTATTAAAATATGATACAATAATAATTCACACAAAAATACAAAAATAAATTGTAAATTTGTTTTACCAAAAGGTCAAAACCCTTACAAAAATATTGATAATATCATTTTGTTGTTAAATAGTTAATTAATTAAAAATAACTTATAGATAAAAAAAAAATTAAAGCATTTACATAACATAAATAAATTAAGTTTGTGCAAGCTTAAATATTAAACAATTTAGTCAATACTACACATTTCATCAAAATTACAGTTTTGAATTTTAGTTGCAAACAGCTGTTTAAATTGGTCATAAGAACAAAGGCCATCTCCGCAACCATCAAGATGAACAATTCTTTCTTGATGTAATGTTAGTATCTTAGTTTCATTATTATTACATCTACAAATAACAATAATACAATGGTATATTAAACATATTATGCCCACCAATTATAAATTCAAAAAATAATAAGTCCATTACTTATATAAAACAAATGCAATGTTTGAACCAAAAGGATCAATTGTTGAAGTTCTCCATTGCCGATTCTCCATTTCTAAATAATTGTCATGCTTTAATTTATGTTCATCTTTATAAAGACTTAAAAATCCGAGCATTTTTAAAATTGTGCCTGAATGGGTAAAATAAAAAACACCATTTTTGCTAGTCAAATTTTGATCACTAAAATGAAAAATCAAATAAATTAGATTAAAAATATTTAAATAACTATTAATCAAAAATTGCTTACTCAAAATATTCAATCGCATTTTTAAATAAGACACATGCTTGTTTGTATGATAACTCATAAGCATAACCATCAATCAAATAATACTTCAAGTCTTCACTATATTCAAGAACCTATAAATTACAATTTTTATCATGGATGATTTTTTTAACTAAGAAAATATAATATTTGTTGAAAAATTTTAACTGTTTAAAATTTTAAGTTTTGTGCATCTTAAATGTTCTAAGACAGCTAGTTAATACTTGCCATTATTTGATGAGCACTTACTGTTAAAATAATCATTTTATATACCATTAAAAAATAATTTAACAATAATTATATATTTAAAATGAATTACCATTAAATCAGATTTATTAAAAATTGAACACCATGGTGAAACTTTATTTTTCTCCCAAGCAGTTTCAAAAGCACAGTATGTATATATATTCTTGGCATCATCTTAAATAAATAATTATGGTTATTTTATTTCCATAAAAAATGGAATTACTGAGTATAAATACTAACCAAATGTTAACGTGTAATCAAGTCCAAGTCTCGAAGATATATTTTTTAAAGTGCTGTTAACTAATTCACTTTCTATAAATCGTTTGTATTCAATTGATGCTGTAGAGGATTTTTTAACGTCTTTTCTCCATTTTTGACAAACTTTATAAAACTAAAAATAGTTAAATTAACATAATTTTAGAAAGTTTATTTATATAATAAATATTTACCAACACAATAGTTGTAGAGTATTTTATTAAATCATATTAACTAATATGTAAATTAAAATAACTTATCAAAATGTGTAATTATAACTAAAGGTATATTTAAATTAAATTTTGTCTGATAAATGATAAATTGTATGATTTAAAATATAAAGATAAAAATAAAAAATAATTTAAATGTCTTTTGTTCTAAGCAGTTTCTTATCAAGAAATAACTGAAAAGTTGAAAGATTAGTTTTAAAAATTCTAAAAAGTTTTTTTTCTTCAAATATTTAATTTTAATTTGAAAAAATCAACATTAATCAAAAATGATAAATTAACAATATTTTGATCATTAAGTATGAGTGAGTAATATGAAAATTTAAAGTATCGATTAAATCCTTCAATATTAATGAATTTCAATATCAAGTAAAACACTTACTAAATAGTATATCATATAATGTTCTGAATTTAATATCAATAAAGCAAATAATTTTATAAATAACTTACTCTTAATAATGGATCTTTAGCTAATGGTTCTTCAAATAATACTTTCTTAACATCTTGGTACCCAAACAATCCTGTTGCAAATTGTTTAGCACTTACTCTAGTTCTTTGAGTATCAGTAAATCTAAACTATAAAAAATTATAAAATAAACAATAGTCAGATAATAGAGATAATTTACCAAAAAGTTTGTATTTTCATGTGGTTGATTCAATAAATTAGGAAATCTAAGTTGCATACGTTCAGCAATTGCAAAAAGTTCATCCTCTCCTTCTTTGGTTAATCGCTTTTGATTATCTAATTCTTTATGAGGAGTCCATGATTTTATTTCATCTTCATTGCATAGTTGGCCTGAATAAATCATAATTACATTTTACTTCATGACAATTACTTACATTTACACTAAATTACATGATCATAATTCATTAAGTCAAGTAATTGTCTATTAAGATTATGCATAGGAATAAACTACTAAATAATCTTATCTATGTTATGTAATGTAATAAAAGAATCAAAATTAATTCATAAAGTATGTGGAAATTATTATGCTTGGTATAATACAGTGACTATTATATGACAAATTAAAGACACACATTAAATAATTATTATTTATACAAAAAAAAAAAAAGTATGTCAATTCATATTGCATTGATAATCAAATTTACAATTTTTGATAAAAATCAATAAAAATCAAATATGAAATGGTTATTTCATTTTATTTTTTTGAAATGTGTACTTAAGTTGTAAATACATAAACACACATTTGATGAATTAATTAAAGTATAAAAATAAAATACCGTGATAAAAGAAATATTATATTATGATGTATTGAGTTGTATTTGTCTTACCAAAAATGAACATGAAACATTTTAGATAATTTAATTTAATATAGGTTTTTAAAAAAACATATTGAGTTTATTGACCTAATATAAAATGTATTTAAAAGAAAGTATATCATTCTTGCTTAAGAATTATATAAAAAAAAACCTACATGGAATGGTCCAGATAATATTTTTATATGTCAATTTAATAATTGGTCAATTCCTTATAACACTACACATCACAGAGTAAAATGGATTCGCCTTATTCTAAAATAAAATTTGTCATACTATACATTAGTAAGATGAAATCACCACGTGTAAACACAACATCCCTTTAATAGATACAGAAGGATACAGAAGATAATTTTCTTACTATGTACTAATATGTACTAAGTATATTTTAAGTTAAATTTTATACCTACACTCAATCAAATTATTTACAATGTCCTTTTGAATTTCAGGTAATCTATTTTTGACAAACTGATCCAGTTCTTTACCAGGTGTTCTCGTACCATGCCTTTGAACTAGCCAAATTTTCCATGCTTTACAACCTTAAGAGTAAAAGTTAAATTTAACAAACCATAAGACAAACGCAAAACTTACATGAAATATGTAACATTGATATATTATGATTTATTATTGAAAAAGTTTAATACCTACTTACCTTCAAAATTGACCGGATCTGTGTTATGGTTGGCGACAAATCTATAAGGAGTTTTTGTTGACAAATGATGAAAATAATTACTGTACAAACCATTACACTGGTCTTCACTTTGTATAAGGCCAATCAAGCTGCACAATATCGTTACAACTAGAACCAACATGGTGTGAACGATATCCACAGGTGTCTAATCGTAGAGGTAAGTAACAGACAAAAAAGTAATTGTAAGACCAATGGTGTATTAGGTAAAATCTATTTTAAGCAATAATTCATCTAAATATACATTCTTTACAGTATTCTACATACCATCTAAATGGCAAATGTAATAATTTTAATATTCTATAGCACACGGTCATACCTTAAAAAACAGTCAAGTGAGTAGTTAAGTTACGACACAAAACGGCATAACATTATTTGCTACTGTACAGACCACATATTAATGCAGTTAACAACCAACCGTAGATAATATTATTTCTATGTAAATAATAAATATTTGCTCGCACTGATGATAAGTGATAACGACGACCTTTCCGACCTGAGAACAATCTTCTACATGGTACACACTACACAGCAATATTCGCCTTGATCTTACGCACTGACTGTGTGAAATCTATTCATCTCGATATTACATTATGAACACGATTCAACCTGTTTTACACTCGGAAGAGTTCAAGGTTTTATCGGTTTCGCCTATTCTGCGCGCGATTTAAATCGCGATTTTGTGGTCTCACCACAGCTGTGGACCTCGTTATTCTTCAATATTCTCGATTCGCAGTGACAGACGAATAATGATAATATTTTTATCGTGCTAACGGCCATAGTAGTTATCTAAATCACACAAGTATCGTGATATGAACGTATTTTGACGTTTAAAATTTTAAATATCTGTGACCGTATCAGAACACAGATAACACGGGATTCCGTATCAACGGTCATCGCAGAACGATATTATCCATAGACTTGTAAGTTGTAACTCGTAAGTTGTAATATATTACACATGGCTAAATAACATTAAAACAGTGAATAAACGTTTATTCAGTCGTGCGATAGGAGTAATATTATCCATATATTATGGCATATACCGTCGGTTTTAAATAAATTTGTATATTCCAAGTCTATGCATGTTACGTGCAGCATGTATCCATCGGAATCCCTGTTAAATGATGCCTTGCGAGTCGTGACTACGAAAAAATGATATTCGGCGATCAGTCCACGTCGATCGCAGACCAATTATAACGATTACGTTTTGGATAATTGAATTTTCAAATGTTTTATGTATTTTTATGATGTGATTCAATAGTTAAAACTTGTATACAAATATAGCATTAAATTTTGGTTGTTGCTTTTATCTCGGATAGGTGGGTATGTAATAACTTCGACAGTCATTAATTATTATTATTATTATTATATATTAAAATGCTAGTGATCTGCACATAAAAATGTCATAAATTTGTTTGCATTTTGCACATAGAGTTGAACACGTCTTGCACTAATTATCATGAGTCGCTTTGTCTTTAAAAGTACTCAATATGCAATGAAAACCAAGCTTGTACACGATGTAAAAAATATGACTTTCAAGCACGAAATTGTAAATTCCAAAGGTAAGATGTTTCATGTCTTTTATACATTGTAATATTATTCATAGTTTATCCTGAATTTTCTAATTTTCATTTACATGTATGTAATTGAATAATTAGATTTAAATAAAATCAAAAATAATTATAAGCACAATTGCTCAAATTTGTATACCTATTATGTAGTGTGTCGTTTGTACATATTGTATTTAGTGTCCCTAATAAAAGAAGTCATGTGTTTTATTATTTTTTTCCAGGAAATTTTGTTATAAAAATTCAGTACAAAATAATTGATGGTTTATTTGTTTTATACCATACTGAAGTACCTATAGAACATAGAGGTCATCAACTTGGAAATTTAATTTATCAAGTATGTAGGTATAAACTATGCGTTGTGAGCATCTAATTTATTATTTTGCCTTGTTAAAAGTAATGACTTAGACTTAAAGTATTTTCTGTTGTGTATAGGAGCGTGTATGGGAGGATACGATTAGTATCAGTGTTTCCCAATCTATGAGTCGTGAAATATTTTTTATGGGTTGCCAGTCGCAAACTATAACTAAAATATACATGAAAATAATTTTAACAGAAAATTTATAAATGCCTAAGTAATGTTTTATTTAATAACTCTTCATATAATAATGATGTGAAGCCTCGCTAGTATTGTAGATTCTACAATGTAGATATCAATATATTTTTAGTAAAGTTTGTATTATATTTTTATCTTATCGATATATGTGCTAATGACTGTCGATGTGGTATCGGTCAATTTTCCATACAGTTGAAAAATAAGCAGTATATAAGCATTTCTTAACCTTTTTTACTGTGACAATCCCCTTTTTGATTTTCAATTTTTTAGCGACCCCCTACATATATTTTTTTTTTTTATATAGGTACTTGGCATTGATTATTATTAATTACTATAATAGTACAATACACAATACAGTGTTTTATATTTATTGATTTTATTTTTTTCATTACTTTATTTTATTATTTGAGCTATTTTTGTATTTTTGTATTTGAATTTTAAAACATAGGTTAGCGACTAATTAACAAGTTGGCAACCCCCAGGTTGAGAAACTCTTGGTATATAGAGATTATGAGAGTAGGTACAAACGAAAAATTTCAGTTTATGATTAGATACTCATTTTTAAATACTCAAATTGTATATGATGTTTATTAAGTTTTAATTTTTCTAATAGGTAAATTTATTGTTTGTTAAACCACATCCAGTCAACCAGTCTGATAGTTCCATCAAGCAATTCAATATTATACAAAAAATTTTATCAGTGTTGGTGGGGGTGGGTAGTGTAACCAACAAGCAATAAATTTATGGGTCATCTTTATAAAAAGGTTGGGAAACACTGTGGTATATATTTATAATATTATTAAGTAATTGGTGTATAGTGAATATTTCATTTTAATTTATTTATTAAGGAGTAAGCAATTAATTTTCTAACAGCATGAAAATATTTTTTGAGGTACATTTTTGGAAAATATGACATACTTAAAATATTATTTATTAATACATTGAATATTATACCATATTATATATCATTGATTTATTAGAAATTTCAAATTATCTAATAAGGTGAGAAGCATGTGCACTATGCAGGTTAACTTATGATACATAATAATTAAAGCCTTTATAAAAAGTTTATGATTTATTATTTATTTTACATTGATAAGCAGGATAAACTAAACATTATAACTAAATAGGTTTAACACACCCAGTGTTTTTAATGGTAGGTGGTCGAATAATTTGTTTTATATTAAAGTTTAAATTGGATCCTTCCTTCATAAGTTTGATAATAATTTTATAGGTATAGAACATTTTAAACTTGCAACAACCTTCATACAAATCAAAATTTTAACTAATGCTTATATCTTATGTAATATATTAACAAAACATTGAAAATATTTTGAAATTTTCTTGAAATTTCTAGTGGTTGCAGCCTCCTAGTTCCTCCCTGGCCATGTTACTAGTTTAACAGATAAAAAATGTGTAATGAATTTTACTAGTAGGAATAAGTTAAGTTTGAGAGAATATAGTTATTCTATTGTAGAGTGAACAATATTACATTTATTACCTATCACTTTTAAACATATATAACCCATATTAAAATCATTATTTAAATTTCTAATTTTGAAGAATGTTTAAAGCAACTATGCATAGTAACTTATTATTATCTTTAATTTGTAGTAAGTTATAAAATTAAAGTATATAAAAACCGAACATAATATGGTTTTATTTAGTTAATGCTTACTAAGAAAATTTTTCTATTAGATATTTTTAACCAATGTGAACAATTTGGCTACAAAATAAGAGCAGAAAAAAAAGAAGTTTTAAAAATATATACAGAAGTTGTACTGTACTGTATATAAAAATGTATATAGTATAAAAATAGTGTAAATAAAATAAAGAGTATACGATAATTTCTTTATTGATAATTGAACCTTTATTTAAACTATGATATTTGATTATTTTTCTTTTGTTAATTTATATTTTTATCATGTATTTAATTATTACTAAAGATCTTTGTTTTCTTTTTTTTCAGGAAGTAATTGACTACTTGGTTCAACATAATATAAAAACAGCTTTATATTGTCCTTTTCTGATAAAATGTCTGAAAATGTATCCAAATGAAAAAATGAATATCATTAAAAAATTACCTTCAATTAACAAACTATCATTTTAAAAATGATAATCTATTTTAATTAAAGTATTATAGATGTTGGATTATTGTGGGTAGCTTGTAAATTAAAATAGATATTAGTTGATTACAAAATAAACTAAAATGGATTTAGAACTAGTACAGTATTATCTTAGAACAAAATATTATTCCAGTGCACAAACATCTGGCTTAAAAGCTATACAAATTAATCTTAATAACTCAGTTTATCAACTCTATTATGGTCTATCATATGTTCTTCAAAATAAACTGTCAAAAGGGCTAACCATACTTGATGATTTAGTCAAACTTACTGATATTGGATTAGCTTCTACGCTGGTTATGATTTATGCTCACAAACAATTTGAGGTATTTACATTAAAAAAAAAATTAAATATAATAAATTTGTTGCGTTATATGTTTTTCAATATTACAGGTCCCTGATATCAACACAATTAATATGTTAGAACTCACTGTCACAGAGTTTAGTCATTCAGAAGCTGTATTGTTTCATGCTGCAAATGTCATGATGCTATGTAATTGTCTTGAAAAATCAAAAGCTTATGTTGATCAGCTTTTATCTGAATATCCAAGTTCAGTTGATGGCTATTTAATTAAAGGTTGGTTGGAACTTTCAGAAAACAATCTTAAAAGTGCAAGAAACTGTTTTAGAGCCGTTCAATCACAAGTGAGTTGTTTTTTTAATATAATTAATATTTAATATTTATTTATTTATGAAAATATTTTAATATTTTAGAAAAATGATTCGATTGAAGCATATCTTGGTGAAGCTGCAACTTTAGATGTAACTGAAGCTATTCATATCTTAAATCAACTTATTGTTAAACTACCTAACTTTTTACCACCTTTTATTGAGAAGTTAAATCTTTACATGAGCATACAAAAATGGTCTGATGTTATTGAAACTGCTGATCGTGTATTAGATATAAATTCAGACTGCTTATTAGCTATAATGGTTAGTTGAAATATTTTTAAAAGATTTTAGTAACCTTTTAGAATTGTACATATTGTTTTATTCGCAATGATACTTATACAACTATTTTTAATTATTTTCAGGCGAAAATTCTACATAAAATTGTTGTTACTGGGAAATACGATGAAATACCTAACCAGTTTTTCAAAACCATTGAAAAATCAGAACCAAGCCCAAATTTATTTATTCAGTGGTCTTCAGCTATATCTCGAACCTGTGGTCAACATAAAACCATTATAAATGAGTGTATTCGTGCTATGGAAATTGCTGTTGATTTGGAACCAAGTGTCAATAATAAATTAGAACTTGCATATCAAATATATTTATCTGGACAATATAAGAAATCAATACAATTGTATGGTGATTTATCTGATGCAGAACCCATTCCTAAAGCAATGGAAGGGATAATTCTCTGTCATATTGAAATGAATGACATAAATGTTCAAGTAAACTTATTCTATATTTAAACATCTATCATAATTTTAAAAAAAATAATTAATTTTATTTTTAGGTTGAAAAACAGATTGAATTTTTGAATGAAATAAGAGGAGAATTAAAATCAAGTGAACTTATTTTTATAAATGCATATTGTGCAAAGAATAATGAAAAGAAATCAACCTTAATTAAATCAGCAATTGAGAAGCAATTTGATTCTATCGCAAACTTGTCATTTGGTCCAGAATATTTGATAAAACTTAATCCAAATATGATAATGACTTTTTTGAAACACTTGTCTGATCAAATTTATAAAGAAATTGTCTTAGAAAAGATTTTAAATGTTTGTCCTGGACTTATTGATTGTTGGTTAATGCTTGGAAATATTCAAAATACTAAAAAAGCTTATAAATCATTAGAAAAAGTATTAGAACTAGATCCTACAAATTCAGAAGCTCATCTTATGGTTGCTAATCTTTTAATAAAGCAGGTAAATAGTTGTTGAATCCTATTATTAAAGAACATGGTTACAACCAAGTACCTACCTCTTCATAGAATGTTATACTTATTTAACCAATTTTGTCTCATTGCATTCATCTATTTTTTACTTCATTGTTTCTACTTATTAATTTAGAGATGTCTGCTTATAAAACTATTTTCTATGTATATATTATGTAATTATTAAAACATATTTTTATTTTATTTTTAGGGTCATTTTGCAAATGCATCTAAAAGCTTAGATTTGGGGCTTAGCTATAACTTATCAATTAGCGAGTGGCCTTTATATAATCTTTTAAATGGACTTGTTCATAAACATTTTGAAAGAAATAATGAATGTATTCAAGCTTTAGAAAATTCTTTGAATAATTTATCAAGTAATAATATTTAATTGATTCTGAGTACTAAGATGATAAATACAATTAACAGTAAACTTTATTTATTTTTAGATGAACATACACTTGAACATAATAATTTAGCTTCTTTGTTTATTACACTCAGTGAATGCTATTGTATAGGAAAAAATATTAATAAAGCTATTCAAACTGTAAATAATGCTTATGAATATTTGAAAGATACAAATTATGAAGAAGAAATTAAAATAGCTGAAGCAAAAATTTCCTTATTCAAGAATGATACAAAAAATGCTTTAAAAATATTAAATTCCATAAAATCTGATAAAGATATTTTCATAAAAGCCCAAAAAATGAAGGCTGATATTGTTATGAAGACTAATCAAGATCCATTTGAATATGCCGAATGCTTCAAAAATTTAGTTAATTCTTTTCCCACTGTTGATAATATGATTGAATTATCAAATGCGTATTTAAAAATCCTGGAACCCGATGAGGCTATTAAAGTGATTAAAAATGCATTGAGTTTAAAGAATGAACCATCATTGTTTATAAAAGTTGCCCAAGTATTAGTTGCAGCTCATCAATATGACGAAGCTATAAAATACTATAGTAAATCAGGTAATGATGGTGCATTGGAAATGGCAAATCTTTTGATCAAATTAAATCAATGTGATATGGCAATTAAAGTTTTAAATAAACTCCCATTAGAAGTTAAAGTTATTCCCATGGCAAATGCTTTGGAAAAAAAAGGTAAATTAAATGAAGCACTTGATTTGTTAAAACAGTGTTCTTATTTAGAAAACCAAGAGTTAAGCAC
>NW_020271125.1:2821917-2841521 GCF_002803265.2 Melanaphis sacchari | reverse complement strand
TATATATATATATATATATATATATATATATATATATATATATATATTGTTATGTATTATATTATAATTGTATATGAACTTGTTTTTATATCTAAAAAGTTTAGCTCGCTTATTCTTACTAAATTGTTGTTAAGTAGGCTTTTCAGTTTTCTTTAATTATAATATTTAAATATTAGGCCCAAAAAATGAAGGCTGATATTGTTATGAAGACTAATCAAGATCCATTTGAATATGCCGAATGCTTCAAAAATTTAGTTAATTCTTTTCCCACTGTTGATAATATGATTGAATTATCAAATGCGTATTTAAAAATCCTGGTAAATATAAAATTATTTTTATAGTAGTTTATTAAATATTTGAAACTACATTTAATTCAGATGTTATTTATTTAATATTTTGTATTATTATACTTTTTGTATTAGGTAGTTTAATTTATTTTTTCAATATTATATTTTATACTGTAATTTTAGTTAGTTATTGTAATTATAAAAAACAACTATTAATTATAGGAACCCGATGAGGCTATTAAAGTGATTAAAAATGCATTGAGTTTAAAGAATGAACCATCATTGTTTATAAAAGTTGCCCAAGTATTAGTTGCAGCTCATCAATATGACGAAGCTATAAAATACTATAGTAAATCAGGTACTTCAAAATAAAATATTTAAAAAAAATTATTTTTAATTATATAAATTTACATTTAAAATATTTATATTTTGGTTATCATAGGTAATGATGGTGCATTGGAAATGGCAAATCTTTTGATCAAATTAAATCAATGTGATATGGCAATTAAAGTTTTAAATAAACTCCCATTAGAAGTTAAAGTTATTCCCATGGCAAATGTATGTTTTTTTTTTTTACTATTCTTATTGAATACAGTAAAATCTCCTAATGGCTGACAATATGTTTTAGTGATTATAGATTGCCAATTACTTAAAACAATCTAAAAAAAAATGTACTTTAATATTTTATATATTATTCTTTATTTATGAATTATAATTTAAAAACAAGTTCTCTAAAACAAAAATAATTATTGAAATATTTCTATTACTTTATAATTTTTCTCAATAATACAAATTTAATTTCATATTATTTATTAAAAGTATAAAGGAATGTAGTTGATATCCAAGTTGAAAAATTTAAATGTAGAGAATGTATAATTTTTTTACTTTTAATCCATTTTATTCAAAGTATCATACATTATTTAAGTAGTATAGATTTTACTGTATATTTGTTCTTAATATTGTACATATTATGTTTTTTAGTTATTTATAATATTGTATACATTAAATATTTACAGGCTTTGGAAAAAAAAGGTAAATTAAATGAAGCACTTGATTTGTTAAAACAGTGTTCTTATTTAGAAAACCAAGAGTTAAGCACAAGATTAAATATATTAAGACATAGTGGAGAAATTGCTCATAAGTTAAATCGAAATGATCTTGCTGTTTCTTTTTATAAACAAGCGCTTGTGCATGTTGTTGCTGACAGTGATGAAGCAAGCTCATTAAAGATAAGTTTAGCCAAACTGTATATGCAAGTAAGTTTAAATTAAAAAATATATCATATAATTTATTTATAAATTGGCTCTATCTAAACAAATTATAATAAAATATAATGTAAGAATATTTCATATTATAATATGAGTATTTCAAATCTAAGTTATCAAAATATTTGAACAGACTTACAAAAAGCAGTACATACTATTCATAAAGTAGTGTTTATTGATTCAAACAAATTATGGTTTCTTTATTTTATAGATGAATGATTGGAATTCATGTGAAATGATATGTTCTTCACTGCTCAAAGATACTAACAATGATTTAGCATTGTTAATTGTAGCCGATTTGTCATTTAGACGCTGTGATTTTGTAACAGCCAAAAAACATTTTTATAAACTTTTGGAAAAGCAACCCACCAACTGGGCAGCATTAGCTCGGTTGATAGAAGTCTGCCGTAGAACCGATTGTCTGGAAGAAGTTAAGACATCTATAGCATTCACACACAAGAATACCGCCCAAGCTGGATTTCATTTCTGTTATGGTTTGTATTACTGGTATGCATCAAATGCTAATGAGGCAATGAAACATTTCAATTTTGCCAAAAACGATGCTGAATGGGGACAGCAAGCACTGCACAACATGGTTCAGATTTGTTTGGATGAAACCACATTAAATTTAAACTTAGCCAATAAACTGATAACAGTATGAAAAATAATATAGTTTAAGTAATTATGTTATGTATTAAGATGTTATAAATATATTTATTTTCAGGAGATGAAACCTAATACACCAGAAGAACAAAAAAATCATACTTTGTTATCGACTTATGCATTATTAGAGTCCAAAGAAAAACTATCTGTAGAAAAAGCAATAAATGTTTTTAATGAATTGTCACAGGAATCGTGCAAGTAAATGTCTTGGGCTTTAAAACAATTTTTTTTTTATAAAATATTATTAAAATGTTTTGCATTGGTAGAATTGCTGCTTCATTAGGGCTGGCAATGGCTTTTGTTTATCAAAAACAAGCACAAAGAGCTAAGACAATTTTAAAAAGAGTTGCTTTGAAAGCTATCTGGCAATTTGAAGAAGCTGAATATTTAGAACGCAGTTGGTTACTCATGGCTGAATTATATTTTCAGTCTGGCAAAACCAATATATGTGTGGAATTGGTTAATAAAGTTCTTGTCTACAATAAGTCTTCAATCAAAGGCTTAGAACTTTTAAGCGCTGTGGCAGAAAAAGAACAGAAATATGGTATAATAATATTTTTATAATTTTAAGCACATTTAATTTCTAAAACATTTTACTCATATTTAGACGATGCGGTGGATTATTATGAACGTGCTTGGGCATTAAGTGGATACAAGAATTTTAAAATTGGATACAAGCTAGCTGTTAACTTGTATAAATTAAAATTATTCTCAAAGTCTGTCGAAATATGTTTTGATTTAAACCCTCTAAGTCCAGACCAAGTGAAGTTGAAAAAAGACATAATGGACAAAGCAAGACTATCATTAAGATCACGATAACTAATTGTGTGAAAGTTAATTTATTTTATTATGTTTATTTTTTATATCACCAAAATGTAGTAATTTTCAAAAAATCACTGTACACTCGATAGATTATAATATAATCTATAATCTATCTTATCTATTTTTTTATTATGTTTTCATCACCATACCTTATTTTATTTGGATATATTGATTTTACTTGAACCATACAGACACACATTGACACAAAAATAAAAATAAACGTGTCGGTGTTAGTAATATGGTATTGTACAATGCTCAATCATTTAATGCAAACATTAAATATTTTTTATTAGTTTAATTCTAAACTTTGCTCAGAACCCGCCATAGATTATATGGCTATAAATCTATGGTTTGATGGCTGTGATAAAGAATTGTAGAATAATAAAGTTATTGTTAGTTTATTATTTATGTAATAAATAAGTGATTACTATTTTATATTATTTATTTAAACAGTACAATATTTTATTGTTTTGCAGTGAGCGCGTAAAAGGGAATAAGGCATTATTCAGTTGCCACGATATTTCGTACAATAAAATGTTAAAATGTTCTATGTAAATTTCATGATTAAAATATTTGATTTTTAAAATGTTCATATCTTAAATTAATAATTGAAAATTTTTTCCAGTCAATGCAGTCATACACAAACAAAAACTATTTTTTTTTCGTCTCTTGAAAAGTAGGTAGTTAGTGATTTTTAAAGTGCCTATTCCCTTTTAACAACCCGCATGCCAGCCAATTGGAGGTAGGTGTATACTTTTATATATTGACATATTGTTATCCTTAACATTTTTACAAATATTATCAATATGACAATATAATAATTATCTATAAGCTTATGAGTTGAACCATTATTGTGACTGTTTTTTATTTATTATTTTCCGCTTGTTCTGTAGAGTTGGCGGAGCTTTGACTGTGGGCGGCGGCTTAATATTTTCTTCTTCTATTTTTTCTTCAATTTCATTTTCGGGTGTATTTTCGTCGCTATCTGGTAAATAAGCATTTAAAAGCGGCTTAATTCCACCATTAGTAATTTTTCTCGATAATCTACTTGGAATTCTGGCAATACCGTTGGCGGCAGTCACTACGTTTTCGCCTATAGAAATCGGCGTGGTAATAACAGTCCCTCCCAATTTCGTTAAATTTTTACCCAAATTTGTAGACTTTTGCAACGTGGAATACATTACCTGCGAACCCTCGTTACCAATAACTTTAGCGGAGCTTATTACATTTTTTGCTCCATTTGTTGAACTGTTGCTGAGTCCCGATAACAATCCAAAACTTTCCTTAGCCACATCTTTCACATTGTTCGCCCGGTCTCGTACAAACTTTCCAAAGAAGTCGATTGTATTGTCGGTCCTTTTCATAAGTCCGGTAATACCGTTAAATAAATTGGCTCCCCGTTTGCTGGCTAATTTCTTAGCCGTTTTCACAACTCTTCTACCCGATTCTTTGATGGTCGTTGGCGGTTCAGCTTCATCCGAATCAACGTTGTTTAGATTTATTTCAGGTTTGCTGTCGTCTGGTTGATTGAAAGTCACAGGTTGTTTTACTGATCTAATTGTGATTTTTGATTTCAGTGCGATTGGTTTCATTGCTAACTCATTGTTTGGTTTATCTAATTTTGCTCCGGGTTGGAGCTCTATTTTCTAGATTAAAAAAAAAAAAAAAAAACGGTTATATTTAAATAAATTTTAGTTAATTTACTTTATGTCGACGACTTAATAATAATTTATCAGTTTATTTAACATTATATTATTATATTATATTTCTTGAAACACAAAATGTTGAATACCTAATTTATTATGAGAACATCATTAAAATATTCATTATTAATTACTGTAGGTAGGTACACAACTCCTTACACTTTGAATTTGTATTTATAACATTTAGGTAGGTAACTTATCAATTTAGTATAGGTATTTATGGTTACAACTTACAATAGACGATTACTTCAACATCTCAAATGAGACTGTATAAATCAATATTCTTTGATCTATTTTTATTTATTTTGCTTTTGCTTTCTATTTTTTTGATTAGCATTACCTATACATTGACATTGATTACATTTTCTCATCTTAATAAACGAAATATCTACATTTTTAAATATAAATTGTCTTATGCGGAAGCAATAATGTATTCAATCTTAAAAATTTTATTTTATAACATATTTTTTTGTTTATATTTACCGCTGCTGAAATCCCATTGATGAACACATCAAAAACCTAAAACATATTTATTTATAAATTTTAGAATGACAATATATTATAATAATATAAGTAAAATTAATATTTATTTTAATTAAAAATGATGCATAGTTTTTGTGGTAAAATAAGTATATTGTAATTAAAGTTCTGTGCAGATATTGTGGGTTCTCGCATCTAGCCATTACCTAATACCTACTCGAAATAATCTCATCATAACTCAATGTAGGTAACTAAATTTTGAACGTTTTTAATAGGGCTTACAATATAAACTTTTTTTTAAAAATATAAAATAAATAATGCTTTAAATTAAAATAATAATATTTACATTAAAATGAACATGATTAAATGTTGAATATTTTTTGATGATTTACCAATGTTTTTTTTTTGTTTTGTTTTTTTAAATTAGGTTATACAGTTGTAATTTTCTATCATATTGATTGTTAAAATCCATTTATAACGCGTCTAAGTATAAGTTTTCAGTCCATTTGTACTGAAATGCCAATAAAGCCAAGTTGGAAATTCGGCTATGTTTTATTGATTGCCTTTGAGGATTTTCAAATCGAGTTAAGCAAGAAAATGTCGATTCACAAAATACTGAGCTAGGTACATCTAAATAGGTAGGTACCTACTTCGACTGCTGCTATCACTTCAAATGTACAGACTGGTTTGATGTATCTTAAACATTTTAACATAAGGCACAATGAAAATCTTACCTAATATTTTCTTTCTCATTGCTAACAGTAGCCCTG
Organism: Melanaphis sacchari; assembly: GCF_002803265.2. NCBI lineage: Eukaryota > Metazoa > Arthropoda > Insecta > Hemiptera > Aphididae > Melanaphis > Melanaphis sacchari. The sequence goes on along the minus strand of NW_020271125.1, from coordinate 2,835,531 downwards.
CACATTGTTCAATTTCATTCCTATTAAATGATTTTTTACGTGATCTATTTCGTTAATTATTGATTTTAAATAATTTCAGATATTTTTAAATGAACTGACCAATGTTGATATAAAAATTCAACTGTATTAATACCTTTGTATAACGACTATTTTAAAATATCAAATATCTATGTATTAAATACTTTATGAATGAACCTATGTCGATCACCGAAGTTCGTCAATTTCGGTTACATTTAACACTGCCTTGACAATTATTGACAATAACCACATAATATAATTTATGGTTATGAGTGTTATGACAATGAAAATATGGAATGGTTCTATTGGGCTTTTTTTTTTATGTTAAAGCGTGAACACTACATTTAGTACACTCATCACGCTAGTGCCATCGTAATATTGGCTAAGCATAAAATCAAGATTGTTATTTAATGATTTGAAATTATCAAGTGTCATTCACACAAAATAAGCAGCGTTTAAATTTGTTACATTTTCGATTCATAATAAAGATTTAAATGGTTTTCAATTTTTTACGAGTCGTATATTTTCTTGTTTTTTTTTTATCTTTTGTACCATCCTCTATTATAAAACACAACGAAATATTTACATTACTTAAATTTTCTACTCGCGACACTAGTTTGCACAGCTTTAGGCATTATTTTTATACTATTATTTATATTTCAGGGAATAAATAAGTAGCATTTTTAAGGAATAACGTAGTGCATTCTGCAAGCTTAAAATTTTTTGTGAGGGTGTAACGAAAAAGTGATTGGAATGAACCTTAGCAGTGTGCTAGGTATACTTTACTTTTCCCAAATGAAAAGTCATCGATAAAAACCGATAAAGTCGCTTCAATGAATCCAATTTAAGTAATAAAATGTTTCATTTATTTCATTCGTTGATTTCAGATTTGATTACTCATGAATCCATAATACGTGTAAAAAAACCAAAAATTAAAAAATTGCCCATTTACTGTACGCCAAATTTAATAAAAATTGAATTAATTTTATAAAAAATGATAATTATTTTTAATATTATCTTTAAATAATAATGATTGATGACGTATTACTTGGCGTAGCGTATCTATGTTTATTGGCATACTGCTGTAGTCAATGAATGGAAAAAATGAATTGAATAAACGTATAAAATACAAATACCTTGTTTAATCGATTAGTCAATCGTCGGTTAAAATAAAAACAAAAGATATAAAAATAATTGAAAATGTAGTATAACAATATTGAATGATTTTGTGTTCACGTTTTAGTCAGGTATTATCGTATTTTCCGGGATAAATGCTAGAATACAGTTAAAAATAACCATTCACCCTATGCAGTGATTTTATTGTTGATGAAATTATTAAGCAATAAAATGCATATTTATAGTAAGTACTAAGTACCTACTTAACCATAACATATCACTACAATAATATACATTCAATATTTTTTGTAGGCCAGGGAAATTACCAGGTCCAGGTAGGCCAATACCCCTTTTTGTCGCATTTGGATAGGGCCTGTGTAGAAGGAATTTTGTTTTAATGTTTCAAACCTTTTACACGCTAAATCAAACTATTGATGTTTAAAAATTTCAATTACCAATAACTGGTATAAAAAGGGCCAAATTATTTTTAAAATTATAATATTTAATGTTTAATAAACTTGCATGTGAATATTTGTTAGTAAATTAAAATACCTAATGATTTTAACTGTTTGAATTATTTATAAATTGATAACAAAAAAATGATTTTGATTGAAAATTCCTATTTTACCTTTTTTTTGTTCGTTTTATTTTCATGATAATTTAGAGAAGTTTAAACCTTCAGCCATTTAAGTATAAATTACATCTAATTTTCTTTCAGAAAACCACTTTATAGTTAAAAATTGTATTTTTACTGTTTTCAAAATCGATAGCAAACATAAAAATAATGAGAATAAAAAAAAAAAAATTACGTAATTGTAAAACCAATATATTAATATTTCCACTCAAAATCTAAAATTATGATAATATTATGTTTGGTTGAAAATGTTTGAATTTATTCTTTTATTTTAAATTTTCAAATCTTAGGTAATATCAAGAAATAAAAATATTTGTTAAACAAAATAAAATAAAATAAAATAAAAACATTAATTATACATACCTAATTTAAAAATTCTCATAGTGTTTAAACCAGGGTTTGCATTTGAAAAAAAAATATTTTGTTATACGCTATTTATAATTAAAACGTTATACAAATTTTGAGTTTATTGTTATTTAGAATTTAAACGTTATTCAACTTTTGTGTTTATCGTTATTCAGAATTAAAATTTTTAGTATATTTTATAATTTATAACTATTAAATAATTAGAAATTATTTACTTTTTTTAATGATATTATACTATAGGTATATAAAGTTTTGTTTTATGATATATATTTTGTTAATCGTTATATTTTGTTTTGTGTTATTTAATTATTTATGTTTTTCGTTATTATTACGTTTACAAATTTCAATCGATTTTTGTAAAATATAATGTAAAACGTTATAATCATAACGTTTTTATAACATTTGCAAGCCCGGGTTTAAATCACGTAAAACATTAATAAATAATTAGAAAAAAATTACCTAATATTAAAAAATGAATCTAATTAATAACAAACCTGTAGAACTGTTACAGCCGTATATATTATGAATTGTGATTTCATGGTTAACCAGGAAAACCAAAAAATATATTTCTTAAATAAATAACTAGGAATTATATTTTATTCTTTTTGTGTCCTTTATATATTGTGTTTAAAACATAAAGTCAAGGTCATTATATAACGGAACACATGTTCATATTCTGCTATATTGTTTAGTTGTAAAAAAAAAAAAAAAAATATAACAAATTGTCATTTGTTGTAAAATATAATGAAAAATGTGTAATATTGTTTTACACAGTTAAAAAATATTAAGAAGTAATTATTAATGTATAGAATTAATGGTTTTTATTTTTAGAACGTATTATTAGCCTATAAGTATTATTATTTTAATCATACAATTAAATGATAATGACTTTGAAGTGGCGAAACATCTACCTATAAGTTTATAAAAAAGCACAGCCGGTGATACATTTAATACTAACATTCTTTAAAAGTGATGAATTATTTTGTTACAATTATTAAACCTGTATATTTTGTGTAATAATACTCACTTGTTATCAAAATTCAAAATATTAATTATATTGCAAAAATGCACTTACAGTTTTGTTAATTATAATGCGGATAATTTAAGTGTTTTAACTTGATAATGTTCCATTTATTTTACCATTCTACAAAGCTACAAGAACTATATAATTTTTATATGCGTAGGTTCATAATTATTATTGATAAATTGTTTGATGGTTAAAACGATGTCACCTCCTTCTGTCATTCTATATTTTTGGATATAATTAGTAAAAGTTATTTAAAATATTTACCCCCAAACTTGAACAAAAAAAAAAATACTCCAAGTTGTGACACTATTTTTGTTTTCCGAGTACTGACAAAAATATTCTAAATAATATTATATTCACTATAACTTACACCATTTAATTTCACAACCATCATTTTAGTAGACAACTAGAGACTATCCATCATATTATTATTTTAATGTATTATTATTCTACCCCCCCCCCCCCAAAAAAAAAAAAATAAAAAAATATTCTACGATGTATGTACCAAAAATAAGGTGTTTATGCGCTAAGCGCAAAAAATAAAATTTTTTACCAAAAGTTGGTAACACTAGCGTATAGCGAAACTTCTTCCCTTTTTTTTTTACGAAAATTGGCTCAACTAAATCTGATGTTTATTTTATATCTGACACACGTTTGCGATGGATGCTTTTACATCGGCCGCCATCACCTCTCGTCCCGTGAATGCTCAATGCAGACTCCGCGTCGTTATTCCTTTTTATTGCATTCAAAGGCTGAAATTCAAATATTCATACATTGAAGACTTTGTGAAATATATGGCATATCTTAAAAAAAATGTAAAAAAGTGATGTAGAGAATTTTTGGAAGAAATTCGTGATGAACCGAGAAGTGAGAGACACTCGATTTTAAACGAGGTGAAGGAAATACTAGAAGTTGTGTTTCGTAAAGATCGACAAGTGCCGGTTCAAGGTTTTGAATGAAGATTTGAGCAATCATAAAGCTCAATTCAATGGTTTTTAAACGACATGGGCTATCATAAGCTTTGTGGTTGTCAAAATGTTGACCACTAAGCACCAACACATTAAAGCTACTCGAGAATTTCTGGCTCAATATGCCGACGAAGGAGAGGCTTATTAAACTCCATAGTAACGAGTGATGAGACGTGGGCTCACTATTTCACTCCCAAATCTAAACAACAACTTCTGAAGTGGAGACATTTACACTTCCAAAAAAAAAAAAAAAAAACAGTTTAAAGTTACGCAGTCTACCCGAAAAGTTATGGCCAGTGTTTTTTGGAACGAGAAGGGAGTTCTCTTGATCGAGTTTATGCCAACTGGGACAATTATATAGTATATACTATAGCTTCGTACTGTGAGACTTCGAAAAAACTTTGTAGAGCTATACAAAATAAAACAAGAGATATGCGAATAGTGTCTCCTGCGTGACAACTGACTACGCACGGCCTTGTGTTGCCCGCGACACAAAAACTCTCTTAGATCAGTTTGTTTGGGACGTGATTACTCATCTCCTTATAGTCCAGACCTTGCACCGTCCGATTATCACCTGTTCTTGAATTTAAAGAAACATTTGGTAGGAAAAAAGATGGAAACAAATGAAAAATTGACGACAAAAGTCACCCAATATCTGAAAAAGAGATGGCGGTGAGTTTTTTTGAGGCTGGAATAAAAAAATGCTTAGTGTGTTTTTAAAAATGCATCCAATTGATTGATGATTATGTGAAAAACTAACTCATATAATATAATGTATATAATTACATTTAAAATATTTTTTTAATATAACTAAATTCGATCATAATTTTATTATTTCAGAGACCTTATTTTGGGACATGCGTCGTATATTACACAATTTATGTTTATTGCGTATTTAGGTACTATAAAAACAGATTAATAGTCAATAATTGATTTAATATTTATACCTTAAGTATACGATGTTGGGCGTAGGACGTTTGCCCATCGTTATTGTTAAAAAAGGCATAGATTGTTTTCCTATATAACATAACAATTTTTATTAATTATTATTACGTTAATTATGATTTCAATACTTACAAAATTATAAATGTATACAAAAATAATTGTCAATATTCAAAAACAAAAAAAAAAAAAAAATTAATACTTTTGAACGTATACTACCATATTATTTAATCATCTTATGAGATTAGATTCGTTTTAAATTGCTAATAAATTATTCATTATTTACATTTATAAAAAAAAATACAAAATTATTAAAATATAGATATAATCTAAATATGTTTAAACCTGTGTCCCATTATACTTAAAAATTGTTGTCGATTTAATTCCCCACTCGTATACTTAAAATAATGTTCGTTTACGAATTGTATATGTTTTATTTCTTTGTTTCTTAAACGGATTGACTCTTCATTCATATTCATATTTGTTTTCACTTGAATCTACTACTGTGGTTCCTAAACTTATAACTCATAAGTCATCAGTTATTAATATTATCGTAACCTATATGTTATCGGTGTATCATCCGGTCATGTATGTCACTATAGTAGGTAACCTTTTTATTTTTAATTTTCGCGATGCGCAAACGACCAATCAAATTTCTTACCTGAAGTACTAATGATGCGCAAACGATAAACACCGACGATATTGTATATGTGACGGATATGTAAAAAAATGTTATGGTTAAATATTGAATTTATATCTAAAATACATTTTTTAAATATTTTCAAAATATTTACTAGACAATCATGCCATTGACGATGAGGACTTAACAACGTAATTATTGAATTAAAAAATATATTTTACTGACATTTTTTTTAAATTTAATATAAACAATCTTGTACTTTCAGGCATAATAGGCTTATGTGATTAGAGTAAACATAATATACTTAATTATAATAGTATTATTTACACAATTAAAATAATTAAATAATTAATAGGCTAAAATGTATGTAAGAATTCATCCATTAATGACACACACTAATTGACTTTTTATTTTTTTTTTATACCAAACTGGTGTTATGTCTACGGATTTCTGATGGGAGGGGTAGGGAAGTAGGTTACGACTCTATTTCCGTTTAAGACGTCTGAGTGGGTTTCCAGGAATAGTAGGGATTGCGAGATTTCGTATTGAAGAGTTGTTATTGGAGGTAAGACAATAATTGTAAAAACGTTGATAATTAGCTTCTTCATGCAATAATTTTATTTTTAGATCGAAGCGAATAGCGTAATTTCAGACGTAAGGAGGGGCATTTAGAAGTTTTCTGAGTGTTAAATTTAAAGAGTTTGTATTTTATTGATGTTTGATTTTTTTTACATCTTCGTTTAATTGTATACCATATGTCCAGATTAGTTTGATTAAAGATTTATATATGAACAGTTTTATATTTATATTAGTATATTTGTTATTGTTGATAAATGTTTTGTGAAAGCGTAATCGAGTAATTAGGTTTAGTCGTTTAGATTTAATATACTGCGCCTAGGTTAATATGCGATCTAGAGTTAGCCCAAGATATTTTACTGTTTGAGCATTTGGAATAGAGATGCCATGAATAGTTATAGCTGGGCAGAGTTTTTATCTAAGGGTAAATGTATAATGCACGGATTTTGATTCATTCATTTTTTAACCGATAATTGGTGTATCATTTCTCCATAAGGGAGAGGTAATTTTGGAGATGGTGAGAAGCAATAACCGGGTCATGATTTATTGAGATTATTGCTTTATCGTCAGCATAATCGGCAACTAGTGTGTTCGGGGAGGTGGGTTGATCAGAGGCGTAGATGTTATAGATTATATAATATGTTTTAATAATCATAACTTTTCTCAGTTTTCATGAAAAAATAAATAAATGTAACCTATCAGAAAACCTGCAATCAAAATACAAAAGACAAATAAATTCAGTATAACAATAGATAAAATATATAAGAAATTATCATCATTACAATAAATATATACTAAAATTAATTATGAATATATTATAAATATGTATGTATTTATAATAGTTATTTTATTCTCTCATAAAAAAAAAAAACTTATCATTAATATTATGCCTTTTCTTACACCTATCATATTAAAAAAACATTATTGTTCAATTTATTACCAAATAAAAAATTCAAAAAACTATAATATGTATGACCTATCATATATTATCACTACTGGACTATGACTAATAAAAATAAACCTTATTATACGTATAGGATTACAAGAACAAAAAGAGTTAATATGTTAATGAGATTAATAAATAAAATTTTATAAAAAAAACATATCATTATACAAATAATATGTGAGTGCATAGTTTAAAAATACGAAATGTACGTGCCATTGGGCCAATAAAGTGTTGATAAAACTAATTTCAACAATAGTCATTGGAAATTTAGGTCAACGAAACAAATGAGTTGAGCCAACAAAATGTATATTATAATATTTAAGGCAACAAAAATGATAGGACGAAGTATCTCTAAAATCGTAATACGTGTTCAGAAGATATTTAAATGTGTTTTATAAATAAAAGTTTTTAAAAGTGTTTGAAATTGTTTGTGTTTTTTAAGTGTCCTTAACTCCTTTGAGTACATATACGACATAATGTAAAGATAATAAGCTTATCGCCCGTAGGCGCGAGTTAGGTTTGCGATGCAGTGTGCTTTAATGGAAATTGTACCTTATTAAAATGTCGAAATATATCACCAGTATGTAAAGGCGTAGCGTAATTACTACGAAACTGTTATTGAGCTATTAAAAACCAGTACACGGAATTTAATATGTAGCTTCTACAGTGTCTAGGCTCGTACTGAATGAAACGTTTAAATAAATATGCATTGAGCATTTACAAATATTAAAAAATATTTTTTAAAGAATTTTGATAGAGAAACAGAAATTATATTATTAGATGCAAATTGTAATTATTATACATTCAATTTAGTAAATAAACTATTTTTTATTGCTTCATCAGCTATTGCATAAGTTTATTGTTCTAATAGTAAACTGTTCATGCTTCAATGTTGAAAAAAAATAGTACTCTCATTATTGTTGATTTAAAAAAGTGAAATAAAAAATTTTGATGATTCATAACTAGATTATAAACTTACAAACAATACTATAAATGCATTAAATGTGATTGTGATGATAATGATAAAACAGCTAAACTTTTTCAAAACCATGTATTTGGTTCATTGATATAACAGGGGATAATGCATAGTTTTAATTGATGGCTTACTCATCAATAGTTCTGGTTCATAATACAACAAGATAAACAAACTGAATAATTAAATATTTTATAATAATATACCAAATGCAAATGACTAAACATATTTATCATATTATATTTAGATTCAAATTTCATGGCGTTGCGCGTAGCTTATGGTAAAGATCACTATGTACATATCGAATATAAAAAGAGGAGAAACTTGAAAAAGTCATAATGATAATTAAAAATAAATAATTAAATTCAATGAGCAAAAAAAACATGTTTATTATAAAAACAAATAATATGAATAATAAAAAGGTTTATAAATATATATAATGATTTTTAGTATTAACTCAGATTTAATCGTCATCGTTTCGCAAAATCAGTCGAGTTCACTATATTTGCTGCATAGCTTTCTACCAAATATCAGAATTCGCCTCCCTAGTCGTGACAGGAACGACTTACGCCGGATAGGTTGACATTTTTGAGCAACTTCTGACTGTAAATCGACCGTCGAGATAGCTGTCTCTCGTCTATCATCGTCACTTTCGGTGGTATCGCCTGTAACCTTTTCCATGTCACTATGGTCCTCGACTATCGTACTCGAAGACTGCTGTCTTTGCATTCTTTCCAAATGGTCAAAAACCACCGATGGATTGCGTAACTCTGTAATCTGTTTGGTTCTCGTTTCCAAGTAGAGTTTTGGTCCGTCAACACCATGGTTGGCCAAACTCTCGAAACCGAGGACTTTTATGTGCGCATTATTGTTACCACTGAAGAAAAACGTCCGCACTATTTTGGAATTACACCGCAGAAAAACCACCGTCATTGGAAATTTGAGAGAACTCTTAATAGCCGACGCACATAAGGCATTAGAAAGCTCTGCCGAACTGCCGAGGCATAAGGGAATTGCCGGAAAGTTATTACTGTGTATTTCACCGATGAATAACGACGTCGACGATTCCCCCGGAACGCTCTGTGGAAAACTTATCATCAATGACAATTTCAACGATCTAGATATTGTTGTAGTTCATGAGGTGTTCGGAATTCTTTGTAAAGGATCGATATCGGCGTGAGTCATGATGTTATTGTTACGATGTTCAATTTTTGGTATCGTTATCAAAACGTGCATCACAGACGTGGACTGCGGTTGTGGTTCTGGCACGTTTTCCATATGACAATGCATGATCGGCGTGATGGATTCGGCGCTTATTGGTAGTTCTAATTCCAGACATTCCGACGATTTCGGTATACTCTCATCATTCGTTTCATCCGAGGAAAATGTTTCGGCCGGTTCGTCAACCTTCGTTTCAGAAATAGTTACTGTCATTGGCGAGCTTGGTGGCGTTTGTCGGGCTTCTTCCGATGCTGAAGTTTCGGCCAGCAAGTCCAAGAACTCGAGGTCTTCTGGCGACAAGATATAATCTCCTTCTTTTTTCCATTTTAGATTAAGGAAATTGATTAATAATAAGATCAATTAATATTGATTATTATGTATGCTGAACAAGACTGTTGGTAACCCGAGAATATTCCTTCCTCGAAATATCGTGTTGATTTAAAATACATAAACATTCAAAGTTATATATCTATGACAACAAAAAAATATTCGATTCAATATTGTATAATAATCAGCCACTTTATTTTTAAATAAATTACGATGTATATTTTAAATTGTGATTGTTATTGATTGAAGGTGAACTATGTACTATAAAAGGTATAATTATTATGTCCTATAAAATCAGTCATTTTAAATTTCAATATTTTCAGCAAAAATAAATTCTATCCTGGAGTTTAAAGTTTTTCTCTTAAACAATCTGATATTTTAGAAAATATCACTTTTAGGTTCTGAGCTTACGATTTCAAATAATTAATTATATATCTAATTCAACCTATATTTTAGAATATAGAGCACAGGTGAAACGATTCCATCTTGAGGAATATCCGCCAAGATTTTGGCTATACTGGAAAGAATTTCACCGAAACGAGTACTGAAATATCTGCCAGAAAGATAAAATTTAATGATCAGAAAGTAGACATGATCTAAATGAGGTTTTTTTTAACAATAATTTCATGAATGTGGACTGGCAAAGTAGGAGTTTTAGAATGATTAATAGTTGTGACTTGTGACTGTAGTTGGCCAAATCGCAAATCGAATGAGATTTGTGAGATTGTTAACAGCTAGATCTAGGTCGTAATTAAATTTTAATATAATGTTTAATTTGATTTTTTGATCAAAAAAGTCATGAAATTTGGTTTTATTAGTGGTATAATCAAATAATTTCGAGGATTCCTGATGAAGTGGAGAAGACACATTAAGCGTTTAGTAGTATTGAGGAATGATCAGAATTTAAGTCGAGAATATTTTCCGACTGAATAATAACAATTGAAATAATTGTAAATGGTAATACAATTGTAGGTTAAGGTCTTTTCTATTTGTAAATATTTTTTGGATAATTCAATAAATGGGAGTATCAAATAAAAATCTTGTTTGAGGTATAGAAAATTTAAATCAATTTTTTGTATATACATTTTTGCATTTTTTAAGGTGTTTTTCTTTAATTTTCTTTACAACAATAAAAATATTTGTTCATAACAATGAATGGCATATAAAAATGTATGTATATTATACCAATGTTTTTTGTTTTCCACGCTATAAGGTTTGCGCTTCTCATCAACGATGACAATATTTATAATATTATATTGTTAGCTTATGTTTTTGTTTTTATATTAAAGAAATGGATGATGTTGGTTCTTGGTATGAATCAAATATAATGTTATATACAGAAAAATTGACACTAAAAATTTCAATAATTCGGTCAAACATTGTTTGTTTTAATACACCAAATTAATTGGTACATAATATGAATATTTGCTTTTTAGACTTAACCAACGGTCTGTTGTTATCAGTGAACTTATGTAGTTATGTATGCAAAATATCATAGCTTATTAAAAGTAAATTTGTATTGATGTGTGTTTGCTATCAAACAAAAGCATTGTAAAATAAAGTCAAGATATCAAATATATATTATATTGTTATTTGTATTAAAAACAATTGAATATTTAGACAGTATGCGAAATTGCAAACCCCACAAAAAAATGAAAAAAAATACCTCATTTTAAAATAATTACTTATTCCAAGAAATCCAAATTTTAAATGCTAAATGTACGATTTATAATTTTTGATTCTATTCGTACCTTTTTTTTTCGCTGTTTTCTCAAGGTTAACGTTTTTTCAAAAAATTCAATAATAATAATTATGATCACACGGCGTTATGAGTAGGCAATTTAGCTACATTACTACCGTGAATAAATAAAATTGCTTTAGTATCTATCATAGCATAACTGTAAATCATAATATCATTATATTATTAGATTTTTGTTTTCGGTATTATCTGTTTAATATAAGTAATTATATAACAAGGGACAACGTCTTCAGATAGTTTCTATTTTTTTTATTTTGTTACCGTCAGTGATTGTGGTTGTTACTAATTATTTATATACAATCGTCGATGAATACGAATAATGACTCGTTAGAATGTATGAATAATTTTACAAACTTACTTGGTTTTAAACAATACGTTTAGGGACGAACGTAATGGAGTTTCGGAGGTTCGAATCCTTGAAATATCAGGAAATTTTTTTTTTAAATAAATTACATGATTTAAAAATCGAACAATTGTTATATACAGTTTCTCGTTAGACTTACTAAATAAAATAGATGGGTAAATAATCTTTGGTCTGTAAATTTACGTATAAAATAAAATTATCATTACACTGGATAATATTTTATATTTTTTGATACACATTTTGTGCAGAATTCGCTTACAAATTTCCTGTATCGGATCGTGTTTTGAGTTGCTCAATATATTTTTTTATCCCAATAATTCTATCGTAATATAATCTAATTTCATCGTCTTTCATTTAGATGATTAGAGTCACGGTATTAATGTCGGTAGTCTACAACCAATACATCATCATTGCTTAAATTTCAAATTCATCTTCACCACCATTTTTGATACAAAACAATGATGACTTGAAAATATTATAGTTTTGTTTTGAAACAAAGAAGATTGGCTAGAGGATTTAGTTGTAAGTGCGATGGTTGTAATAGTATAATATAAATTATTTTATAAAATATATAATTTGGTGTTCGTATAGGAATAAGTTTTTAGTTTATAGCATGAAATACAGCATTTAATATATATATATTAAATTAACTCTGTTTAAGAGAAGGGGATTTATTATTTTAAATAAAAAATATAAAAAATATCTTATTGGTTTATATAGGTACTATATTGAGTGCGTGTGTTTTTTTTCATGGATAATTTTATGTAACAAAAAATGCATTCATTGATGTGTAAAATTGTATATCGTGTTGAGAAAGACTTATTAAATATTAATTATGCAAGTATTATAAATATTAATAAATTATATAAATTACTAAGAATGAAGCTTTAATTTTAAAATTATTTTAAGACACTCAAACCTAAAGTTATTATGATTACTATAATGTTTTTATTAAATTATTTGAATTTAATGTTTATATAACGATTCCAGTAAAACTACAGTAATTATTTTAAATACACAATAGAACATGTGTTTGGTATAACTTATAATAATTGTAGTTTACAATTATATTGTTATATATATTTATCATCAACACTAAATTTTACATAATTCCTATTTAACCTACACAAAAATAATTATACAATTCAATGTTTTTGTTTTTAAAAATGTAAAAGAATTAGGTATTTTTTTTAGTGATTTTACAATTTTGTTTTTTCTAACATGAAGTTTAGTATTATTATTTATTAGTTTATAGCATGTTAATGGTAAAACAATAAAATATATAATACGTGTTAAATTATATAATATATTAATAATTAATTAAAATGTAAATTCTTATTAAATACACATAGTCTAATATCATTGAAATTTTATTTTAAAAAGTTTAAGAAAATTATAATGGTTTAAGTTTCCAAAACCACCTTATATGTATTACATTTTTCATTAATGTTAAAATAAAAACTTTAATTTTTTACATCCACATTCATAACTAATTTTATCGATTATTTATATTGTTTAAATATAATCGCTTAGATATTTTAGGATAGTTAAAACCTACTTCTCAATCATGTTACTATAAAAATATGGAAATATAGAAGTGTTTATCTACACACACATTTAAATCTTTTGATCCACTGAACCTTATACCTCATTATTTTTCTCTATCAAATTCACTTACTCCTTCTTTATTTTGTCTACCAAATTTTATAAATTCAATTGAGCCACTAAACTTTCCAC